>NC_134468.1:39174455-39376955 GCF_964194025.1 Convolutriloba macropyga | reverse complement strand
GCCCACAAACACACAGACGCTCAAATATAAACAAACACACACACGCGCGCACACACACACGCAGACACACACAACCGCACACACACACACAACCACACACACGCGCGCAAGCACACACACACAAACGCGCGCACACACACACACGCGCGCGCACACACAGGCGCACAAACACACAGACGCGCAAACACAAACACACACACGCCCGCGCGCACACACACACACACGCAAGCGCACAAGCTTGCACACACGCAAGCGCACACACACAACCACACACACACAACCACACAAACACACACACACAACCACACACACGCGCGCAAGCACACACAAGCGCAAGCACGCACACACAAAACCACACACACACACAAACAAACACACACGAACACACAAACACGCACACACACACAACCACACGCACACACACACAAACACAAGCGTACACACACACAAACACACGCGCGCACACATACAAACACACACGCGCACAAACACACACACACACAAACACACGCGCACACACACAGGCGCAAACACACACACACAAACACACGCGCACACACACAGGCGCAAACACACACACGCGCAAACAAAAACACACACGCGCAGACACACAAGCGCGCGCACACACAAGCGCGCACACACACACAAACAACCACACACACACGCACACAACTACACACACACGCGCGCAAGCACACACACGCGCAAGCACGCACTCACACACACACTCACACAACCAAACACACACACACACAACCACACACACAAGCGCGCGCAAACACACACGCGGGCATACACAAACACTCAAGCACACAAACACACACGCAAACTTACACTTGCACCCACACACACAGGCGCACAAACACAAATACGCGCACACACACACAAACACGCATACACACACAAACACGCATGCAAGCACGCACGCACACACACACACACGCACACAAACACACGCATACACACAGACAAACACACGCACGCAGGCACGCACGCAAACACACACACACTCACACACACATACACACAAACACATGCACACACACAAAAATACGCACACACACACACACAAAAACACACGCACACAAAAACACACGCACACACACGAAAACACGCACACACACGAAAACACGCACACACACACACACACACACACACACTCACACACACAAACACACGCACACAAACACACGCACACACACAAAAACAAGCGCGCGCACACACACACAAACACACGCGCGCACACTTACAAACACAAGCGAATACAAACAAACACACACACGCACACACACACACACACAAACACGCGCATACACACACAGGCGCACAAACACACACACGCGCAAACAAACACACACACGCGCAGACACACAAACACACGCACACAAATACGCGCGCACACACACGAGAAAACACACGCACACACACGAGCACACACACAAAAACACGCGCACACACACACACACGCACACAAACACACACACACACACGCTCACACACACAAACACACGCACACACACAAACACACGCGCACACACACACAAACACAAGCGCACACACAAACACACGCGCGCACACATACAGACACACGCACACACACGCGCACACACACAAACACGCGCACACACAGACACACAGGCCCACAAACACACACACGCGAAAACACAAACACACACACGCACACGCGCAGACACAAACACACGCACACACACACACAAACACAAGCGCACGCACACAAACACAAACACACACACACTCACCCTCATACACACACTCACACTCACACACACACACCCATATACACACGCACACACACACACACGAACACACACGCACACAAATAAACACGCACACACACCAAAACACACAAACACACAAACACGCACACACACAAATACACACACGCACACACACAAACAAACGCACACACACAAACACAAGCGCAAACACACAAACACAAGCTCGCACACACACAGGCCCACAAACACACAGACGCGCAAACATAAACAAACACACACTCGCGCGCACACACACACAACCACACACACACACAACCACACATACACACAACCACACACACGCGCGCAAGCACACACACACAAACGCGCGCGCACACACAGGCGCACAAACACACAGACGCGCAAACACAAACACACACACGCCCGCGCACACACACACGCAAGCGCACAAGCATGCACACACGCAAGCGCACACACACAACCACACACACACAACCACACACACACACACACACACACAACCACACACACGCGCGCAAGCACACACAAGCGCAAGCACGCACACACAAAACCACACACACACACACACAAACACACACGAACACACAAACACGCACACACACACAACCACACGCACACACACACAAACACAAGCGTACACACACAAACACACGCGCGCACACATACAAACCCACACGCGCACAAACACACACACACACAAACACACGCGCACACACACAGGCGCAAACACACACACGCGCAAACAAAAACACACACGCGCAGACACACAAGCGCGCGCACACACACAAACAACCACACACACACGCACACAACCACACACACGCGCGCGCAAGCACGCACTCACACACACACTCACACAACCACACACACACACACACACACAACCACACACACAAGCGCGCGCAAACACACACACGCGGGCATACACAAACACTCAAGCACACAAACACACACGCAAACACACACTTGCACACACACACGCACACACACACACACAAACACACACACACGCGCGCACACACAAACACACGCGCGCACACACAAACGCACGTGCGCACACACACACACCCACACCGCACACACAAAACACGCACACACACACGCCTGCGCGCACACACACACACGAGCTCGCACGCACACACACACACACGCGCACACACACGCAAGCACACAAACACGCACACACACACATCCACACACAAACACGCGAAAGAACACACACACACACACACACTTAAGCACGCACTAACACACAGCACACACACACAACAACACACCAACAACCACACACACACGCATAAAAACACACGCACACAAGTGCGCGCACACACACACGCAAGTAAACACACACATATCCACACACACACACACACACACAAACCACACACACAAACATACGCGCACACACACTCACACACAAAGACACGCACACACACACGCGCAAATACACACACAAACATACGCACACACACACACATCCACACACACACATACAAAAACCACACACACACACACACACACACGCACACAAGTGCGCGCGCACACACAAACACGCGCACGCACACACACGCGCAAGTAAACACACACACACGCATGCACGCACTCACGCACACACACAACCACACACACACGCGCGCACGCACAAACAGACACGCGCACACACACGCGGGCATACACACACACAAACACACACGCACACACACACACAAACACACACACGCGCGCACACACAAACGCATGTGCGCACACACACACACGCCGCACACACAAAACACGCACACACACGCCTGCGCGCACATACACACGCGCGTAAACACACATACGCGCGCACACACCAGCACACAAACATATGCGCACACACACACACTCACACGCACGTGCACACACACAAGCGCGCGCACACACGCGCGCTCGTACGCACACACACACACACACACACACGCACACACACGCAAGCACACACAAACACGCACACACACACACACACATCTACACACAAACCACACACACACAACCACACACACAAACATACGCGCGCACACACTCACACACAAAGATACGCACACACACACACACTCACACGCACACACACACGCGCAAATACACACAAACATACGCACACACACACACACACACACATCCACACACACACACAAAAACCACACACACACACACACACGCACACAAGTGCGCGCGCACACACAAACACGCACACACACACGCACGAAGTACACACACACACACACACGCAAGCACGCACTCACGCACACACACAACCACACACACACACGCGCGCACGCACACACGCACAAACAGACACGCGCACACACACGCGGGCATACACACACACAAACACACACGCACACACACACACAAACACACACACGCGCGCTCATACAAACGCATGTGCGCACACACACACGCCGCACACACAAAACACGCACACACACGCCTGCGCGCACATACACACGCGCGTAAATACATATACGCGCGCGCACACACACCAGCACACAAACATATGCGCGCACACACACACATGCACGTGCACACACACACAAGCGCGCGCACACACGCGCGCTCGTACGCACACACACACACACACACACACACGCAATCACGTGCGCGCACACACAAACACGCACACACACATCCACACACACACACACGCGCAAGTACACACAGACACGCGCAAGCACGCACTAACACACAACATCCACACAACCACACACAAACAACCACACACACGCACGCATACACACACACGCACACAAGTGCGCGCACACACACACACGCAAGTAAACACACACATATCCACACGCACACACACACACACAAACCACACACGCACACACACAACCACACACACACACAAACAAACAGACACACACACACACGCGCGCAAATACACAAAAACATACGCACACACACACATCCACACACACACACACACACAAAAACCACACACACACACACACACACACACACACACGCATACACAAACTCGCGCGCGCGCGCACACACACACACGCAAGTACACACACACACACGCGCGCAAGCACGCACTCACACACACAACCACACACACACACACGCGAGCGCACGCAAACACACACGCACAAACAGACACGCGCACACACACACTTACAAACACACACGCACGCACAGTCTTGCACACACACACGTGCGCGCGAACACACACAAGCGCGCGCACACGCACACACACACACGCGCGCACACACACAAAAACACACACGCACACGCACGCACACACTTGCACAAACGCGCGCGCGCACACGCACACACACACTCACCAAACACACATATACACGCGCGCATATACAAGCACGCACGCACACACACATACACACGTGCACACACACATACACACACACGCACAACCACACACATACAAAATCACACACGCACACACACACCAACACACTTGCACACACACTCGCACACAAGCACACCAAACACACAAACACATGCGCGAGCACACACACACGTACACGCGCACAGACACAAACTCGCGCGCACAAACACAAGCACGCTCGCACACACACACACACACACACACGAACACGCGCACACACACACGCGCGCGCACACACAAACGCACGCACACACACACACACACGCGCTCACACACACCAAAAATACACACGCGCGCACACGCACGCACACACACACCACACACACACACACCAGACACACACACACACACACAAAAACAAGCACGCACAAGCACACACACACACGCACGCATACACACACAACCACACGCGCGCGCGCACACACACACATACACACGCACACACACACGCACGCACCCACACACCTGCACACACACGCGCGCACACACACCACACACACACACAATCACACACACACACACACACACACACACACACACACATACACACCCACGCACGTACACACACACTCGCGCACACACACACACACGCGCGCACACACGCACGCACGCTCACACACACACGCACGCGCACGCGCACACACACACACGCTCGCGCACACACACCGCACACACACACGCACGCGCACACACACGCGCGCACACACGCAAACACGCACACACACACACGCGCGCAAGCACACACACACGCATACACAAACACACACGCGCTCGCACACACACTCACACACGCGCACACACACACAGGCGCACGCACACACACGCGCACAAACACGCGCGCACATACCACACACACACGCGCGCACGCACGCACACACACGCGACTACACACACACACACACACGCACACAAACGCACGCGCACACACGCAAACACACACACACACACACGCACGCACGCACCCACGCGCACGCACACACGGAAACACACACACGCACACACACACACACACTCACATACGCACGCACACACACACACACGCACGCACACACACATACACAAACACATACACACACGCACGCACACACACACATACACACACACAAAATTGAAATGATTCGAAATATAAAATTAGCTGAAAAAGGAAACATAGCCGGCATATTGCCGGAATAGCTGCGAAAGAATAGACCTGCGTGTCGTATAATAGAGATAGAAACAGATACAGATCTAAATTGAAAAAAAAATCGACGCCGCTCAAAAAACTTGGTAAAAAATATTCAGCGATAAATTAATAACGCTTTTTACAATTCATTCCACAGAAGCCTCTTATTAGGGACCTTTACTGCAGATATGAGTTCCTTTGACCTTAAACAAATTCAAATTAAAATTAAGTTTTAAAGAGCAAAATTCATTTTATTGAGTGAGGTAAGTCACGTATGATCAAAATCTAATCACGCAAATAACCTAAAAACTTTCGCTAAAGCGAGTGAGAAATGACGTCACGCGCGCAAATGCCTTTAGTGAGAGGAAGAAGTCATTCAGAAAATTTGACTTTTTCAGCTTTGCTGTGTGAACAAATGTAAAACGAAAAAAGAGCGTCAGACGACGAAACAAAAAAACATAGCAGGACAAGTCCTGACGTACAATTCAAAGAATTTTCATTGACTAAACAAAAAAAACTAGACCTAGAATGGAATATCAGTGAATTGAGAAAACCATTTAAAAAAATCTGATAAAAAACAAAGAAAACAGAAAATCAATGACAAAATGCCGCATGTGAACAAAAAATCACTACCGAGAAACCGAATTTTTGTTCAAACACCGTTTTCTCACTCTACTTTAAAATTAGAGCGAAAAAAATTCACGCCGCAAAACCACTCGCTTTTTCGCTCCACTTCCTGTTTCGGCGTGACCAAAATCACGACTCCAATTTGACTTCAAAAATCATGAAAATGTGTGAACAGATCTTAAAAAAAAAGACAGCGCCCCAATACAATTCAAATTCTTTGAATTGTAAAAAAACCAAGAGCACCGCAATGTAGCTTCGCTCAGCTTACAGCTTCGCAGCTATAAAAACTTTGATAACTCATCGAAAACGGGTGAAACACTCAGGAACTAGTAAAGATCTGATATGGTAAAGAGATTAGTGCCTCCATTTTGAGTAGGAAAAGTCAAATGGTGACACAAAAAACTTTAGATGAAAAACTTCGTTTGAGAGCAATTAAAGAGAGCCGTTAACGTCCGGTTCTAGGAATAGTCCATCCCGTTTTTGAAGTGATCAGAACAAAAAGGTAGACGCCAAATCGAGCACGAAGAGAAATCTGGTTCCAAGCAATTGCTGCAAATTTATTTGCCAGCCATTAATCATTGATGTTCACATTTATGAAGGAAAAAACTGTTCAGATATCCCAGATAATGGTAATAGAGCGGGTACCTGCGTGTCCGAATTGTACATCAGAGTTGAACATTGAAGCACAAGTACCAATACACCATGCCACAATTGGCTTGCTTATTTTGCCCTCCTTCACCAGCCGACCAACAACATACTCTTCCACTCCTCCCACTTCACCCAATATCACAATAATTTTGATCTCCTCATTCTGTTCGTAACGAATGATGTGGTCCAGGAATGTCGTACCTGGATACCTGAATTAAAATATTTTCAATTTCCAGAGAGATGATGTGTCATTTTAGAACACTGAGGACAGATCAGTCCTGTTTATGGAATAATTGATACGAGATACCACATAGCTGGCTATAAGACTTCTATTTCAACTAACACAACACACTATGGACCATTGTGACAAGGAAGATAATAAGCGGTAGACAAATGTGACATTTCTTAATAGTTCATCATTTAATCGAGGTTTAGCAACTGCGTTCTTAACAAGCTAACTAGCCGATGCCAAATATCGAATTCTTTTTCCAATTACACGTTCAATTCTATATAATTTCCGAGAATCTCAACAATTGCGCGATATCTGAAATCTTGTTTTTCTTGCCAAATTTTCATTCGTCAAAGAAGAATTGTCTGTTAAAGGTAGTTTGACACTGACCTGTCTCCTCCGATGGCAACTCCCTCGTAGACTCCGTTAGTGTTCTTGCAAATGATGTTGTTGAGCTCATTGGACATGCCTCCACTCCTGGACACATAAGCCACACTACCCGCCCTGTAGAGCTTAGAGGCCACCACATTGTCAATCATGCCACCAGTGTGTCCAATCTACAAACATCACCCAATCACATTATGGGTAGCAGCCAGTCAGCTCATTTTAGGTAGAAAAATATTCAACCTTGTGAACCAGGCCACACCACATACGTATGACATCGAACCAAGTGATGGTGAAAAAGAAAACAGTTGTTCTGACTATTCTAAACTTCTAAACCTGTTTACTGAGTTCAATTGAAACACTCTCTTAGTAATATAAAAAGCTCTCATAATTAATTCTCCTACCTTGAAGCATCCTGGTTTGATTCCTCCTACTGTCGCAGGTCCAATGATCCTAACACCTTTCTCTTCCGCCAACTTGATCAACTTCCTTGTCTGGTTTTCAGGAATACCCTCTGCGATGATGGCCACAGTTCTGATCTGAGGAAAACTCATAGCTTCAACCGCACTGTCGTACGCAGATCTCAAAGATGCAAAACTAATCAATGTATCAGCTTCTGGATGCTTCCTCATAGCATCAGCCATGTTTTTGTATAACGGCATCAGGATCTCTTCATGTCCAAAGTAGAATTTCTGCTTGTGGTCTCCACTGAAAGGGTAAGTCATGGCAGCAACTGATGGTGTGCTTCTTGAGCAGATGTAGTCAAAATCCAGCATTCCCTGGACCGCTTTGGGCTGCATGCCCCAGATGATAGATGTGCTTTTCTCATCAAACAAAGTATGGGCTGCAATGTCATCACGACGCTTCGAAGCATCAGCTGCATCATCTAAATAGTTTCGAGCTTCACTATAACATGTCTTTACGCTACAGGAAAATATCACCTGTAATCAAGGACCTCAAAGCAAACTAACCAAAATTTTATTAGGAAAATTTGTTAGCAAAACAGAAAACATACCCGGCAGATTGCCGGAAAATAGCCGTCGTTGATTCCCATTATCATGATTTGGATTGAAACACAAATGAAAAACTAATTTTGTACAAAAAGAATTTTAAAGTGATCATACTCCTCTTTCATAGTGAGACGATACAGGGGGCCAGCATCAATACCAAAAAGCATTAGAGATGGTACCTAATACTTATAAGAACAAAGTTCGAGCTACAGGCATCTAAAATAGGGCTTTATGAGTTTATCTCGTTTCTATTTCTGATTTCGATTTTTGCTGCTGAATATTTTGAATTAATTTGCTGAACGACTGCTGTCTAAAAAGACTTTGAGCAGAATGAGCGAAGAGTGAAACTAGCCTAGAGAAGTCAAAAGATTTCACACAAAATGTTGAACAACCTGTGAACTAAGGTAAAGCGAAAAATTTTGATTAGACAAATTGAAAAAAACATAGCAGAACAAGTCCTGACGTACAATTCAAAGAATTTTCATTGACTAATCAAAAAACTAGACCTAGAACGGAAAATGAGTGAATTGGGATAATCATTTCTAAAATCAGATAAAAAACTTAAAATCAGGAAATCAATGTCAAAACGCCGCAAGTGAACAAAAACAGTAGCGAAAAATGGAAATTTGGTTCAAACAAAAAACCAGACCTAGAATGAACTATGAATGGATTGGAAAAAAAAACATTTAAAAAAACGCGATCAAAAAAATCGAAAAAACAGTAAAAATCAAAGCGAAAATGCCGCTTGTGAACAAAAAAACCACTAGCGAGAAAGCAAACTTTTGTTCATAAACCCCTTTTCTCACTACTTTAAATTAGAGCGAAATTTAACGCCGCGGAACTTCTCGCTTTTTGCTAAACTTCCTGTTTCGGCGTGACCGAAATCACTACTCCAATTTGAATTCAAAAATCATGAAAATGTATGAACAGATCTTAAAAAAAGACAGCCCCAATACAATTCAAATTCTTTGGATTTAAAAAAATAGGAGCGCTATAATAGCCGGTTGAGAAGCTGAGGCGGCTATTAAACATGAAATAGAAGACCAGGTTAAAGTTTTATATATACCAGCCAACGCTTCGGCTTTAATGTTATCCATCTTATCCAATTCGAGCTATCCATTTAATCTTCCAAAAAGGCATCAAAAGGCTGGTAATTGAGAAGGGACGGAAATTTTTCAGTAATTCATGAATAACAACAAAGAAATCCAATATAATATTCTATTGAGTTTCATTGCTTAACTCATTTCGAAACCTTTTTCTCTATTAAAATTAATTTACTTTCGTAAAAACAAGTCAAAATTTTTCAAATTGGCCCAAAATGACAGCTTAGCATTAAAAGGTTCATTTTAATTTAAAAAATTTTGAATCATAGGGGAGTATTAAAATTACGTGCAAACAAGACTTCAAAAATAAGTTTTCTAAAAAATTTTCTGACCGATGAATAAGGTTATGAAGAAACCAATCGCCTAATTAACCAGCGAAATTTCAAGAACCATATTAAAAGATGTTAAGAATTTGAGCCAAGCTTTAGGTGATAGAAGTCTTTGTTAAACAAAGCCACGCATGCAGTCCAGTCAAGGAGTGGAAACGATATGATAGCTTTGGCAGAATTCTCTTTTACCATCAAGTAACATACATTTGAGGCCTAAAAAGGTATTACGAATTAAACTTGTGATTAACATCGATTCACATTCAATAGCTCAAAAAATATGCTGTGAAAGAACATCATCATTGAAAACAACAGAATGAAAGGTTGAGTTGTCAAAACTTATCATACTATAATGATAGCAACGTTCGGAGCATCTATAATTTGGGACCCAAAAAAATAAGATTTACAAAAAATTAATTTAAGATGTTTTTAAAATAATTGCCTCCGGTAACTTACCTTTTTAATCTCACAAACCATCATAACTCCAATAAAAGAAAATAGAAGGAGCTATCAAACTAATGGTATAAAGAAACAAGGAGGCTCGATAAAGTGCCCGACACTACTCATCCACATTTTTGACTTCATTGAAAACTTTGAAAAATGCACAAACTGTTCGAAAATGAATGGGGTCTGAGTTTAAAACGCCCAGACACCGAGACCGGTAACTGAATAAAAATAATGCCCTGCCGCATTAGAAGGCCAATGATATCTACCACTATTAAAACTTCGAAACAAGACAAACAAAACGAACAAAAACAAAAAATGCTTTTAATACGCCGAGAATTCAATATCCACTTTTAAAATACTTCGTAACTAGGTTAAAACCATCAGATCAAATCATTACAACAATTCACTTGCCGTTCAATAGAAAACAGATAGGATTTTTCCTTAATAGTACAAGAACATAGCCGTCATATTGCCGGAAAATAGCCGCGATAGACGCTTGGGGCCTTCCATTAATTGAAACAACTAAAGAGATTAGATAGTCAGATCGACCACCAGTCCTTTAATAGACCACTAGAGTTTTTGGGTTAGCTTTGGACTGTCAATTTTATGAGACACATAAGCTCTATAAGGAGAAAGCCCAAATAGAGCTTTTTAAAATTAGGATCTTTTCAGTTTGTGCCCCCTCAGTTTAGTGGGCGCATATTATTTGCACCCCTCAGATGCACGTGCAATATTTTTTACATAATGACCTACTACGTTAGGGCACGTGCTCTGTAACTGGGGGGTGGGGCGCATAACGTACTGGGGGCACAAACGGAGAAGATCCCAAAATTAAAATCCGAAGTCAAAAACTCAAGACTCTAATAATCCAGAATTAGGGCATACATGTTTGGCACTACTTAGATGCACACAATTGACCTTTAACGAGTAAATGTTCATAAAATTTAAAGTTCCATAAGTGAGTTCAGAAGTCATTTTTTTGAGTGAGGTAAGTCATTGAAAAAGTCAATTCCAAGAAGTCAGGGTAAGACAAAACAAAAATCTGTTAGACGAAAAAAAAACATAGCAGGACAAGTCCTGAAATACAATTCAAAGAATTGAAGGAAAAACTCATACGTACTCTACGTGACGAGCAGATCAATTGAACAAGGCCAGCCAGAACACAACAAAATCATCACAACAAATTGAGAAACTAAAAGAATCAAAACTAAACAAAAATATACTCATTGCTAAAACTCTTGAAGCTTTTAAACCTAAGGCAATATTTTGACCCTTTAAAAAACCTATTTCAAAAATATGTTCAAAACCAATTACTGTTTCTGAAATCGTTCCAGTATTATACCTGCAAGACCTCAAAAATACTCATTGGCCCATGAAGATCGATCAACTCGAAAATGAACATAAAATTTAGAAAAATAAATCAATTGCAAATAAGGAAATGTTACTGAAAATTCTGATATAAATAACTAATTGTGATACAAATAAATAATTGAAAACAAATCCATTGAAACTAAAAAATATGCAGTAAACTTTTATCAGAACGTGGAATATATTTTCTCGCACTTGAGAATGGACGAATATCAAAAACTGACAAAAACTTTAGGAAGCCTTAAAAAAAATTGCAGATTTTATCAAAAAAGCTAAAATTCGAGACATTAAAAAGTTAAAAACCGTTCCATTGTTGCCAAAACTATGCAGTTCCATATTAACAAACCTCAAAGGATATTGCCTGGTCCCTGAAGCCGAAAAAACTGGAAAAAATGACGAAAACTTTCAAAAACCTGAAAAAATGCGAATTTTGTCAAAACAAATTGCTTAAATTTGTGACATTCAAAAATTGAAAACTATTCCATGGCAGCCAAAAAATTTAAATAATTAATTATCCAACCTCTGATTAGGTTTTCTGGCCCCCTGGGACTCGAACAACTTGAATTATGCGGATAAATGTCAAAAAATATGAAAAAATTGCAAATTTTGTCAAAAATTGCTAAAATTCATGATGGCAAAAGTTGAAAACCATTCCGTTACCACAAGAGCATATAGAGTAATCTATCATCAAACCCTTTATCAAACCCTAGAGGAAGTTTTTTGAGACCTAGGATTAAAACAACTCAAAAATGACAAAAAAATTCCAAAAAACCTGAAAAAAGTTGCAAAAATTAATATCATATTGCGCGTTTGTAGTACCAAAACATATAGCTCATAAAATGGTCATAACAAGCAATTTTGTCTCGCAAAAGGCCTTCATCAACTTTTAAAAACTTCAACCTAAGTCTAATCATAACAAAAAAATCACAAAAAACATGAAAAATTGCACCATTTTGAGCCCAAAAACTCAAAAAAATCACTTTTAACCTTAAATTAAGGCCATCCCAGTAGCTGCGCCACCATAAGTACTTGAGGGACTACTAAGGCGCACTTTGGGCCTCTAATGAAACTCAATGCCCGCTGGGCTTCACCTGTTTATCCCGTTTTGAAAGATCAAAGTCATTGAAAAATGTGTGAACACATCTTAAAAAAAAACATAGCCGGAAGAATTCCGGAAACGACTCGAATGAAAAATTGCCCATACTAATGACTTAACAACTAGAACAACTATTGTGAACCCTGAACCTCCACAAACGCCATAAAAAAATTAAGGAAGAATAGAAATGGCATTCAGAAACGAAGTAAAAAAAAAACTAGAAAAACATAATGAGTTTTTTTAATAGTACAAGGAAACATAAAGGCGAGTAAAATTCCTTTGCAATTAGGGCAATGAAAAGCTTGCAAATCAATGGACAAGTCATAGTAGGCTAAGAAACTTCTCTGAGACTAAAAAAAAAGAAAAACAGCAAAAAAAATTAAAATGGTTTAAAATTTCTCAATTTTTCTGTCAATTTTCCTAAAAAAACAATGAATTACGCCAATAAAACTTTAATCAATTGGTATCTGAATATTCCTCAAGTAACAAGCTTCTATTCAAATCGCACTTAAAGAATTAAAACAAAAAACAGGCAAAAAATCATTAAATTTCGTCTAAAAATCAACAAAACTGATCAAAACACCTCACAATTAGCATTAAACTCAAATTAACTACTTGAAACCTTCAATTCCTATCAAAACAGCCTAAAACTAATACAATATCATAATCAAACCTCAGAATCATCAAAAGTTGCAAAAAACTGCTTTTAAAAGCCGCACGTGAACAAAAAAAAATTTCGCTCGCTTAGAGAAAATTTTTTCACACATCAATTTCTCGCTCTCTCAAAAACAGCTGTATGAACAAAAACCACTCTCTTTTCGCTCCGCTTTTCACTTTTGTTCATTGCCAAAATCACTCCAATAAAATTGATTAAAAAAAGGACTTTTCCAATACTCCTCTTCGAGTCGTAATAAAAACACAGCGCATCAATACAATTCAAATTCTTTGAATTGAAAAAAATTTAGGAGCGCTATAATAGCCGCCTGGAATTGAAGACGCGGCTATTAATAACATGACGGAAAAAAGAAAAAGGTTCCAAAGTTCAAAACAACCATTGAATTTTTTGAAACCAAATAACCTCAAAGTTATAACAAACACAATCATTTTACAAAAAAAACACTTGAGAGCCACAAAAACTCCTTGGAATGCTATTGGCACCTCTCTCATTATATACATTCACTTGTGTCTCATGTGAACATCAAGGTTTAATGTAATAAAGGTACTATGTGACGACAACAAAAGAACCACGGTGTCCAAGTCAAAACATTGCTTTCATCGCTAATAAAGACATTAACAAAATTCAAAGAAATGCGGGAACAAAAATGCAGAGTTTATTACCATTAAGTCCTTTGGTTTTAAATGGAAAAATCTTCCGTGATATGAATTTTATCATTTTGTTTCCCTAATGTTTCCCTAATTTTTAAAGGGAACACCTACATTTTTTAATATCCAAAATATTCTCAGCCAAAGCGATATTTGAACAACCCAAGCATCTGAGTGAATATTATATGCTTAAAAGGCATTCACGTAATTCTTATTTCATTCTAAATTGAAGAAAATCAGAATTACTACAATGGTTTGAAAAATTTATTTCCGCGGGTCTCTGTTGCCCTTAACAAATTAACCCAGTCAACTTCTCAAGATACAAGCTACAGCGCCAAAGACATACCTAATTGTGATGATAGAAACTCACCCAAAAAGAGGGGAGTTTTGGGTCCAAATCCATTCAACAATAAAACAAAAGGCAATCAGTACTTTCATTGCCTCGTCGGCTCGCCCAATGAGCGGGGAGACTGAAATTGACACCCAAACTACAACATCAGGCTGGTCACGAATATTCTAATTCAACATTGAAAACCCGATTGTGTGAATTTCAATTTCCAGATGAGTTCAAAAGACAATTTGATATGTTCGAGATTTGAACAGATAAAAATTTTGCGCTAGGTACGATAACTTAGACTACCTGAGTTAATTTAATTTTATTCTCATTTTAAAAAAACTTAAGAAAAACCCAGATTTTTAAAACCTCATATCTTCTCAACAAAAACAAAATTCGGACAACCCAAGCGTCTGAGTAAATATTCAACGCTGAGAAGGCTTTCACATAATTTTTATTTTGTTTAAAATTCCAGAATAAATCAGACAAATTTATTCAAATTGCCGGAAAATGGCCGTCGTTGAGGCATATCGGGATTGAAACAGAAAAAGATAAAAAGTGCTAAAAATTGGCAGAATTTGTTTCTAAATGGAGGTCGCTGCCCGCTCTCGACATTTTCATGGGCAGGGCCAAAGTCAAACAGGGTTAGAAAGTGTTGATAAACTATTTCAAAATTGTTCTGATCATGGAGTTTCTCTCATCGTTTTCCTACAATGTTACTTCCAATTATTTCAGACTACAGAACAGCCGTCGAGAAAGGCACAAGATAGAGCTGAAAGCACTCCGTAGTGTTTAAGAAAGCAAGTGAGTTAGATAGATGAAAGCTGAAATTGATGTGGTTGTGGTAGATAAGATAAGAAGATACAGCACAACACAAGAATGACTAGACGATTGATAGATATAGACAGAAAGAACTGAAGATAGAAGAGAAGTGTATCCTACCAATTATGCTGTTGTTTCTCGATGCACCTTAAAGCAGACAGTTGGGTTATACTAATAACTTCTTTCATTTCAACTCAACTAAATTAGTACGAAAAGGTCAATTCATCCAGAAAGCAACATTTATCTTTTCACAATCGGATAACCAGTTAAACAGTTCTACGCATAAAAATCATCTAACCCAAATATTGATTAGCATTTGAAACAATAGCAGAAGCTAGAATATAAAACTTAACTACTTTTGAACATAACTGACAAATGTCGGGCGAACTGCTCTCATACGACTGACGAGCGATTGATTTCAACAGTAGCTAGCTGCACCTTAGCCAGGTTGGATTATGCTTAATGGAGAGAGAGTAGAGGTGGAGGGGAGCGGAGGGTGAGCGGAGTCGTAGAGTAAGACTAGTGCGATCTAATAATAATAAAAAATTGTCTCCTGGTGTTACAAATACAAGCTGCATGGATTATATAGTTTTTTCTAAGCAAAATGTATCACCAGAGAGGACACTATTAGACCGTCTGGTCCGTTTTAAACTTTCACTGGATGTTGAATTCTAGCTACTAAGGTGTGGGGGATGGAAATGGTGAGGGACTTTGTATGTACTCTTGTATATATATTCAATGCTTGACATATACCCAACGAAGCTCGTTCAATGGTACGCTGAAAAAACTATCAGACAAAAAGTCGGTAAAACGAAAAATCGAATAAAAAGGAAGACCACATGACCAATATAATTGCTAAACTTCGTTTGAGAGCAATTATAAAGCGTCAAAAAGCAATAAGCTAAATAGGAAATTCTAAGAGATATCTTTGAAATAAATGCTTGTGAAGACATTTTCATTAAATCAGGTAGCAATATCAACTGTAGGTGAAGACGATCGAAATATATTTTAGATCTGAGACTCTAAAAGGCGTGAAACCCTGGAAAAAGTCACTCGAAGTACACTAATACAGAATGCTACTTACTTGTACTTCCGCCGGTACTAGAGAAGCTCTTAGTCCTCTTCTTGAATGCACTGGCACTTTGTGTGGAGGTACCAAGCAAGAAACTGGCAGTAGCAGTATCCTGGACTGGTTTCTGCGGTACTGGTGACTTCTTCAATGCCATCGAGACAATACCTGTCATGTGTGTCTCAGTTCCAAAAACGTGCATGGCAATCCCAAGATCATTCCCCACTTCTCTCATTACACGGAGACCTTCCTGATAGTTTGGACCTCCTCGTCTTACAAAAATTGAAATCTTATGTGCCTTTAATTTCTCTTTGTACTCAGTCAAGGCTTTGATAATTCCTTTGAATGTCGCCGCAACGTTAGTGAAGTTCGCGATTCCACCTCCAATGATCAGAACTTTTCCTTCCGGGTGGTGGTGTTTTGTCATCAGCGACAAAACTGTCTTCGCATACTCGTAAGTTTGGCCTTCGGTCGGAGCACCTGAATATTCTCCGTAGTTAGCCAACTCGGAAGCGCCTCCCAAATCACAAATCGTGTCACTGTAGATGACTGAAGCACCTCCGCCCGCAACCATAGTCCAAATTCTTCCTTTCTCATTTAAGACAGTCAATTTTAATGAAGCTCCACTTTTAGCGTCCAGCTCTGCGATGTAGTTTTCCTCTGGAAACGCTTCTCGTCCGAAGGGAGGTGGGAAGATTACATCCCCCCACTGGACCTTGCACAAAAACTCGGCCGTCTGGTCAAGCTTGGCAGCTAAATCCAAGACGTGAACTTTACCGTTGGTCAATACGAGTGGGTTTATTTCGAGGTAGGTGAAACAAAGCTTTCTATAAACATCGTACAAATCGATAATAAATTTGCTCAGAATTGGTTGCACTTCTGCCGGCGCTTTTGAAACTAGAGTTGAAATGTCAGACAATGGTGTTTCAGAGAACTTAATCGGAATATCCATTTTCTTTGCTTTTGAATCAACATCTCCGATATCAATGCCACCTTCGTGGTAAAACAAAATTTCATCTTTATCACGTGAGGAATGTATGCAAAGATAGTACTCTTCTTCCTGCTTATGGGGCAAAAATGGCTCGATGATAAAATTGTTGATAACTCCCGTCGTTTTGCCCGCAGTCACAGTTTTGCCTCGTTTTTCATCAATCCATACTTTCACCTCGTCATAGCTTTTGTTCACAAGAAGAAGACCAAGCTTTCCACGCCTCTTTATAAGCTGATCGGGCTTAACTACTAACTGTTCAGTTAAAAGCCAAGGGAATGCTTGCGGTAGTGTTTGAAGATCTGTTGTTTTGTAAACTGGAACAGCAACACCCTTGTGCAAGGTGTCGCTATTTGTATTCCGGAACAGAATATCCTTTCCTGTGACCTCAGAAATTGCTTTAGCTGACATTTCTAGGCTCTGAAGAGGTTTGAACAAGTTAGTTTAGATGACAAGAAGAATAATATGGATAAAGATAACTGAAATTGACAAGAACTGATTCACTCACGGCAAAGTGAACTAATGAAACTTATTAAATAGAGCTAAGTTGAAGTAAGGAGAGACAAGTAGTTTGCGGTTATCACGTACATCACACAGGTCAGCTACACAAGGCCGAGCTAACAGATGTCAAAGATAATAATGAATAAATTACACGCGTAATATCAGATCTGACTTTATGTCAATGAAATGGAGAACAACAAGTTGTTTGATCTTGTATCGCCTAACAACTTAAATCAAGACCAAACTCAAGGCCATCTTTGAATTTAATCAACATCAAAACGCCTAACTAGCTACGCGATAAGCTCACCCCAAAATTGATTGTAACTGATTGAACAATCAACTTCAATTCTTTAATGCTTGATTCAAGAACCAATTTCTGAAGCCCACGTATAGATTTACTAAATTGAGCCAAAGAGCTAGATTTTCATTCAGTTATTCGGGGTAGAAATTGAAGTTAGAATTCAAAAGCAACTAAATAACGCCCAAAGGTATCTGTCAAGGAGTCAAGAAAATCCTCCCAGCTCTTCATCAAATGCCCCCTCCCCACCACTTATTTAGAAGCCCCATTAATGAAATCAAATCCTCCATCACTTCACTTTCTTACAATGGAGAGAGGAAACACTTAACTTCTCTGGTCGCATGCCAGCGGCATTGTCCGGTGGGAGATGGAAAACAATGGCTTAATTAGATCTCCCACTATCCGTCCGGAACCAAACGAAAAATTTTGGAAAAAAAATTCGGGACTTTAACAGTCCATTTAAATGCTTTTTAGGTTAGGTGAGAGCTTCCTTATCTGCACTCGAACAATCAAATTTTAAATTTGGCAAAATTAACACATTAGGAGTTAAATTCTGAACTACTTAAGCGAAATTACATCTAAATATCTAATGCTGTATCTGATTTCAAGAACCGGGTTATTATTTTTTTTAACTAAGGAGCTTGAGATGGTTATTTGTGCTTATATAGACAGGACAATAGTGAGAAAAAGCACAAATTTCATTTGATTTTTAGTACTAAACTGCCGCCACCGATTACAGCTGCTTAAAATTGTGAACGAGAGAAATTTAGATCACGCAATAATCAAGAAGCCAAAACGGTAAAGCGAAAAATGCATTAAACCAGACGCACACGACTACAAATATTGCTTCAAACTTCGTTCGAGAGCAAATAAATATTGGAATCATAAAAGAACTGAAAATTTTGAATATTACCTTTCTTAACAATAAGCTTTCCAATATCACATTAGACACGTATCTAGAATTTGAACTATAACTTTTAGAATTAGTTTCTCTGTATCTCCAATACATCGATCTTACCTTATAGTGAAATCCAATTGGCTCAATTCTCGTGTTTCGGATTTCATTCATTTGCATATTTCAACTTGGCAAAAAACGAGGAACATTTGCAGGCCTTTGCTGATAAAAAAATATATCTTTTAACTTTGCTTAATATTTCGCATGATGATTTCTAACATAACTTTGGAACATGTGATAGTGAAGTATCAGAAAAATGTTTCAACAATGCGAGCTCGCGCTCTATCAAGATCAGGAAAAAGCAATTGAACCACATCTTTTTTCGTAAAGCGAACACGGCACCACACAGTTCAAAGAAAAATAACTATTTGGATAGATTATATAAAATCTAATCTACAATAGTTATAGATGAATTAATAATAGTGATAAATGAATAAATTTGAAATTAAGTAGCACCATTACAATTGATCAGAGTGATAGATTAATCAATTATCAATAAAAAACTGTCAATAATGTAGTGATAATACTCAATTCATTGGTTCAGAGTCGGACTCTAAAAGCAGTTCGTCATCTTTCAGAGGACCTTCTAAAATTTGCTTCGCTTTATCACGGAACAGAAACACTAATATGCTAAAGAAGTTTAGAACCGCTAATATAGAAATTTGGAACAAAAGACCAGTTGAACCAGCGTACAGAAATGCAGACATACCGCCAATACCCTGCAAAAAACTATAAAACACAGTTGCCATTCCTAGCACAGCCTCATTGGTACCACCAAGTTCACCGATTGTGGCAAATAACTCTGACTGATAAACGAAATCCGACAAGCCAATCAGAAATGAGCAAATTACTGCAATGTACGGATTTGGTGATGACGATATATAAGCTGAACTATAGGAGTCTTTATAAGGAGTTTCATCCGGAAGGTTTAGAATGATCATAAAATGTGACGTGTTGAAGCATATAAATGCGGCCAGGCATAGCCGCATTCTTCGCTTTAAGCTGGAACTATTTGATAGAAGGAAGACTTTAAAGAACCCTGATATTACTTCTCCACAGCCCAACGCCACGCCTGACAAGCCAACCATTGCTTTGGAGTCTATTTTATTGTCATTGAATGACAGTGTGTGTGCAATGCTAGTGTTATAAACTCCAGTCATAAAACTTTGGCTAAGTCCAGTGAATAAAAAGATAATACAGATGCATGAAAAGTTGCGATCCTTGAGGAGATCAAATCCTGTTTTGAGAGCACGACCGAAGACATCTTTCATTGTTTGCAAATTATAGGACCTTTCTTGAGACGAAACGTAATCCGACGGAACAGAAGCAAGTTGGAAAGTAAACAGACCAATTACTGAAAATGCTGTATATCCTGCAATGGAAATGATTCGACTCTTGTCTGATATGTCATCAGCAGAAGACGGGTCCAAATACAACACAGTAAATATATACAACGATCCCAACGCATAGCTAAATTGTGCAGTCAAATAGAATATGGTCGCGTTCAGAGCAACATACTCCTGTCGACATGAAACAGACAACAATGCAAATCCGGTTGACCACAGTAAGCTTGTTGTAATGCCCACAAGAACAGATAATGGATAAACAATAGCAGCAATAGGGTAAAAATGCGATCCTATAAACAACGTGAATGACACGGCGCAAACCAGCAAGGAAATCTTAAAGCCCAGAATATCCATCAAAACTGGGGTGAAAAACGCACAAATTGCAAAGGAAACATTGAATACTGATAAGACGTAGTATCCAGATCCAGTAAATGAATGACCTCCATCCTGAAAACCCTCAATAATGCTTTCTTCGATATCAGTCATTGAGTCGAAAGCACTGTACATAAAAAAGAAACCCAATGATATAATCATGGTGTTCTTCGGCACTTTTCCACCAAACATCATTAACACCTAAATTAAGATACTTTTACATAGCCAAATAATATGAAACAAAATCGCATGATAAAAGTTGGAGCAGTAGTGAAATTAACCGACGCAGTCAGGTCGATATAATAAAGTGTCTAGTTTTAAAGCAGATGTCTCTTCGTGTTCTTTTTCGCGTTCTTTTCCCGCGTTCTTTTTCTTAGCGTTCTTTTTCCATGATTTAATCCAAAGAAAAAATGGGGTAGGATCCACCCAAAGGACGGAACAGTGAGCCCCCACTGTGAAACATCACAGCAGCGTATTTAAAGTTACCGCAAAAACACGTGTATTTTAATCTTACATCAATATGCTAGGCTCTAGGAGCCGCGCTCAAAGGTTGAAATATTACTAAACTAATTAAGAGTAGTCTTCCCTCCTGCACAAGAACACTATAGGTAGTATCAACCTCAGTTACGATTAGTACCACGGCAGCCTCTGAGACAGATATTGCATTGCGTAGAAGTGCGAAACTTATCTTCGTTCCAATGTGCGTAATTCCGTCCGAGCATGTGTCTCTTCTTTCAGAGATTTTTGTTGCCAGTTGCTTTATAGAAGTTCTTCATATATAGAAGTTCATATAAAAGTCAGCGAATCAGTAACACAGAATATGATAGCATGGAAAACCAGTTCTGGTTGTGCTCATTCTGCCGTGAAAATGATGACTGACATTGACCATTCGTCCAAAACAAAAGTTTTTATAAGATATGTCGAGGATATTTTGAGAACAGAAAGAGGTGAAAACAAAGAGCTGTTAGATGCGGTCAATAACCTCCATCCAAATCTTCAATTTACATTAGAAACAACGGATGACAAAAGTTTGCCAATTCTGGACATGTCCATTAACGTACAATCGGAGGGTACAATTTTTTGCACATGGTATCAAAAACCATCAGATACTGGATCAATTCTCGGGTCTTTCCCATTATAGCCCCCCATGAAACTATAGCCCCCTTTATGTTCTACTTACCATGATTGGATGTGGGAGGGGAGTGGGCTATAGGTAATCTGACCCCTAAGCTGAGGGCTGGGGGGGTGGATATAATGGGAAAGACCCCAATTCTGAACTATCGTAGCTGTGCACCCCTTCAACATAAGAAAAGAATAATACATGGAACAATAAACCGCCTGTTCCGAGGCACTAGCAATTGAGAAGCGTTCCACGAAGCATTGACAGTTAATGAAAAAAATTGGGAACGTAATCAATATCCGAGGCATTGGGTAGGGAAAATTCCCAAGGATACAATTAACCAGCTGCGATTGAAAGAACAAAAAGGATATAGCGCTGGCCGCAAAAGAACAGAAAAATACTGAGAAACAACAATTTGTATTTCAGTACAGAGGCAATATTTCTAATGAATTTGAAGAGAAGCTAAACACCATTACTCCTGTAACGACAATTTTTACCACTCGGAAAATTAAGAGCTTTCACCTTGCCTTAAATCTAGCTTTGATATAGACAAATCCCACGTGGTATATGAACTCAATTGTAAGGGATGCAAATCCATCTACGTAGGGCAGACATGCCGGAAAATTTCCGAAAGGGTTGCAAAGCATGCCAGGGTGGACTCACCAATGGCAATACATGCAATTGAGCGCAACGGTCATAATGCAGCGTTCCTGGGGAAGATATTAGACCAGTGCGCCAAACAATCTAAGTTAATGACAACAGAGGCGCTTTACATAAAAATACTGAATCCAGCCATCAACACCCGCGACGCATACCGAACACGAGAACTGACACTGAAGGCTTAGTTTGGAGACGAAATGCCAACTTGAACGAAAGACACGTTACAAATCAAAAAATTCAACATTTCAATTGAACATAACGGAGTAAGTTTAAGGTAATATATGTTTGGTTTTTGAAAAAAAACATGCCGATATGCTTCTGTTACATCAAATCATATATATAAATATATATATATATATATATATATATATATATATATATATATATATTCCCAGATGTAAAATTTTGTAGAAACAACTGTGAATATGTAAAATTTCGTTTTTAATTTCCTTGAATGAGCGGAATTTAGTGATTTGCATTTTATTTTCATGCTTTTCATTTGAGTGTTTTGTTTTTTTTAAAGCCTGACGATGAACTCAGAGTTCAAAAACGTTCGTAAGAAAGATTTTAATTGTCGATTTTCTCTTAAATAATGTTCTTCATAGATTGAAAGGGTTCTTGTGACGTAAAAAAAACAAAAAATCTAATATGATTCGTCGTGATTTAAAATGGTTGACCTTGCCTCGAGTGTCACTGCCATGCCTCAGCGGTGAGCTAGACTTGAATCTATCACAATCGATCACGGGACTAGTCTACCTAGACGACCAAAAGTTTTCATCTGACGTCCATTTTTATTTTTATGGTAATGTTCGTATCCTATTGTAAAAAGCGAGGAAAGGTGGTTGATGAAATACAGAACTTGATCAAGCTCTGTTGAATTTTCCAATACCTGATGAAATTTTCAGTACAGAAATGTTCCCAGGTTATCCTCAAAGGGGCTGAAATGTTTTAAGTTCTAGGAAAAACCCTGACAAGATATTCTGTCGTCAAAGACATGGGTGTGAATCTTTTTGACATTCTTTAATGGAAAACGCATACTGACGCTAGGCTGAAGGAAAAATCAGGTTTACCAACATCTGAGGAAGAATGTGCAGCTAGGCGTCGAAACTCTGCTTAAACTGGGTCTCTACAAACGACTCTTACTTCGAGTCTCTCTATATCGTTTTCGGTGAGTGGCGTTGTCTAAACGTGACATTCTCCTCGTTGAAAAATTTCTAAAGATAACGGTGAAATGTATTATATACGAAACAGAGAAACAAACTACTTTAACTTGTTGCATCTTTAATTATTCTACTGTTCCCCATGCTTCTTCAACATTTAAGACATTGTGATGCTCATAGAGTTAGCCGAGAGCAAAGAATGACAGCTAGCACTCCTGCCTGATGTCCAGGAAGACCAAGGACGACTACCTGCGACCTTCAAGATGCCAAAAAGACGAACAGAGAAAGCCAGAATATAAGTTGTCCGTCGGACATGTAGAATTATCAATCGACTGGGCAAATGCACAAATACACAGACAAATTGGTTTCAGGAATCGCTTTTTGAATGTAATATGAAAATTTGTCAATGGAAAGCTTTCTGAATATAATAGCTGCACATGTCAAATCTTCCGTGATTGCAACAGCTGCATATATAAATGGACATAGTTTTATTCCTGACAACAGTGACATTGTCCCCACAGCTGTGGCTCTAAATTCCCTACAACAACAAGAGTAGAAAACATATAATTTTTCGATCCGGATTGAGCACCTGCGACAGTTCTACATTTATACGTGTTTGCTTTTTGCTTACCGCTAATGAAAACATCTGTTATCTCTGAAAATGTAAACTTGCTCAAACTAACATGATCTAAATAATTTGAAAAGTTTTTTGTGGAGGGACACAGCTAATAATAGTTTTCGAAAAAATTTTGTTTGAAGGGACAGGAAAATCCATTAATTGATTAATATGCCGATTCATACACATATACATTTTTCATATACATTTTTTTGCAAAGCGTGCCTTATCAGTTTTTGTTGAATAAATTAAATACATATAAACCTTTGGTTGAATTCTCTTGCAGAACAGAATTACGCGAAAGTGTATTTTAAACCTCAGTTGTGGTATGAACTACCAGATGAGGCTAACAGGAACCCTCGTGCGAAAAACCTGTTTCAAAGGACTATATATATATATATATATATATATATATATATATATATATATATATATATATATATATATATATATGATTATCAAAGCGTCCACGGATTGGAAATCTTTTAGTAAAGCCCTTATTAAAATCAAGAGATTTGGACAAAAATCCAGTATTCAGCGGTCGAACAGTATCGTTAATAAAATGTTTGTAAAAAAAATTGTTTTAAACTAATTGTTTTAATAGTTGTGTATAAAGTTACATGTAATGGACATTAATCCATAGGCGTTGGCCAAAATAGCATGTATCTTATGCCTCAGATTTGAGAACAGCAAAAAGAAAGGTTCTCCGTTAGGACATCTTGTTCAAAAATGTGGTAAAACGCATATATTTTAATGGTACATAGTCAACTCAAATCGTGGGCTTGAAAAATTAATGACATTCAAACCAATCTAAAGTTATAGCTGAAACTAAACAGAAGCTCTGAACATCGGGCCGGGATTTGTAATTAAAATTTTTTTCAAAGTTTGACTATCAGATACTTAATCATGGGTCATGGTACAGGTCAATGAAATTGGTACATATTAACTCGTTTGTAAACCCCAAAACTTCAAAGACAACGTCGTTAATTTAGTAAAGTTGAAAAATGTTCAACTCTTAATAATTTCGAACATTAATTAAAATTCTAACTCATTTCGTAGAATTAGATTGAGTAGTGAAATACAATTGTAAACTGTGCATGCATTTTAACTCCGATGACCGTAAATCTCGAATACGTTCGTCTTGCAAAACAAATTCTTCTTTAATTGACAATTCTTTTTTTTCTGTAGAAAAGGCAATAACTCAAATCCAGAAGTTGCATGAAAGTGGATTAGAGCAAGCCGTCTCCATCAATTTGTTTTAAGCATTCTCGTTTGAAAATGTTTGATCCAACTTGGTTCTCCTTTCGATGCGAAGTAAAAATTGATCATGCGGACTCAAAAAACATATATACCGAAGTTTTTTACTTTTAAATATATTTTATTTTTTTAAATTTTTAAATAATTTTACTGAATGGCTACGTTATTCTAAATACACTTTATAGGTATCTTTGAAGAGTTTCTTTCATAACATTTGACATTGCGCGAAGCCCGAGCTTTGTTCTGTCTACTGTCTGTGTTAACTTGTCACCACTTGTTCATCTTGTGTCACCCATAAAACCGGTACTAAATTTGAATTCGAACTGTATATTTGACATCAAAACTAAAGTTTTTTAGTACTATTTATATATTTTGAGCATCACATTGCCCTCCCTCCTCCTAATAAGATTATACTGTACCACGCACTCAATATATTCACCAATTAAATCTTTCAGTTTCTTCTTGTTCCTTACCCTCTCAACCTCTGGTAGCCCAAAACTTTTCTTATTATCGCGCTGCATAAAAAACGAGGACTCCTTATGCACTGTTGATTGACTTGAAAATTTCTCTCACCATCTGCATTATGATGTGTGGATAAAGTCATCACATGATAGTTTTCGTCTGGTTTTTAGAGGCGGGACTATTTTACCAGCAAGACTTTGTATAGAGTAGCTGTCGACTAATGATAATTTGGTTTCGATTCTTGAGAAAAGTTTTTGCTGTTTCATTTTTAAGTCATTCGGTAGTTCACTAACTGTTTCATCGTTTACACCAAACATTCGGAAATTACTGTTTAAAACTTTCCAGTTGACAATGTTCTCACCCCCAGCGGTCATTATTATTTTCCAACGCCTTTGGTGCTCGCCTGTCTTGTTTGAATTAGAACACTTCTTTTTAGAGTCATCGATTTGTCTTGTTACAGGTTTCTGAATTCGGCATCCTTTAAATTGACATGAAGCGCCTCGCATTCGGAGCGCATCGGCATCTTTAAAACTTTTTTCAAACACAATGATTCTGTCAAGCATTTTTAAAACACATTGATTCTGTAGAACCAATTCAAGCAGAATTAAAAACGAATGTTTGCACGTGCCTGAAGTTCTTATCAGGTACCTTCCCGGTCCGAGATAAACATGACTCCACATGTTACGCACATGGGTAAATCTTGGTTGTCATTTTCCAGATGTGACGAACAACTGTAATGTAGTGAAAAAAGTGGCCAATTTACAATTTTCCGTGTCTGCTTTAATAAAAAAAACTCTTTCGCTTCTATAGTGTGTTTTTTTTCTTGTTTGTCTTGAAGTCTAGACGTTTTAGTTCATGCTCCTTCTTCGTTTTTGATGTCCTAAAAAAGAGATTATTTTTATTTTCTCAATCTTGAACTAGGGACACTTTTTTGTTATCTGAATTTTAAACTCAAGGTAGCTTCTTTCTTTTTGAAAACAACCGAGACTTTAAAACACACTTTTTATTTACTCGCTTTCGTTTGCTCTCGGCGTTAGTTAATCGAATTGCAAATTGATTGATTATACACATTCCTGTTACCAGACTAATTTCTGCAACAATTCTAGCCAAGACGCTTTCTTAATAACTAATCCAAGATAGATTAGCAAATTAGAAAAATTTAAGAAATGGAAAATTATGTTGATTGTCTAATCCGACTTAGCAATATTATTGGTTTTAACCACAAATATAAACTTTGAAATTTCGAATCACAAACAATTTGTTTGTTGTTTCTTTTGCAGGAGAAACTCCTTGTTGGCTCCAATGCAAAAAATTTTGCATTGGAGCCAACAAAAAATTTTGTGAAGATTTTGCATCCAAATGTCTGAAAGTCTCCCGACTAACAGTTCTCTTACTGTTATGGCAAAATCCGCAAATCAATTGGAGAAAAAAAAACTATTTGATTCTCGGTCGACAATTTTTTTGACAGTTTTCATCGGTCATCGATTTTTTTTGCTGTGGTCTTCTAATTAAAGAACATTTGGGTACAGTGGGTTACATACAACGGTTTCAAAACTGCGCTATAAAAATTTGGTAACAGGTCCGAATGACTCATGGAAAAAAATCCAGTCCTCTATAATAACAGGAATTCCTTCTGTGCAGAAAACAAGTTTCGTAAGCGTTACTAACATTTTTGCTCCTACGAACATATAAACAGATTCAGCTCCTTCAAAGTGAGTTCTTGTCTCAAAAAACAATATAGAGGGACTAATGAGGGACTCAAATTCCAAGTACCGTTTGAATCCGGAGGTGTTGAAACTCTCACGAACAAAGTATCCTACTTTTCGAGTAAAAGATATCTGGCACTTTGTTTACGTTGACGCACTGCCAGATGAAATAACGTTTCACTCTCTTTTACTCAAAAAAAAGTTTTAGTGTTTGTTTTCGTTTACAATATTTCCTAAAGCTGTTGTTTCCCAAAAGTGTATTAGTGTTTTCTTAAGTAAAATATTTGATAAATCAACAGGTTTATTTGCCTTAAATTTTGAAGCTAATTTGAGCGTTCTTGGGGCCTCATCGTTATTCTTTCATGATTCTTTGTTTATGCTACTTGAGTTAAATTGTATCACTTGCCTGGCTAAAAAAGTTCACCGTTTTTAATTTGTTGAAATTAATTTATGTATCCGGAGAAAAATGGTAAGGCAAAACAGTTGTTCTGACAAATTTATGTGAAAAATGTCTTAAAAAAATTTTTTTATTAAAAGGGTAAATATATTTTAGGAGTACTGACTGTTTCATATAGTATACAGCTTCATACATGCAAAAACTTTTTTTTCCAATTTCTGACTGATTCTCAGCCTAAATAAAACTGTCTTCTTCTGGTTTTTTGATAGCCCAATTCTGTTTTCAAGTTCGCACTTTGATCAAAACAAATAGATTCTTGATTAAAATTTGTTGTGACAATCTTATCAGTTCTTTTTTTTACAAAGAAGGTGAGCCAAAAGTGTTTAGTATTGCCAGTTAAAAAGATAGTGATACACCATATCCCAAAATTGAATTCCTCTCGACAAAATTGAATTTGTTTTGAAATCGATATTTTTCAGTAAAAAGATTTTTAAGTTCGCGGTACCATCTTTTAAAATTTTGCAGCCTTCGGACGAATTTTGTCCCATTCATCTGAGTTTTTGTTTTGCAGCATGCTTCTTGCAACTTTTTCGTCTGTTTTCGATCTTTGGTCTGTGCAGCATTGTTAATAATGTCATCGTTAGGCATTGAAATGGATTCAATTCGTTCACCTAAATTTCGGTCTAATTTTTTAAAAATTCTTTTTGTGTTTTATAGGCTGCATGTTCATTTTATTTAGTTTCGTTTTCAGAACTGTGATCCTTAGCTTTTGACAGAGCTAACTGCTCAATTTTATTTTCTTTCACTGTCTGACGAAATCGTGTTTCAAATTAATTCTATACCTCAGAATTTCGTTAATTAATATTTTCCTCATTTTGTCCATTTTCTTTCCTATAAACTGGGCGTAAGGAGTCTGTCGTGCGCTTTGTCGTCCGATCCGTATCATTAACTGTAAAGAAATTTATCGTTTGCGTATTCTCCCAGTGGTGATAGTAAAAGTTTCTTCTTCAATTCGTTTGTTCAAATTTTGCACTTTTGCTTCACACAAAAGAACTTTGTCAATGAATCAATAAAGAAGTTGTGCAGTTTTTCTAGACGTAATTAATTTTCCAATAATAGCCAATGACGCCAGAGAACGCCCTAAGTTCAATCACTAGTTTTCTTTGTGTTCTTTCTTCCGCTCTTACTTTTTCTGCGGAGACTTCAAATTACTCTCTTAGACTGTATATACGAAGAAGTTTACACGCTTCTCGAAAAAGCTGCAATTTGACTCTTTCATCTGCAGTACAGTCTCCGCTAACCGTTGGAACAGTAATTCGATCGATACCACTTTTAGCTGCAGAAATAAATAAATAAATGCCGACATATCAATTGCTTTAACTATGTGTGGATGAGATTTTTCTAATTGTATCTCTACCATAAGGAATTTCCGGAGTGACACGTGTTTCCTGTCTTTCTATTGTGTTTTGCGTACCCTGAGGCTCAGTCGTAGAGTGTTTGTTAAGCGTTGTATGTTTATTCAATAGTTCATACTAAAATTTAAACAAGTACTTGTTCTTTTTGTTTTCTACATGGGGTTTCAAACAATTTACAAATTCTTTTATTGAGTATGTTCCCCCAAAAAATTTTAGTTTCCCTCGTTTCCCCTGACTTTTACGTGAAAACAAAAACTCGTAATTTTTGTTTTGATATTTCAGACCATACCTTTTTGCCCAATAGTAGTCTTTTACTGTTTGTGTTCAGCATCCGTGAGATTTTGCAACAACTGATGCGTTTCTTGAAGTTTTGTTTTCATTTGAAAAGGGTACCCACTAGATGTTCCCACAATTGCAGTACACTTAGATGCAGTCCATAGGTAGTGACAGCTGTCACCTCAATTCTGAATACGCCGGACTGTATTTGTTTACACGATGCAATTTTATACTGATGATCGCTAGGCCATCATCACAAACGAGAAAGAGTTTGCCCACTCAAATTGAATCGCCACTAAGTTTTGAGACACCTTCTGCCTTTTGCCAATTGGTTCTATCAGTCTTAGAAGTCAGTCAGAAAGTTTTCCTTGTGGATGTTACGACATTGCTTGCTCTGTATTCATTGTTTTCTTCAACAATCATCTTCACGGAAAGATTTTGATGTAAAATTTAACAGTTTGCTACTTTGTAGGTTGATTGGACAGCCGAATCTCACAGCTCAATGATCAACAACGCCCATTCCACTTTTTTTCCTGCAAGGTATACCCATAATATCCATAAATAATATCCATACATAATATCCATCAAGATTTGCAAGGTAAACCCATAGTATTCATACATACATGGTTACAAAAAATTTTACAGAGCGACTAATAAATTTTTAAGGTAATCCAAGCATTGTCTGATTTTTCAAATGTTTGATTCTCTCACGATCAAAATTTCCTGCTTTACAATAGATGAAATATAATATTGTTGGAAGCCCTTGAAAGAAATTTTTCCATGATGAACATAAGATCCTTATTTCACATTGTGGATCTTTTCTCCGAGTAAAAAATATCTACCACTTTCTTATCTTTGACGCACTGCCAGATGAAATTACCTTTTACTCTCTTTTATTCGAAAAAAATGTTTTCCCTTTTGATTTCGTTTACAATCTTTCACTGATCAATGGTGTTTGGTTGTTTGCCGACGTTTCTGCAGTCTCGTTCTCACTAAATTATCTGATCAAGTTTGTTTGCATTGATCTTCGAAGCAATACTGAAGCGTCTTCGAATTTTGTTATTATCTCTGACTGAGTCTCAGAAAAAGTTAAGCTGTCATCTTCTACTTTTTGTTAGCTCAAAGTTTTTATAGCAGTTTGCAGCTTGGTCAAGCAAAAAGGTTTTTAATGAAGAGTTACTGTCTTCTCCTATACCTTCAGTGTTATTTAAAAAGAAGGCTTAGCAAAACGGCTAGTAATGCCAGAGAAAACGATAGTGTTGTGCCACCACATGATGCACCTGACCAATCTGATTTTCTGATCATCCTTGTAGCCATTTTTGCAGCCTTGGGCCACTTTTGTCTCATTTCTCTACTTGCTTTCCGACTTGCTTCCTGCTACTTTTTCTTCTGTTTTTCAATATTGGTCTGTGCGGCATTGCAAATAGTGTTATCATTAGGCTTTGAAATGAACTTAATTTAATCACCTCATTCCCTGTCTACTTCTTAAAACTATTTTTTGCGTTTTTGTCTTGTTTTATCTCTTTTCTTTCATTCTCAGATCTGTGATCTGCAACATTTGACAGAACTAACAGTTTTCATTTCGTTTACTGTCTCTGGATAACAGTTTTTCAGTTATATGATTACCATCAGAACTTTCAATATTGATATTTTTCTCCTGTCTTTCTGTTGTTTTACGGGTAATCTCGGCGTGAAGATCTTCTGGTACGCTTTGTATTTTAAGTAATGCCAGGTTCGACTATTCTTTATTTTTGTTTTATTTTGTTACAGCTGTTGTCAAATACATTCATTTTGATGTAAGCTTCGCAAGGACGAGGTAATTTATTGTCTGCAGCGTTTGTAAGAAAGTTTTTAATACGTAGAGCATTCATTACCAATTATACCACATACTGTTTTTTCTAGTAATTTGTCAATAATAAAAATGATATTAGACATGCATTCCCTATGAACCAGTCGTTACCTCAAATTGGGTCACTCAAAACAGAATTGCTGTCAGATGTTGACCCATAATTTCACCTCTTTAAAGGCATTTTCAAGTATTTGACCTCTTTAAAGTCATTTTCCGTTGTTGGCGGCTGTTATAAATTTACTGCATATTTTGATCTGGTTTGGTTCTCTAAGTTGCATCTGGAGTGATTGTTTTATAAGATATACATTATTTGAACTACTATTCAGGCCCAATAGACTTGTCTTTTATCGACATTTTCGTCAAACGTCGCCTGTACTGGGGTGTATTTGCAACAAAGATTTTTACCTAGCTGGCTTTTACTTAACCCGATGCTTTTTGGTTGATCTGCGCTACTCGCATCTGATTTCTGGCATCTGATTTCTGGCATCTGTTTTCTTTTACTACTGTGTTGACAATCATTTTTACAATTCAAAGAATTTGAATTGTATTGGGGCACTGTCCTTTTTTTAAGATCTGTTCAAAAGTCAAATTAGAGTAGTGATTTTGGTCACACCGAAACAGGAAATGGAGCGAAAAAGCAGGTGGTTTTGCGGCCTGATTTTTTTTCGCTCTAATTTCAAAGTAGAGTGAGAAAACGGTGTTTGAACAAAAATTCGGTTTCTCGGTAGTGGTTTTTTGTTCACATGCGGCAATTTCACTCTGAGTTTTACTGTCTTTTCAATTCTTTGGATCGGATATTTTCTTGCATGGTTTTCCCAATCGGTTCACATCTCATTCTTTTTTTCTAGTTTTTTGTTTGAATTAAGTTTTTATTTCTTGCTAGTGGTTTTTTTGTTCACATGCGGCATTTTGATATTGACTTTCTGTTGTTTTTCTTATTTTTTTTCTGCTGATTTTTTTAAAATGGTTTTCTCAATCCGCTCAAAGTCCATTTCAGGTCTATTTTTTCTGTTTAGTCAATGAAAATTCTTTGAATTGTACGTCAGGACTTGTCCTGCTGTGTTTTTCTTTAAGATCTGTTCATACATTTTCTTGATTTTTGAAGTCAAATTGGAGTAGTTGTTTTGGTCACGCCGAAACGGCAAAATGGAGCGAAAAAGCGAGTGGTCTTGCGGCGTGAGTTTTTTCGCTCTAATTTTGAAGTAGAGTGAGAAAATGGTGTTTGAACGAAAATTCTGTTTCTCGGTAGTGGTTTCTTGTACACATGCGGCAATTTTTACTGTTTTTTTGTTTTTTTTTGGATCGGATTTTTTTCTAAATGGTTTTCCCAATCCATTCACAGCTCATTCTGTGCCTAGTTTTTTCGTTTGAATCATTTTTTTCTCGTTAGTGGTTTTTTTGTCCACATGCGGCATTTTGACATTGATTTTCTGTTTTTTTTTTCTTTTATTTATCTGATTTTTTTAAAAATGATTTTCTCAATTCACTCATAATCCATTGTAGGTCCGGTTTTTCGTTTTAGTCAATGAAAGTTCTTTGAATTGTATGTCAGAATTTGTCCTGCTATGTTTTTTTACTTGTTCCGTCAAATTTCAACGCTGTTTTCTGTTTAGCTGTTGCAGGTTCTGTTTTTATATCTAGTTTCTCTTGAACTTCGCTCTCTATCGCGCAGAAACAGGTGTAGGCTCGTTGTTACGCACTGATTTTAGAAGCGTTCCTCATGGCGTCTTCAGAGGTTAATATTAGCAGTAAATAATGTGAATAATTATCATTTTACAAGGACTTATTTTGATGTTTCACAGTGCGGTTTTTAGCGGATATATTTTGAATAAATTTAGCTATTAATAGCCTTTTATTGAGCGGTTCTGATGCGTGATATATCCACTAGTTGCCTTGACTTCTGGAGGTTTTCTTAATCAGAACTTAACCCTAAAGAAGTCTATTCTAACTTAGAATTTTAGAAAGAATTTCCAGTTCATTCGTTAATTGTTTTAACATAAATTATAACAAAGGTCTTAGAGATAGAATAAGAAGTTTTGAGATTATTGTTGAATTCGAATAGCAACTGATAGTCAAGTTGTTTCTCCGGTGTTCTGGTGATCGTAAGTTCCGCAGAGCTGTACCTTGAGTTGTACTGGTCCTTCGCAAATATTTACTGACCTACAAGTTGGGCGATTTCCGGCTTTTGTACATCTCTTGTTGTTAGTTAAGTCCATATATAAGTTCCGTAGTAGCACCTACTTTATCAGAATAATTACTTCACCAAGTACATAATCTCTCATGAAGTTATTTACTAATTATGCGAATTTATCTTCAAGAAACTCAAAAAAGTAAATATTGAGGTTTTTCGGCACTTGATATGTTTATCAGTAAACTGTCAATCTGCGGTTGTTTTTCATAAACTTAAACAAATTAGGGGATACAGGCCTAGATGGAAATACTAGCTATATATGGCCTTGAGATCTATCTGAAAATGAACTAGATTAAAACATTTATTTATGGATATTTAAAAGAAAATCATCACGTAACTATGAGGGATGAAATAGGGGCGTGACACTCGTTCATTGCGATGAAAATATTATACTATCTTGTCTGCTAGGTTGACTTTGAATAGACGGGAGCATTTCTTTGACTATATGGGACATTCTATTGTTGCCAGATTTTTATTTTCAATCATAGCATTTCCTTGTGGGCTATGATGTTGCGGTTGATATCTCTATTTCCAATTCTCTTCAAAGATTCTCTTCAAGGAATGATTTTGACATAATATTTGACCATTAGTCGCCGTGTAAGGTGACTGGGCAGCCGAATCTCACAATGCAAGGTTCAGCAAACGCCCGTACAACTATTTTTGCTTCCTGGATGGCTTCTAATGATTGAGTAGTAACTTCGGCAGTGCTCCTCAAATGTGCACCATAATTATCGATGAAGAAAACAGGTACATCGCTAAATGATCGGGACAAGTTTAATTCAGATCCTAATTTAGGAGTCCAATGTGTTGGATAAGACCATAAAAGCATTTAAATGCAAAGAGCTTGCCTTACGTGATTGCTATAAAATCTCACAATGTTTCAGAAAGTTTAAAATAATATCTTGCAAGATCTTAAGCGATGAACTATCTTAAGTTCACGCAAGGCGGATTTATATCGTGATCTGTAAACTGTGATGGGATCTTGAACAATACAAATCTACAAATTATGCGGTAAGCCTCTTATCAAAACTTGCCTGGTGATATTCCCGAATCATTGTTACCATTAGTTTATTTTTCTTATCACGGAGGAAAAGCTTCTTATTACATACATATTTGTTCTCCATTTCCCATAATAAGAATCATTCAAAAACTGCTTAAGCCCATAATTTGCAATGTTATTCCATTTCAGTATCTTTTATATTCCAATTTGAAGTGCAGTCAGAACACTGCCATAAATTTAAGATATAAAAGCTAGAAGAGTCTAGCCTATTTTATGCTGTCTATTTTATGTCCAATTTTGTGCCAAAACGTCTCGCTGTTGAAGGTTTGGTGCCTCCAGCAAAAACGATTTTGAAAGACAGGCCAAAAAGCACCGAGGCGACAAAACCATTATCTAACTCTTCCTGATTTATGTTCTGATTTTAGCATGAAAGATGATAAAATCAAGATTTAACCATTTTTATAGTAGTGTTGTATTGTTAATGGAACGCCTACGCTTTTCTTTAAGATGGCTTCTGTCCTCGGGGTTAATGAGTTCCCCCTTCCTTCTCCACATTTGGAACAACGCGTGATCAAGTACAGAAAAAGTTTAAAATGCAACATTATCAAGTTGGTTCACAGAGAAGATATAATCATGCAGTTCATCGAGCAGAAAAAAAATTAATCCGTTTTCGCATTATAACTAAATATATTTCACTTACAATCATTTTAGATTATTATTAAATCCCCCTCCCCCCTCCCCTACCCCCCCCCCCACACATACACACACACACACACACACACACACACATACACACACACACATACGCACACACACACACACGCTGCCCTTTATCACGTTTAGAGGATAATGAAATGCCAAAATTAACTAAATTATGCGCTTGATCGTTATAAGACCAGACAGAAAAGCCATAGTAAACAGGAAACCGCTATAAAACTTTCCGTCTTTTTAAAGTATTTGACATATATTTGACAATTTTCGGTAAAAACAACATTAAAAAAATTCTGCTTTGTTGGCATTCGGCTACGAAGCGTTATTTTTGACTAATCACGATAAGAGTGGCAGTTGAAATGCCCCAAAAGCGATGGTCATTAGTAATAAATGAACGTCATCAGAGGAAGCATAAACTAATTCCAGGGAATTTTTGGGGACTTGTCATGGCAGAATTATGAGCTTCATTAGACAAATCCGGACGACAAATCAGCATTGCGTGTCTTCAGATATCTGAAGAAATAATTTTTTCTCTTTTAACAATATTCGTGATAATGGTGTCGTAAGAGACATTTAACAAAAAATGGATGTGTTTTAATAAATACTAATTGTTTCGACCCCCCCCCCCTTGTGCGAAGGATGAGCTATGCTCAAATGGGTTTTTTGTTCGGTCAATTTTGGCCGATCCATACAATTATCGTAAAGAGTTGCGAGTGGTATCATTAGAAAACCCGTCCAGCGTAGAGTGTGAAATTAAAACATTTTCAAATTTTCATCGTTCGTTATCAAGGAGTTAGCGAGGTTTAATATTTTTGTGAAAATATCATTCTTCATACTGATTTTATTAATAGTTTAGTACAATTTAAAGTTACGTTTGCTCAATTATGTTAAAATTTTCTATATTTATGTGTTTCAGTAAACCTGAAGCGAAATCGAGGATTTTTGTCTCGTCGTGGTTTTTGTTTAAAATAAAAACAAATTTGGATACATAGATTTTGCGGACTTAATAAAGTCATAAAGTTGTATTTTGCTACATTTTCAGCCATTTCTCGTATATCTTAGTGTTTCTCGTGAGTTTCTGGCGACGTTAAACAAAAGCAATGCTTTCGTTTTAACACCGAACATATCCTTTTTTCTGAATTTGCCTGCTGGAACTATTTAATTGACTTTGAAACCGCAATTTTTCATTAATATTTTTTTCAGTAAACTATTTGTTTTAATAAGAAAATAATAAATTTTGGCGTATTGTCTATATACGTTTTATTCTGTAGTTTCATCAAAGTTTGAGTTATGAACAGTCTCATTGACTTCGTCAGTGGAATAAAATGAGTTTATCGATGGCTAGATTTCTTAGCTTGTAGTTTTCACAGTTGGAAATTAAAGATTTTCAAAGAACAACGTAACATATTTTGAGTTCTGAACGTTTTAGTCTATTTTGTCCTGCCATTCACTCTTATCTATTATAGTCATAAAAAATGACCAAATGAATGAGCCATATTTCAATCTGACTTTTCCTTTCAACTGACAGCTAAACAAAGACAAAAAATAAAATGACGCCATTTTGAATTGTAAAAAAATATAGATTTTCACCATTTTTGGTTTTTCGTTCTTTTACTTTCTTTGATTAAACATTTTTACAGTTGGACTTATCAAATATTCTGATTGCTTTTCAGACCAACTTTTGGTTCACGGGAGCATATTTGACATCTCTCAATTAGTCAATTTAGCAACGAACGGTTTGAAAGTTTGTTAAAATTATTTTCGAAAAATAACTGACTCTTAATAACAGACACAGAATTAACCCTCAATATTGCTTTATCGAATTGTAAATTATTTTTACTAAGGAAAATTTTAGTTGCTGTATGCTCAAACGTTTGTCCTTGTTTATAATAAGTTTCATATTTGAAAAGTCTGCGGGGTTGTAACGAATTTTCCAATTTCAACACCAAAATTTTAATGAAATTTGAGTTTTACTCAGAAGTTTTCGATTGTTTCTCTATTTTACGTATGTGGTTTTTGATTTGAAAACACACTGGCGAAAAAAATATCTCTGCAATTGGTTTTACTTAGGATGTTTTATGACTTTAAAATTAGTTCGAAAACATGATGGATGTTTTTTCGAGGACCTCATTTTTTATTTGTAAAAAATCTGTTGTTTACGTAAAATAATTGACTTCTGGCAAAATGTGAATTTGGATTAGATATCATTTGCCTCGCTCCGTTGGCTCTATTGTTCTTTCTAGTGATATTTGCTTGTGAAATATATTTTCGAGTCAACATGAATTATTTACTTATTTACAAACAAAGTTTTGTAAAAGAATAAGAAAGTTTTTGATTTCAATCTAAGTTTCATTTTACTTGTTTGGTCTTTTTTTGTTAAATTTACTCCTTTTACAATTCTGATTATCTATTTTTTTGGTTGCTGACAAAGCCAATTGGTTTTACAAGTTTAAAAAAAGGAATTTCTGGATGTATTCATTCAATTTTCATGTATTCATGTTTTATTTTTTAATTTTGTTTTGAAGTTAATAAGAGATTTTGGAAACAGTTTCGAACTTAAATTTTGTATTTCCCTTTTCTCTTACCATTGGCAACATGTCCTCTCAGTGCATCGAAACCCGGAAACCCTGCCGGGAAACCCGGGAATCTTTGTTTTTCCCGGTTAACTTGTCGGGAAACCCGGGAATCTTAGTTTTTCCCAGTTGTCTTGTCAGGAAACCCGGGAATCTTAGTTGTTACCAGTTATATTGTCGGGAAACCCGGGAAACAAATTTTTGTCCGATTAAAATTGCAGGAAATCTCGGGAATCTTGAGTTTCTTGGGAAAGTTAGCGGGAAACACAGGAATCTTTTTTTTGTGAGGAAAATTTACCGAGAAGCTGGGAAGCTTCAGTATTTAAGTAAACATAGCGGAAAGCACGGCAGAAGCACTGAATGACTATGTTAATTCTTTAAACATAGAGTAAAAACAAGTGTGGAAGGCCAAAGACTACTGATTTTACTGGATTGCTTGTAAAACAAAAACTTTTCGAAAAAACATCTCCCCAAAAAAATTTTTGATTCCAACCGATAGCTCTATTCGGTTGTTCAAACTTTGAGAAAATTTACAATTTTTGGTCATTTGGAGTACCAAAATTTTTGGTCATTTGAGGTACCAAAATGTGAAATTCCAATATGCGGAAACTTGTATACCAGAGACGAGTCGAAGAAAATAAGTCCACAAACTGCCATTAGCAGCTTTAGCTCAAGTCCAGGGCTCCTTTTTATATCAAAATGAGGTAGATACTTTTTTTGACCCATTTATGTGATTATGGGAGTTTTTTGCCAAACCAAACGCATTTTCAAAGTATGAAGAGTAAGGCTTTTTGTGGCAATTGTTTTCCATTATTGTTTTTGGTCTCAGAATGTGATTTTTACAATGAGATATGAAACTTACATAATGCTCACAAAAATTTGCCTCTAAAATTGGAGATGAATCGTGAACACATTTTTTAAGTAAAAGGAAAACCAATTGTTGCCCAGAAAATGACCAGTTTGTCCCTGCAGAAACATTTTCGGGCCAGAAATTAACGTTGCAGAATAGAAATATATTTTTGGTTGTGCATATAGGTTTTTCTTTTTTGAACAAACTTACATCTCCTGTCTCATGTACAAATAACAAGTTCCAATATGAAGCTCAATATAGGCAATATTAGCTTTTCTTTGTTAGAAAAGAAAAACAGCACGCTTTACAACTTTAGTTTAGGAATACCAAATGAAAGCAGAACACACAATAAATAGGTTTGCAGAGTTTTTTCAGACCAAAATTTAGTTTTTCGCGAAAAAACCTTTAACTAATATAAAAATGGGTAAGGTGGATCAGCGTGTTGCAGCTTGACATTTTTTCCATTCAATGTTCTTTTTTGAGCAATACAACGCGAACTGAACATTGTTTTCAACATTCCATTGAATGAAGATTAGTATGAAGTCAATAGGTTGTTGTCAGAAGCGATAGTAAGCAAATTCTGCAGATAATTGCACTTTATGGCCCCAAAGTCAGTTTTCAGTTTACTGCTTTATTGAAATCTCCTAAAGTACTCAGTCGAATTGAAAAACGAGGTAGCGTTTTTCCATTTGATATCTGCCGGTTAGTTCTTTTCAATCTTTTTTTTTTATCGGACTGAGCAAACAACAACTAAGTTGTATACTTGAAATAAATTATCTTTTTAAGCGTTAATATGATTTTATGTGGTTTTTATTGTAGTGGTGGTTGTTGTTACTTGCAAAATATGTTATTAACTCTAGTGTCGGGTCGTTTTGAGATTTGTTTGGGAATTCATTCATTGAACTTTTCATCAATTAGTTTTTGGGAATTCATCATTTTTTCATTTTTTGCGAAATCATGAAATTCTTTTTTCAGTTCTTTTTTTTCAAATCACACAAAACATCCTGGCCTTTTTTTCCACTTCGCAGTAGAGATCTTGGGTATTCCTAACTACTGAGTGGACTTGAATTGCGTTCAGAATTGTCCACGTGGCACCGTTTTTAGTCGTTCCGTTTAATTGTTTGAGAAGTTCGTGTCTCCCATTAGACCAAAAGTTGGGGGTACGCTTCATGTGTTTAGCGATTTCTCCGAAACTACTGTACCCAATTGGAGGGGTATCGTTGCATTTCGCTGGTCCTAAACTCCACTTGCTGGCAGTGTTTATTGGTTTCTCAAGTCGCCCTAATAAATAAAATGGAGGAAAGAACTTGTGAAACTATCACATTGAGAAACGAACTTAATGTTTTGTGCTTTTTCAAACTTCTCATTCACTTCTTGACCAAAACGAGTGATTATTGGCATAATCGGTTGCTGGTAAGACGTGCTTCTCTGGAATGGCTAGTCACAGTCACTGGAAATATTCTCAAGAACTGTTTTTCAATAATGAATGCGGAAAATTAAATCTTTTCTCAAATTTTATGGCTGAGTTGTGTTTTGCGCAATTGAGCAAGTTTCTGGGCGTGCGTTTCGTGTTTTCTAGACACAATTTGATTTGTTGAAGCTAATGAAATGAAATAATGGGGTTAATTCAACATTTTTTTTTCACGATTTCATCAAATTTCTGTGGATGTTGTTTTATGTCAAAACATAAAAACTTCATAACCTTCATGGTGAGGTGGGAAATTTTTTCCCACCTCACCATGAAGTTTTGCCGTGACCTAGATCGTAGAAGTGGACCAGAGTTACACCCACAAATACACCGGCAACGCTGTTTCAGGTTGTTTTACCTCGGTTCCGGAGATCTTGGGCTTCGCTGTTAGCCCAAAAATTGAGGTATAAAATGGTATTTTGTTATTATCTTCTGGAGTACTGAACCAAATTAAACGGGAGTGGTCGCATTTTGTTGACACTAAACCCCTCTTGTTTTCAGTATTTGGTTGGTTTCTCAAATCGGTCTTATCAGAAAGTTATTAATGTTAAATTTGAAAAAGTTGAATTTTTGGGCTGTTCGGGGTGACCCAAACTTTCGGTACCACAAAACAGCTGATTTAAGTTATAAGTTATATTTCTTTAGTTTCGTCAAAATGAGGGAAATGCTCCCATATAAATTTCTCATACCATTTTAGCAAGTGCAGATGCAGAATTTTGGCTCTGCAGCCGGAGTACTCTGCTTTTTTGGTCATTTGGTACGGTACCTTTACTTTGCAATAACTCGTTGTAGAGTAAACCAATTTTGATGAATTTTTTTTTGTTCAACTCAGCTTGAGTTAAGCTTTGTTTTGATATAAATCTCGTTCCGTTTCGATCAGCCGTTTTTGAGACATGTGCCCCAATTTTTACCCGGTGAAGCAGGGTACCTGTAGTGGCGGGTACACCTTGAAGCTTTGAATTGTTGATTCGGATGACAAAATTAGTTTTTTGAATTGCTCATGTAACGTAGATTCAGAATATGTAAACTTTATATAGCGTTTTTCCTGGGATATTGGGAATTCACCCCATATATGTTTTATAGGGCGTTTTCTGTAGTTTAGATGGTCAATTTTAGCTCTGTAGGTCACCTCTCCTCGTTTCTGACAAGATTGGTACCGTACCTTAACTATGCAATATCCCCTCGTAGAATGAACCAATTTGATTGTTTTTTGACATAAAGCGTGTCTTAAGCAGTACTTTTATTGGTCCCAGTTTGGTTTTGTTTCGTTCGGCCAGTTTTGAAATATTCACTATACAAGATACCCCCGTTTTGACCTGCTGAAACAGGAGAATGGTCATGTGCAGCCTGTTACTGACCGTTGATGTTGTTACTATTTGGGTTGTTTAAGTAACTGGGTAGACTCAGTGTATCCCAGTGATATTCCCAGCATGGTTGTTATAATCATAATCGTTGATGTAGATGTTGGGCATTTTGGGTCATCCAAGTCCTTTTTTGGTGCATTTGGTACCAACGACTCGATTGTTAATAACTCTGCCTACACAAATTTTTTCCCCATTGAATTGCATAATCAGAGAGCCCGTTATGCGTACTTTCTTTTGATATAATGAAACCTGAAAAAATATTCACCAGAAGATGTAAATTTGTGTACGAGCATGGGAAACGTCCCAATTTTCGATCGGACTCGGTCGATTTTTGCTAATAACTCTGTGTATGGAGGGAACTTTATCATTTTTTTAAGTTATATGAACAGTTAGTGTACATGTCATGTAGTGTTTTTTCAAAAAGTAGTGAAATCAGCCCGCGAGTCTACCGTAATTTTCGTTAATTTGAGCGTTTCTGACGTCTTTCGTGACGTAACTTCATTCTCGTATCCATTGCAAAATGAAATTCTATGCTCTCTGAGTTTCATGGCATTGATCCAGAACTCAAGCCAAAATTTGGAGTTTGTCAGTTTGTGTTTTTTTTTTGGGGGGGGGGGTCCTTGGGGGGGGGGGGGGGTTGGCGGTTTGGCGCCGCGTGGGTCGGTGGGTGGGGTTGGCCGTGCGTCTCGTGTTGTCTTTGATGCTCTTTTATGTATGTTAACAAAGATTTTTTTCAGAGTTTGTTTGTTTGGCTTCTCTTCTCTTCTCTCTGCTGTCGTCTCCTCTGCCAGGTGAGTTATTCCCGCTTCTTTGCTCGCTAGCTTGGCTAGCTGGCGCTTTTTTTCGGTCTGGTATGCTCTGCACCGCAGAGCTGCGGTTTTCGGACCGGTTTTTTGGTCCGTATTCCCACATCGTGGGGATGTGTTTTTGCAAAGCAAGAAGGTTCGTTGAAGCTTTGCGCGCTTCTTGGATTTTCAATTTTCCGCTTTTTTTTGTTTGCTTCCGCTTTTTTTCGGTCTGGTTTGCTGTGCAGCGCACAGCTTCGGTTTTTACAGCTTAGGACTTGTTCAAAGATTTGATCTTCTACCTATGTGTGTCCTAGTTCTAATAGGCTCTGAAAAGGTTCCAATGTTGATGTAGCTGGTCTGATTAAAAAGAACTTAAAACGTTGTCAAATTTCGAGCTCATAAACTCTTCTTGAGCGTTTTCCTAAAAAGTGATTTTCATATTAGTCAAGTACTTGTTCAAGTGAATTGAGGGTCTACCTAGGAGTGTCATATTAATAGTAGGCCCTGAGAGAGGGCTAATTGTTGATCTATCTTGTCTGAGAAAAAAGAACTTAATACGTTATCAAATTTCGAGCTCAAAAATTGTTCTTGTGTGTTTTCATAAAAATTGATTATCAGTATAGTCAAGGACTGGTTCATACGATTTGAGGGTCTACGTAGGAGTGTCACAGTCCTAGTAGTTTCTGAGAGAAGGCTAATTGTTGATCTAGCTTGTCTGGGAAGAAAGTACTTAATACGTTATCAAATTTCGAGCTCAAAAATTATTCTTGTGCGTTTTCATAAAAAGTGATTTTCATTATATTCAATGACTGGTTCATACAATTTGAGGGTTTACGTAGAAGTGTCACAGTCCTAGTAAGTTCTGAAAGAGTGCTGATTGATGAGGTAGCTGGTCTGAGAAAAAAGTACTGAACATGTGGTCAATTTTCAAGCTCAAAAATTAGTCTTGTGCGTTTTCATAGAAAGTGATTATCAGTATAGTCAAGGACTGGTTCATACAATTTGAGGGTCTACGCAGGAGTGTCACAGTCCTAGGTTCTGAGAGAGGGCTAATTGTTGATCTAGCTTGTCTGAGAAAACAGTATTTAACACGTTGTCAAGTTTCGAGCTCAAAAATTATATTTTTTTTTGCAGTTTCATAAAAAATGATTTTGAGCATAGTCAAGGACTTGTTCAAATCCCTTGAGGGTCTACGTAGGAGTGTCATAGTACTATTAAAATCTGAAAGAGAGTTAATTGATGATGTAGCTGGTCTGAGAATAAAGCACTTAACACGTTGTCAAATTTCGAGCGCAATAATTACTCTTGTGCGTTTTCATAAAAAGTGATTATCAGTATAATCAAGGACTGGTTCGTACGATTTGAGGGTCTACGTAGGAGTGTTTTTTGCAGTTTCATGAAAAATGATTTTGAGTATAGTCAAGAACTTGTTCAAGTCGTTTGAAGGTCTACGTAGGAGTGTCATAGTACTATTAGGCTCTGAAAGAGAGTTAATTGATGATGTAGCTGGTCTGAGAAAAAAGCACTTAACACGTTGTCAAATTTTGAGCGCAAAAATTATTCTTGTGCGTTTTCATAAAAAGTGATTTTCATTTTAATCAAGTACTTGTTCAAATGAATTGAGGGTCTACGTAGGAGTGCCATAGTCATATTAGGTTCTGATAGCGGGTTAATTATTGATACAGCTGGTCTGAGAAAAAAGTACTTAACACGTTGTCAAGTTTCGAGCTCAAAAAATATAAATTTTTGCAGTTTCATGAAAAATGCTTTTGAGAATAGTCAACAACTTGTTCAAATTGTTTGAGGGTCTACGTAGGAGTGTCAGAGGACTAGTAGGTATTGAGAAAGGGCTAATTAGTGACCTAGCTTGTCTGAGAAAAAAGAACTTAATACGCTCTCAAATTTCGAGCTCAAAAATTATTCTAGTGCGTTTCCATAAAAAGTGATTATCAGTATAGTCAAGGACTTGTTCAAACGATTTGAGGGTCGACGAAGGAGTGTCACAGTCCTAGTAAGATCTGTGACAGGGCTAATTGTTGATCTAGCGTGTTTGAGATAAAATTACTTAATACGTTGTCAAATTTCGAGCTCAAAAATTATTCTTGTGCGTTTTTATAAAAAGTGATTTTCAGTTTAGTCAAGGAGTTGTTCAAATCATTTGATGATCTACGTAGTAGTGTCATAGCACTATTAGAATGTTAAAGAGAGATAAATAATGATGTGGCTTGTCTGAGAAAAAAGAACTTAATACGTTGTCAAATTTCGAGCTCAAAAATTATTCTTGTGCGTTTCCGTAAAAAGTGATTATCAGAATAGTCAAGGACTTGTTCAAACAATTTGAGGGTCAACGAAGGAGTGTCACAGTCCTAGTAGGATCTGAGACAGGGCTAATTGTTGATCTAGCGTGTTTGAAAAAAAAATTGCTTAATACGTTGTCAAATTTCGAGCTCAAAAATTATTCTTGTGCGTTTTCATAAAAAGTGATTTTCATTTTAGTCAAATACTTGTTCAATTGAATTGAGGGTCTCCGTAGGAGTGCCATAGTCATCTTAGGTTCTGATAGAGAGCTAATTGTTGATAAAGCTGGTCTGAGAAAGAAAGTACTTAACACGTTGTCAGGTTTCGAGCTCAAAAAATATAAATTTTTGCAGTTTCATGAAAAATGCTTTTGAGAATAGTCAAGAACTTGTTCAAATTGTTTGAGGGTCTACGTAGGAGTGTCAGAGTACTAGTAGGCTTTGAGAAAGGGCTAATTGTTGATCTAGCTTGTCTGAGAAAAAAGAACTTAATACGTTCTCAAATTTCGAGCTCAAAAATTATTCTTGTGCGTTTCCATAAAAAGTGATTATCAGTATAGTCAAGGACTTGTTCAAACGATTTGAGGGTCGACGAAGGAGTGTCACAGTTCAAGTAGGATCTGAGAGAGGGCTAATTGTTGATCTAGCGTGTTTGAGAAAAAATTACTTAATACGTTGCCAAATTTCGAGCTGAAAAATTATTCTTGTGCGTTTTCATAAAAAGTGATTTTCAGTATAGTCAAGTAGTTGTTCAAATCATTTGAGGGTCTATGTAGGAGTGTCAGAGTACTATTAGGGTGTTAAAGAGAGTTAATTGATGATGTAGCTGGTCTGAGGAAAAAGTAGGTAACACGGCGTCAAATTTCGAGCGCAAAATTATTCTTGTGCGTTTTCATAAATTGATTTTCCTTTTAGTCAAGTACTTGTTCAAATGAATTGAGAGTCTACGTAGGAGTGTCATAGTCCTTTTAGGTTCTGACAGAGGGCTAATTGTTGATACAGCTGGTCTGAGAAAAAAGTACTTAAAACGTTGTCAGATTTCGAGCTCAAAAAATATAAATGTTTGCAGTTTCCTGAAAAATGATTTTGAGTATAGTCAAGGACTTGTTCAAACCAATTGAGGGTCTAAGTAGGAGTTTCATAGTACTAGTAGGCTCTGAAAGAGTGCTTATTGTTGATCTTGCTTGTCTGGGAAAAAAGAACTTAATACGTTTTCAAATTTCGAGCTCAAAAATTATTCTTGTGCGTTTTTATAAAAAGTGATTTTCAGTATAGTCAAGGAGTTGTTCAAATCATTTGAGGGTCTACGTAGGAGTGTCATTGTACTATTAGGGTGTTAAAAAGAGTTAATTGATGATGTAGCTGGTCTGAGGAAGAAGCACTTAACACGGTGTCAAATTTCGAGCGCAAAAATTATTCTTGTGCGTTTTCATAAAAAGTGATTATCAGTATAGTCAAGGACTTGTTCAAACAATTTGAGGGTCAAAGAAGGAGTGTCACAGTCCTAGTAGGATCTGAGACAGTGCTAATTGTTGATCTAGCGTGTTTGAAAAAAAATTGCTTAATAAGTTGTCAAATTTCTAGCTCAAAAATTATTCTTGTGCGTTTTCATAAAAAGTGATTTTCATTTTAGTCAAGTACTTGTTCAAATGAATTGAGGGTCTACGTAGGAGTGCGATAGTCATCTTAGGTTCTGATAGAGAGCTTATTGTTGATGAAGCTGGTCTGAGAAAAAAGTACTTAACACGTTGTCAAGTTTCGAGCTCAAAAAATATAAATGTTTGCAGTTTCCTGAAAAATGATTTTGAGTAAAGTCAGGGACTTGTTCAAATCAATTGAGGGTCTAAGTAGGAGTTTCATAGTACTAGTAGGCTCTGAGAGAGTGCTTATTGTTGATCTTGCTTCTCTGGGAATAAAGAACTTAATACGTTGTCTAATTTCGAGCTCAAAAATTATTCTTGTGCGTTTTTACAAAAAGTGATTTTCAGTATAGTCAAGGAGTTGTTCAAATCATTTGAGGGTCTACGTAGGAGTGTCACAGTACTATTGAGGTGTTAAAAAGAGTTAATTGATGATGTAGCTGGTCTGAGGAAAAAGCACTTAACACGGTGTCAAATTTCGAGCGCAAAAATTATTCTTGTGCGTTTTCATAAAAAGTGATTATCAGTATAGTCAAGGACTGGTTCGTACGATTTGAGGGTCTACGTAGGAGTGTCACAGTCCTATTAGGTTCTGAGAGAGGGCTAATTGTTGATCTAGCGTTACTGAGGAAAAAGTACATAATACGTTGTCAAATTTCGAGCTCAAAAACTATTCTTGTGCGTTTTCATAAAGTGATTTTCATTTTAGTCAAGTACTCGTTCAAATGAATTGAGGGTCTACGTAGTAGTGTAATGGTCCTATTAGGTTCTGATAGAGGGCTAATTGTTGATACAGCTGATCTGAGAGAAAAGTACTTAACACGTTGTCAAGTTTCGAGCTCAAAAAAGAAAAATGTTTGCAGTTTCGTGAAAAATGATTTTGAGTATAGTCAAGGACTTGTTCAAATCGTTTCAGGGTATACGTAGGAGTGTCATAGTACTAGTAGGCTCTGAGAGAGGGCTAATTGTTGATCTTGCTTGTCTGAGAAAAAAGAACTAAATACGTTGTCAAATTTCGAGCGCAAAAATTATTCTTGTGCGTTTTCATAAAAAGTTATTCTTATTTTAGTCAAGCAATTGTTCAAATGAATTGAGGTCCTACGTAGGAGTGTCACAGTCCTATTAGTTTCTGAGAGAAGGCTAATTGTTGATCTATCGTGTCTGAGAAAGAAGTACTTAATAAGTTGTCAACTTTCGAGCTCAAAAATAATTCTTGTGCGTTTTCATAAAAAGTGATTTTTATTTTAGTCAAGTACTTGTTCAATTGAATTGAGGGTCTACGTAGGAGTGTCATAGTCATCTTAGGTTCTGATAGAGAGCTAATTGTTGATGAAGCTGGTCTGAGAAAAAAGTAATTAACACGTTGTCAAGTTTCGAGCTCAAAAAATATAAATGTTTGCAGTTTCCTGAAAAATGATTTTGAGTATAGTCAAGGACTTGTTCAAATCAATTGAGGGCCTAAGTAGGAGTGTCATAGTACTAGTAGGCTCTGAGAGAGGGCTAATTGTTGATCTTGCTTGTCTGAGAAAAAAAACTAAATACGTTGTCAAATTTCGAGCGCAAAAATTATTCTTGTGCGTTTTCTTAAAAAATGATTTTTATTTTAGTCAAGTACTTGTTCAATTGAATTGAGGGTCTACGTAGGAGTGTCATAGTCATCTTAGGTTCTGATAGAGAGCTAATTGTTGATAAAGCTGGTTTGAGAAAAAAGTACTCAACACGTTGTCAAACTTCGAGCTCAGAAAATGTAAATGTTTGCAGTTTCATGAAAAATGATTTTGAGTATAGTCAAGGACTTGTTCAAATCATTTGAGGGTCTAAGTAGGAGTGTCATAGTACTAGTAGGCTCTGAAAGAGGACTTATTGTTGATCTTGCTTGTCTGAGAAAAAAGATCTTAACACGTTGTCAAATTTCGAGCTCAAAAATTATTCTTGTGCGTTTTTACAAAAAGTGATTTTCAGTATAGTCAAGGAGTTGTTCAAATCATTTGAGGGTCTACGTAGGAGTGTCATAGTACAATTAAGGTGTTAAAAAGAGTTAATTGATGATGTAGCTGGTCTGAGGAAAAAGCACTTAACACGGTGTCAAATTTCGAGCGCAAAAATTATTCTTGTGCGTTTTCATAAAAAGTGATTATCAGTATAGTCAAGGACTGGTTCGTACGATTTGAGGGTCTACGTAGGAGTGTCACAGTCCTATTAGGTTCTGAGAGAGGGCTAATTGTTGATCTAGCGTTACTGAGGAAAAAGTACTTAATACGTTGTCAAATTTCGAGCTCAAAAACTATTCTTGCGCGTTTTCATAAAGTGATTTTCATTTTAGTCAAGTACTCGTTCAAATGAATTGAGGGTCTACGTAGTAGTGTAATAGTCCTATTAGGTTCTGATAGAGGGCTAATTGTTGATACAGCTGATCTGAGAGAAAAGTACTTAACACGTTGTCAAGTTTCGAGCTCAAAAAAGAAAAATGTTTGCAGTTTCGTGAAAAATAATTTTGAGTATAGTCAAGGACTTGTTCAAATCGTTTCAGGGTATACGTAGGAGTGTCATAGTACTAGTAAGCTCTGAGAGAGGGCTAATTGTTGATCTTGCTTGTCTGAGAAAAAAGAACTAAATACGTTGTCAAATTTCGAGCGCAAAAATTATTCTTGTGCGTTTTCATAAAAAGTGATTCTTATTTTAGTCAAGCAATTGTTCAAATGAATTGAGGTCCTACGTAGGAGTGTCACAGTCCGATTAGTTTCTGAGAGAAGGCTAATTGTTGATCTATCTCGTGTCTGAGAAAGAAGTACTTAATAAGTTGTCAACTTTCGAGCTCAAAAATTATTCTTGTGCGTTTTCATAAAAAGTGATTTTTATTTTAGTCAAGTACTTGTTCAATTGAATTGAGGGTCTACGTAGGAGTGTCATAGTCATCTTAGGTTCTGATAGAGAGCTAATTGTTGATAAAGCTGGTCTGAGAAAAAAGTACTTAACACGTTGTCAAGTTTCGAGCTCAAAAAATATAAATGTTTGCAGTTTCCTGAAAAATGATTTTGAGTATAGTCAAGGACTTGTTCAAATCAATTGAGGGCCTAAGTAGGAGTGTCATAGTACTAGTAGGCTCTGAGAGAGGGCTAATTGTTGATCTAGCGTGTCTGAGGAAAAGTACTTAATACGTTGTCAAATTTCGAGCTCAAAAATTATTCTTGTGCGTTTTCATAAAGTGATTTTCATTTTAGTCAAGTACTCGTTCAAATGAATTGAGGGTCTACGTAGTAGTGTCATAGTCCTATTAGGTTCTGATAGAGGGCTAATTGTTGATACAGCTGATCTGAGAAGAAAGTACTTAACACGTTGTCAAGTTTCGAGATCAAAAAATATAAGTGTTTGCAGTTTCGTGAAAAATTATTTTGAGTATAGTCAAGGACTTGTTCAAATCGTTTGAGGGTATACGTAGGAGTGTCATAGTACTAGTAGGCTCTGAAAGAGGACTTATTGTTGATCTTGCTTGTCTGAGAAAAAAGAACTAAATACGTTGTCAAATTTCGAGCGCAAAAATTATTCTTGTGCGTTTTCACAAAAAGTGATTTTTATTTTAGTGAAGTACTTGTTCAAATGAATTGAGGTCCTACGTAGGAGTGTCACAGTCCTATTAGGTTCTGAGAGAGGGCTAATTGTTGATCTATCGTGTCTGAGAAAGAAGTACTTAATACGTTGTCAAATTTCGAGCTCAAAAATTATTCTTGTGCGTTTTCATAAAAAGTGATTTTTATTTTAGTCAAGTACTCGTTCAAATGAATTGAGGGTCTACGTAGTAGTGTCATAGTCCGATTAGGTTCTGATAGAGGGCTAATTGTTGATACAGCTGATCTGAGAAGAAAGTACTTAACACGTTGTCAAGTTTCGAGATCAAAAAATATAAGTGTTTGCAGTTTCGTGAAAAATGATTTTGAGTATAGTCAAGGACTTGTTCAAATCGTTTGAGGGTATACGTAGGAGTGTCATAGTACTAGTAGGCTCTGAAAGAGGGTTTATTGTTGATCTTGCTTGTCTGAGAAAAAAGAACTAAATACGTTGTCAAATTTCGAGCGCAAATATTATTCTTGTGCGTTTTCATAAAAAGTGATTTTTATTTTAGTGAAGTACTTGTTCAAATGAATTGAGGTCCTACGTAGGAGTGTCACAGTCCTATTAGGTTCTGAGAGAGGGCTAATTGTTGATACAGCTGATCTGAGAAAAAAGTACTTAACACGTTGTCAAGTTTCGAGCTCAAAAAATATAAATATTTGCAGTTTCGTGAAAAAAGATTTTGAGTATAGTCAAGGACTTGTTCAAATCGTTTGAGGGTATACGTAGGAGTGTCATAATACTAGTAGGCTCTGAGAGAGGGCTAATTGTTGATCTTGCTTGTCTGAGAAAAAAGAACTAATTACGTTGTCAAATTTCGAGCGCAAAAATTATTCTTGTGCGTTTTCATAAAAAGTGATTTTTATTTTAGTCAAGTACTTGTTCAAATGAATTGAGGTCCTATGTAGGAGTGTCACAGTCCTATTAGGTTCTGAGAGAAAGCTAATTGTTGATCTATCGTGTCTGAGAAAGAAGGACTTAATACGTTGTCAAATTTCGAGCTCAAAAATTATTCTTGTGCGTTTTCATAAAAAGTGATTTTTATTTTAGTCAAGTACTTGTTCAAATAAATTGAGGGTCTACGTAGGTGTGCCATAGTCATCTTAGGTTCTGATAGAGAGCTAATTGTTGATACAGCTGATCTGAGAAAAAAGTACTTAACACGTTGTCAAGTTTCGAGCTCAAAAAATATAAATGTTTGCAGTTTCGTGAAAAAAGATTTTGAGTATAGTCAAGGACTTGTTCAAATCGTTTGAGGGTATACGTAGGAGTGTCATAATACTAGTAGGCTCTGAGAGAGGGCTAATTGTTGATCTTGCTTGTCTGAGAAAAAAGAACTAATTACAATGTCAAATTTCGAGCGCAAAAATTATTCTTGTGCGTTTTCATAAAAAGTGATTTTTATTTTAGTCAAGTACTTGTTCAAATGAATTGAGGTCCTACGTAAGAGTGTCACATTCCTATTAGGTTCTGAGAGAAGGCTAATTGTTGATCTATTGTGTCTGAGAAAAAAGAACTAATTACGTTGTCAAATTTCGAGCTCAAAAATTAATCTTGTGCGTTTTCATAAAAAGTGATTTTTATTTTAGTCAAGTACTTGTTCAAATGAATTGAGGGTCTACGTAGGTGTGCAATAGTCATCTTAGGTTCTGATAGAGGGCTAATTGTTGATACAGCTGATCTGAGAAAAAAGTACTTAACACGTTGTCAAGTTTCGAGCTCAAAAAATATAAATGTTTGCAGTTTCGTGAAAAAAGATTTTGAGTATAGTCAAGGACTTGTTTAAATCGTTTGAGGGTATACGTAGGAGTGTCATAATACTAGTAGGCTCTGAGAGAGGGCTAATTGTTGATCTTGCTTGTCTGAGAAAAAAGAACTAATTACGTTGTCAAATTTCGAGCGCAAAAATTATTCTTGTGCGTTTTCATAAAAAGTGATTTTTATTTTAGTCAAGTACTTGTTCAAATGAATTGAGGGTCTACTTAGGAGTGTCACAGTCTTATTATTTTTTGAGAGAGGGCTAATTGTTGATCTAGCGTGTCTGAGGAAAAAGTACTTAATACGTTGTCAAATTTTGAGCTCAAAAATTATTCTTGTGCGTTTTCATAAAGTGATTTTTATTTTAGTCAAGTACTTGTTCAAATGAATTGAGGTCCTACGTAGGAGTGTCACAGTCCTATTAGGTTCTGAGAGAAAGCTAATTGTTGATCTATCGTGTCTGAGAAAGAAGGACTTAATACGTTGTCAAATTTCGAGCTCAAAAATTATTCTTGTGCGTTTTCATAAAAAGTGATTTTTATTTTAGTCAAGTACCTGTTCAAATAAATTGAGGGTCTACGTAGGTGTGCCATAGTCATCTTAGGTTCTGATAGAGAGCTAATTGTTGATACAGCTGGTTTGAGAAAAAAGTACTCAACACGTTGTCAAGTTTCGAGCTCAAAAAATATAAATGTTTGCAGTTTCGTGAAAAAAGATTTTGAGTATAGTCAAGGACTGGTTCAAATCGTTTGAGGGTATACGTAGGAGTGTCATAATACTAGTAGGCTCTGAGAGAGGGCTAATTGTTGATCTTGCTTGTCTGAGAAAAAAGAACTAATTACGTTGTCAAATTTCGAGCGCAAAAATTATTCTTGTGCGTTTTCATAAAAAGTGATTTTTATTTTAGTCAAGTACTTGTTCAAATGAATTGAGGTCCTACGTAAGAGTGTCACAGTCCTATTAGGTTCTGAGAGAAGGCTAATTGTTGATCTATTGTGTCTGAGAAAAAAGAACTAATTACGTTGTCAAATTTCGAGCTCAAAAATTAATCTTGTGCGTTTTCATAAAAAGTGATTTTTATTTTAGTCAAGTACTTGTTCAAATGAATTGAGGGTCTACGTAGGTGTGCAATAGTCATCTTAGGTTCTGATAGAGGGCTAATTGTTGATACAGCTGATCTGAGAAAAAAGTACTTAACACGTTGTCAAGTTTCGAGCTCAAAAAATATAAATGTTTGCAGTTTCGTGAAAAAAGATTTTGAGTATAGTCAAGGACTTGTTTAAATCGTTTGAGGGTATACGTAGGAGTGTCATAATACTAGTAGGCTCTGAGAGAGGGCTAATTGTTGATCTTGCTTGTCTGAGAAAAAAGAACTAATTACGTTGTCAAATTTCGAGCTCAAAAATTATTCTTGTGCGTTTCCATAAAAAGTGATTATCAGTATAGTCAAGGACTTAAGATCAACGAAGGAGTGTCACAGTCCTAGTAGGATCTGAGACAAGGCTAATTATTGATCTTGCTTGTCTGAGAAAAAAGAACTAATTACGTTGTCAAATTTCGAGCGCAAAAATTATTCTTGTGCGTTTTCATAAAAAGTGATTTTTATTTTAGTCAAGTACTTGTTCAAATGAATTGAGGATCTACGTAGGTGTGCCATAGTCATCTTAGGTTCTGATAGAGAGCTAATTGTTGATACAGCTGGTTTGAGAAAAAAGTACTCAACACGTTGTCAAACTTCGAGCTCAGAAAATGTAAATGTTTGCAGTTTCATGAAAAATGATTTTGAGTATAGTCAAGGACTTGTTCAAATCATTTGAGGGTCTAAGTAGGAGTGTCATAGTACTAGTAGGCTCTGAAAGAGGACTTATTGTTGATCTTGCTTGTCTGAGAAAAAAATACTTAATACGTTGTCAAATTTCGAGCTCAAAAATTATTCTTGTGCGTTTTTATAAAAAGAGATTTTCAGTATAGTCAAGGAGTTGTTCAAATCATTTGAGGGTCTACGTAGGAGTGTCATAGTACCATTAGAATGTTAAAGAGAGATAAATAATGATGTAGCTTGTCTGAGAAAAAAAGAACTTAATACGTTGTCAAATTTCGAGCTCAAAAATTATTCTTGTGCGTTTCCATAAAAAGTGATTATCAGTATAGTCAAGGACTTAGGATCAACGAAGGAGTGTCACAGTCCTAGTAGGATCTGAGACAGGGCTAATTGTTGATCTTGCTTGTCTGAGAAAAAAGAACTAATTACGTTGTCAAATTTCGAGCGCAAAACTTATTCTTGTGCGTTTTCATAAAAAGTGATTTTTATTTTAGTCAAGTACTTGTTCAAATGAATTGAGGTCCTACGTAGGAGTGTCACAGTCCTATTAGGTTCTGAGAGAAGGCTAATTGTTGATCTACCGTGTCTGAGAATGAAGGACTTAATACGTTGTCAAATTTCGAGCTCAAAAATTATTCTTGTGCGTTTTCATAAAAAGTGATTTTTATTTTAGTCAAGTACTTGTTCACATGAATTGAGGGTCTACGTAGGTGTGCCATAGTCATCTTAGGTTCTGATAGAGAGCTAATTGTTGATACAGCTGGTTTGAGAAAAAAGTTCTCAACACGTTGTCAAACTTCGAGCTCAGAAAATGTAAATGTTTGCAGTTTCATGAAAAATGATTTCGAGTATAGTCAAGGACTTGTTCAAATCGTTTGAGGGTCTAAGTAGGAGTGTCATAGTACTAGTAGGCTCTGAAAGAGGACTTATTGTTGATCTTGCTTGTCTGAGAAAAAAGAACTTAATACGTTGTCAAATTTCGAGCTAAAAAATTATTCTTGTGCGTTTTTATAAAAAGAGATTTTCAGTATAGTCAAGGAGTTGTTCAAATCATTTGAGGGTCTACGTAGGAGTGTCATAGTACCATTAGAATCTTAAAGAGAGATAAATAATGATGTAGCTTGTCTGAGAAAAAAGAACTTAATACGTTGTCAAAATTCGAGCTCCAAAATTATTCTTGTGCGTTTCCATAAAAAGTGATTATCAGTATAGTCAACGACTTAGGACCAACGAAGGAGTGTCATAGTCCTAGTAGGATCTGAGACAAGGCTAATTGTTGATCTGGCATGTTTGAGAAAAAATTACTTAATACGTTGTCAAATTTCGAGCTCAAAAATTGTTCTTGTGCATTTTCATAAAAATTGATTTTCATTTTAGTCAAGTACTTGTTCAAATGAATTGAGGGTCTACGTAGTAGTGTCATAGTCCTATTAGGTTCTGATAGAGAGCTAATTGTTGATAAAGCTGGTCTGAGAAAAAATTACTTAACACATTGTCAAGTTTCGAGCACAAAAAACATAAATGTTTGCAGTTTCATGAAAAATGATTTTGAGTATAGTCAAGGACTTGTTCAAATCATATGAGGGTCTAAGTAGGAGTGTCATAGTACTAGTAGGCTCTGAGAGAGGGTTTATTGTTGATCTTGCATGGCTGAGAAAAAAGGACTTAATACGTTGTCAAATTTTGAGCCCAAAAGTTATTCTTATGCGTTTTCATAAAAAGTGATTTTCAGTATTGTCAAGGAGTTGTTCAAATCATTTGAGGGTCTACGTAGGAGTTTCATAGTACCATTAGAATGTTAAACAGAGATAAATAATGATGTAGCTTGTCTGAGAAAAAAGAACTTAATACGTTGTCCAATTTCGAGCTCAAAAATTATTCTTGTGCGTTTCCATAAAAAGTGATTATCAGTATAGTTAAGGACTTGTTCAAACGATTTGAGGGTCAACGAAGGAGTGTCACAGTTCTAGTGGGATCTGAGACAGGGCTAATTGTTGATCTAGCGTGTTTGAGAAAAAATTACTTAATACGTTGTCAGATTTCGAGCTCAAAAATTATTCTTGTGCATTTTCATAAAAAGTGATTTTCATTTTAGTCAAGTACTTGTTCAAATGAATTGAGGGTCTACGTAGGAGTGCCATAGTCATCTTTGGTTCTGATAGAGAGCTAATTGTTGATACAGCTGGTCTGAGAAAGAAGTACTTAACACGTTGTCAAGTTTCGAGCTCAAAAAACATAAATGTTTGCAGTTTCATGAAAAATGATTTTGAGAATAGTCATGGACTTGTTCAAATCGTTTGAGGGTATACGTAGGAGTGTCACAGACCTATTAGGTTCTGAGAGAGGGCTAATTGTTGATCTGGCGTGTCTGAGAAAGAAGTACTTAATACGTTGTCAAATTTCGAGCTCAAAAATTATTCTTGTGCCTTTTTATAAAAATTGATTTTCAGTATAGTCAAGGAGTTGTTCAAATCATTTGAGGGTCTACGTAGGAGTGTCATAGTACTATAAGGGTGTTAAAGAGAGTTAATTGATGATGTAGCTGGTCTGACGAAAAAGCACTTAACACGGTGTCAAATTTCGAGCGCAAAAATTATTCTTGTGCGTTTTCATAAAAAGTGATTATCAGTATAGTCAAGGACTGGTTCGTACGATTTTAGGGTCTACTTAGGATTGTCACAGTCCAATTAAATTCTGAGAGAGGGCTAATTGTTGATCTAGCGTGTCTGAGGAAAAAGTACTTAATACGTTGTCAATTTTCGAGCTCAAAAATTATTTTTGTGCGTTTTCATAAAGTGATTTTCATTTTAGTCAAGTACTCGTTCAAATGAATTGAGGGTCTACGTAGTAGTGTCATAGTCCTATTAGGTTCTGATAGAGAGCTAATTGTTGATAGAGCTGGTCTGAGAAAAAATTACTTAACACATTGTCAAGTTTCGAGCACAAAAAACATAAATGTTTGCAGTTTCATGAAAAAGGAATTTGAGTATAGTCAAGGACTTGTTCAAATCAAAAAAGGGTCTAAGTAGGAGTGTCATAGAACTAGTAGGCTCTGGGTGAGGGCTCATTGTTGATCTTGCTTGTCTGAGAAAAAAGAACTTAATACGTTGTCAAATTTCGAGCTCAAAAATTATTCTTGTGCCTTTTTATAAAAATTGATTTTCAGTATAGTCAAGGAGTTGTTCAAATCATTTGAGGGTCTACGTAGGAGTGTCATAGTACTATTAGGGTGTTAAAGAGAGTTAATTGATGATGTAGCTGGTCTGAGGAAAAAGCACTTAACACGGTGTCAAATTTCGAGCGCAAAAATTATTCTTGTGCGTTTTCATAAAAAGTGATTATCAGTATAGTCAAGGACTGGTTCGTACGATTTTAGGGTCTACTTAGGATTGTCACAGTCCAATTAAATTCTGAGAGAGGGCTAATTGTTGATCTAGCGTGTCTGAGGAAAAAGTACTTAATACGTTGTCAATTTTCGAGCTCAAAAATTATTTTTGTGCGTTTTCATAAAGTGATTTTCATTTTAGTCAAGTACTCGTTCAAATGAATTGAGGGTCTACGTAGTAGTGTCATAGTCCTATTAGGTTCTGATAGAGAGCTAATTGTTGATAGAGCTGGTCTGAGAAAAAATTACTTAACACATTGTCAAGTTTCGAGCACAAAAAACATAAATGTTTGCAGTTTCATGAAAAAGGAATTTGAGTATAGTCAAGGACTTGTTCAAATCAAAAAAGGGTCTAAGTAGGAGTGTCATAGAACTAGTAGGCTCTGGGTGAGGGCTCATTGTTGATCTTGCTTGTCTGAGAAAAAAGAACTTAATACGTTGTCAAATTTCGAGCTCAAAAATTATTCTTGTGCCTTTTTATAAAAATTGATTTTCAGTATAGTCAAGGAGTTGTTCAAATCATTTGAGGGTCTACGTAGGAGTGTCATAGTACTATTAGGGTGTTAAAGAGAGTTAATTGATGATGTAGCTGGTCTGAGGAAAAAGCACTTAACACGGTGTCAAATTTCGAGCGCAAAAATTATTCTTGTGCGTTTTCATAAAAAGTGATTATCAGTATAGTCAAGGACTGGTTCGTACGATTTTAGGGTCTACGTAGGATTGTCACAGTCCAATTAAATTCTGAGAGAGGGCTAATTGTTGATCTAGCGTGTCTGAGGAAAAAGTACTTAATACGTTGTCAATTTTCGAGCTCAAAAATTATTCTTGTGCCTTTTTATAAAAATTGATTTTCAGTATAGTCAAGGAGTTGTTCAAATCATTGGAGGATCTACGTAGGAGTGTCATAGTACTATTAGGGTGTTAAAGAGAGTTAATTGATGTTGTAGCTGGTCTTAGGAAAAAGCACTGAGCATGGTGTCAAATTTCGAGCGCAAAAACTATTCTCGTGCGTTTTCATAAAGTGATTTTCATTTTAGTCAAATACTTGTTCAAATTAATTGAGGGCCTACGTAGGAGTGTCATGGTGCTATTAGCTTCTGATAGAGGGCTAATTGTTGATACAGCTGGTCTGAGAAAGAAGTACTTAACACGTTGTCAAGTTTCGAGCTCAAAAAACATAAATGTTTGCAGTTTCATGAAAAATGATTTTGAGAATAGTCATGGACTTGTTCAAATCGTTTGAGGGTATACGTAGGAGTGTCACAGACCTATTAGGTTCTGAGAGAGGGCTAATTGTTGATCTGGCGTGTCTGAAAAAAGTACTTAACACGTCAAGTTTCGAGCTCAAAAAATATATATTGTTTGCAACTTCATGAAAAATGATTTTGAGTATAGTCAAGGACTTGTTCAAATCATTTGACGGTCTAAGTAGGAGTGTCATAGTACTAGTAGGCTCTGAGAGAGGGCTTATTGTTGATCTTGCTTGTCTGAGAAAAAGAAATTAATACGTCGTCAAATTTCGAGCTCAAAAATTATTCTTGTGCGTTTTTATAAAAAGTGATTTTTAGTATAGTGAAGTACTTGTTCAAATTAATTGAGGGTCTACGTAGGAGTATCATGGTCCTATTAGCTTCTGATAGAGAGCTAATTGTTGATACAGCTGGTTTGAGAAAAAAGTACTCAACACGTTGTCAAACTTCGAGCTCAGAAAATGTAAATGTTTGCAACTTCATGAAAAAAGATTTTGAGTATAGTCAAGGACTTGTTCAAATCATTTGAGGGTCTAAGTAGGCGAGTCATAGTACTAGTAGGCTCTGAGAGAGGGCTTATTGTTGATCTTGCTTGTCTGAGAAAAAAGAACTTAATGCGTTGTCAAATTTCGAGCTCAAAAATTATTCTTGTGCGTTTTTATAAAAAGTGATTTTCAGTATAGTCAAGGATTTGTTCAAATCATTTGAGGGTCTAAGTAGGAGTGTCAAAGCACTATTAGGGAGTTAAAGAGAGTTATTTGATGATGTAGCTGGTCTGAGGAAAAAGCACTTAACACGGTTTCAAATTTCGAGCGCAAAAATTATTCTTGTGCGTTTTCATATAAAGTGATTATCAGTATAGTCAAGGACTGGTTCGTAAGATTTGAGGGTCTACGTAGGAGTGTCACAGTCCAATTTGGTTCCGAGAGAGGGCTAATTTTGATCTAGCGTGTCTGAGGAAAAAGTACTTAATACGTTGTCAAATTTCGAGCTCAAAAATTATTCTTGTGCGTTTTCATAAAGTGATTTTCATTTTAGTCAAGTACTCGTTCAAATGAATTGAGGGTCTACGTAGTAGTGTCATGGTCCTATTAGGTTCTGATAGCGGGCTAATTGTTGTTACAGCTGGTCTGAGAAAAAAGTACTTAACACGTTGTCAAGTTTCGAGCTCAAGAAATATAAATGTTTGCAGTTTCATGAAAAATGATTTTGAGTATAGTCAAGGACTTGTTCAAATCGTTTGAGGGTATACGTAGGAGTGTCATAGTACTAGTAGGCTCTGAGAGAGGGCTAATTGTTGATCTTGCTCGTCTGAGAAAAGAGAACTAAATACGTTGTCAAATTTCGAGCGCAAAAATTATTCTTGTGCGTTTTCATAAAAAGTGATTTTAATTTTAGTCAAGTACTTGTTCAAATGAATTGGGGGTCTACTTAGGAGTGTCACAGTCTTATTATTTTTTGAGAGAGGGCTAATTGTTGATCTAGCGTGTCTGAGAAAAAAAGTACTTAATACGTTGTTAGATTTCGAGCTCAAAAATTATTCTTGTGCGTTTTCATAAAGTGATTTTCATTTTAGTCAAGTACTTGTTCAAATGAATTGAAGGTCTACCTAGGAGTGTCAAGGTCCTACTAGCTTCTGATAGAGGGCTAATTGTTGATGCAGCTTGTCTGAAAAAGTACTTAACACGTCAAGTTTCGAGCTCAAAAATATATATATTTTTTGCAATTTCATGAAAAATGATTTTGAGTATAGTCAAGGACTTGTTCAATTCATTTGAGGTTCTAAGTAAGAGTGTCATAGTACTAGTAGGCTGTGAGAGAGGGCTTATTGTTGATCTTGCTTGTCTGAGAAAAAAGAACTTAATACGTTGTCAAATTTCGAGCTCAAAAATTATTCTTGTTCGTTTTTATAAAAAGTGATTTTCAGTATAGTCAAGGAGTTGTTCAAATCATTTGAGGGTCTACGTAGGAGTGTCAGAGTACTATTAGGGTGTTAAAGAGAGTTAATTGATGATGTAGCTGGTCTGAGGAAAAAGCACTTAACACAGTGTCAAATTTCGAGCGCAAAAATTATTGTTGTGCGTTTTCATAAAAAGTGATTATCAGTATAGTCAAGGAGAGGTTCGTACGATTTGAGGGTCTACGTAGGAGTGTCACAGTACAATTAGGTTCTGAGAGAGGGCTAAATGTTGATCTAGCGTGTCTGAAGAAAAAGTACTTAATACGTTGTCAAATTTTGAGCTCAAAAATTATTCTTGTGCGTTTTCATGAAGTGATTTTCATTTTAGTCAAGTACTCGTTCAAATGAATTGAGGGTCTACGTAGTAGTGTCATAGTCCTATTAGGTTGTAATAGCGGGCTAATCGTTGATACAGCTGGTCTGAGAAAAAAGTACTTAACACGTTGTCAAGTTTCGAGCTCAAGAAATATAAATGTTTGCAGTTTCATGAAAAATGATTTTGAGTATAGTCAAGGACTTGTTCAAATCGTTTGAGGGTATACGTAGGAGTATCATAGTACTAGTAGGCTCTGAGAGAGGGCTTATTGTTGATCTTGCTTGTCTGAGAAAAAAGAACTTAATGCGTTGTCAAATTTCGAGTTAAAAAATTATTCTTGTGCGTTTTTATAAAAAGTGATTTTCAGTACAGTCAAGGATTTGTTCAAATCATTTGAGGGTCTAAGTAGGATTGTCAGAGTACTATTAGGGAGTTAAAGAGAGTTATTTGATGATGTAGCTGGTCTGAGGAAATAGCACTTAACACGGTTTCAAATTTCGAGCGCAAAAATTATTCTTGTGCGTTTTCATATAAAGTGATTATCAGTATAGTCAAGGACTGGTTCGTAAGATTTGAGGGTCTACGTAGGAGTGTCACAGTCCAATTAGGTTCCGAGAGAGGGCTAATTGTTGATCTAGCGTGTCTGAGGAAAAAGTACTTAATACGTTGTCAAATTTTGAGCTCAAAAATTATTCTTGTGCGTTTTCATAAAGTGATTTTCATTTTAGTCAAGTACTCGTTCAAATGAATTGAGGGTCTACGTAGTAGTGTCATAGTCCTATTAGGTTCTGATAGCGGGCTAATTGTTGATACAGCTGGTCTGAGAAAAAAGTACTTAACACGTTGTCAAGTTTCGAGCTCAAGAAATATAAATGTTTGCAGTTTCATGAAAAATGATTTTGAGTATAGCCAAGGACTTGTTCAAATCGTTTGAGGGTATACGTAGGAGTGTCATAGTAGTAGTAGGCTCTGAGAGAGGGCTAATTGTTGATCTTGCTCGTCTGAGAAAAGAGAACTAAATACGTTGTCAAATTTCGAGCGCAAAAATTATTCTTGTGCGTTTTCAAAAAAAGTGATTTTAATTTTAGTCAAGTACTTGTTCAAATGAATTGAGGGTCTACTTAGGAGTGTCACAGTCTTATTATTTTTTGAGAGAGGGCTAATTGTTGATCTAGCGTGTCTGAGAAAAAAGTACTTAATACGTTGTTAGATTTCGAGCTCAAAAATTATTCTTGTGCGTTTTCATAAAGTGATTTTCATTTTAGTCAAGTACTTGTTCAAATGAATTGAAGGTCTACGTAGGAGTGTCAAGGTCCTACTAGCTTCTGATAGAGGGCTAATTGTTGATGCAGCTTGTCTGAAAAAGTACTTAACACGTCAAGTTTCGAGCTCAAAAATATATATATTTTTTGCAATTTCATGAAAAATGATTTTGAGTATAGTCAAGGACTTGTTCAAATCATTTGAGGTTCTAAGTAAGAGTGTCGTAGTACTAGTAGGCTGTGAGAGAGAGCTTATTGTTGATCTTGCTTGTCTGAGAAAAAAGAACTTAATACGTTTTCAAATTTCGAGCTCAAAAATTATTCTTGTTCGTTTTTATAAAAAGTGATTTTCAGTATAGTCAAGGAGTTGTTCAAATCATTTGAGGGTCTACGTAGGAGTGTCAGAGTACTATTAGGGTGTTAAGGAGAGTTAATTGATGATGTAGCTGGTCTGAGGAAAAAGCATTTAACACAGTGTCAAATTTCGAGCGCAAAAATTATTGTTGTGCGTTTTCATAAAAAGTGATTATCAGTATAGTCAAGGACAGGTTCGTACGATTTGAGGGTCTACGTAGGAGTGTCACAGTACAATTAAGTTCTGAGAGAGGGCTAAATGTTGATCTTGCGTGTCTGAGGAAAAAGTACTTAATACGTTGTCAAATTTTGAGCTCAAAAATTATTCTTGTGCGTTTTCATGAAGTGATTTTCATTTTAGTCAAGTACTCGTTCAAATGAATTGAGGGTCTACGAAAGAGTGTCATAGTCCTATTAGGTTCTGATAGAGGGCTAATTGTTGATACAGCTGGTCCGAGAAAAAAGTACTTAACACGTTGTCAAGTTTCGATCTCAAGAAATTTAAATGTTTGCAGTTTCAAGAAAAATGATTTTGAGTGTAGTCAAGGACTTGTTCAAATCGTTTGAGGGTATACGTAGGAGTGTCAAAGTACTAGTAAGCTCTGAGAGAGGGCTAATTGTTGATCTTGCTCGTCTGAGAAAAGAGAACTAAATACGTTGTCAAATTTCGAGCGCAAAAATTATTCTTGTGCGTTTTCATAAAAAGTGATTTTAATTTTCGTCAAGTACTTGTTCAAATGAATTGAGGGTCTACTTAGGAGTGTCACAGTCTTATTATTTTTTGAGAGAGGGCTAATTGTTGATCTAGCGTGTCTGAGAAAAAAGTACTTAATACGTTGTTAGATTTCGAGCTCAAAAATTATTCTTGTGCGTTTTCATAAAGTGATTTTCATTTTAGTCAAGTACTTGTTCAAATGAATTGAGGGTCTACGTAGGAGTGTCAAAGTCCTACTAGCTTCTGATAGAGGGCTAATTGTTGATGCAGCTTGTCTGAAAAAGTACTTAACACGTCAAGTTTCGAGCTCAAAAAAATAAATATTTTTTGCAACTTCATGAAAAATGATTTTGAGTATAGTCAAGGACTTGTTCAAATCATTTGAGGGTATACGTAGGAGTGTCATAGTACTAGTAGGCTCTGAGAGAAGGCTAATTGTTGATCTTTCTCTTCTGAGAAAAGAGAACTAAATACGTTGTCAAATTTCGAGCGCAAAAATTATTCTTGTGCGTTTTCATAAAATGTGATTTTAATATTAGTCAAGTACTTGTTCAAATGAATTGAGGGTCTACTTAGGAGTGTCACAGTCTTATTATTTTTTGAGAGAGGGCTAATTGTTGATCTAGCGTGTCTGAGAAAAAAGTACTTAATACGTTGTTAGATTTCGAGCTCAAAAATTATTCTTGTGCGTTTTCATAAAAAGTGATTTTAATGTTAGTCACGTAATTGTTCAAATGAATTGAGGGTCTACTTAGGAGTGTCACAGTCTTATTAATTTTTGAGAGAGGGCTAATTGTTGATCTAGCGTGTCTGAGGAAAAAGTACTTAATACGTTGTCAAATTTTGAGCTCAAAAATTATTCTTGTGCGTTTTCATAAAGTGATTTTCATTTTAGTCAAGTACTCGTTCAAATGAATTGAGGGTCTACGTAGTAGTGTCATAGTCCTATTAGGTTCTGATAGCGGGCTAATTGTTGATACAGCTGGTCTGAGAAAAAAGTACTTAACACGTTGTCAAGTTTCGAGCTCAAGAAATATAAATGTTTGCAGTTTCATGAAAAATGATTTTGAGTATAGTCAAGGACTTGTTCAAATCGTTTGAGGGTATACGTAGGAGTGTCATAGTACTAGTAGGCTCTGAGAGAGGGCTAATTGTTGATCTTGCTCGTCTGAGAAAAGAGATCTAAATACGTTGTCAAATTTCGAGCGCAAAAATTCTTCTTGTGCGTTTTCAAAAAAAGTGATTTTAATTTTAGTCAAGTACTTGTTCAAATGAATTGAGGGTCTACTTAGGAGTGTCACAGTCTTATTATTTTTTGAGAGAGGGCTAATTGTTGATCTAGCGTGTCTGAGAAAAAAGTACTTAATACGTTGTTAGATTTCGAGCTCAAAAATTATTCTTGTGCGTTTTCATAAAGTGATTTTCATTTTAGTCAAGTACTCGTTCAAATGAATTGAGGGTCTACGTAGTAGTGTCATGGTCCTATTAGGTTCTGATAGCGGGCTAATTGTTGTTACAGCTGGTCTGAGAAAAAAGTACTTAACACGTTGTCAAGTTTCGAGCTCAAGAAATATAAATGTTTGCAGTTTCATGAAAAATGATTTTGAGTATAGTCAAGGACTTGTTCAAATCAATTGAGGGCCTAAGTAGGAGTGTCATAGTACTAGTAGGCTCTGAGAGAGGGCTAATTGTTGATCTAGCGTGTCTGAGGAAAAGTACTTAATACGTTGTCAAATTTCGAGCTCAAAAATTATTCTTGTGCGTTTTCATAAAGTGATTTTCATTTTAGTCAAGTACTTGTTCAAATGAATTGAAGGTCTACGTAGGAGTGTCAAGGTCCTACTAGCCTACTAGCTTCTGATAGAGGGCTAACTGTTGATGCAGCTTGTCTGAAAAAGTACTTAACACGTCAAGTTTCGAGCTCAAAAAATATATATATTTTTTGCAATTTCATGAAAAATGATTTTGAGTATAGTCAAGGACTTGTTCAAATCATTTGAGGTTCTAAGTAAGAGTGTCATAGTACTAGTAGGCTGTGAGAGAGGGCTTATTGTTGATCTTGCTTGTCTGAGAAAAAAGAACTTAATACGTTGTCAAATTTCGAGCTCAAAAATTATTCTTGTTCGTTTTTATAAAAAGTGATTTTCAGTATAGTCAAGGACTGGTTCGTAAGATTTGAGGGTCTACGTAGGAGTGTCACAGTCCAATTAGGTTCCGAGAGAGGGCTAATTGTTGATCTAGCGTGTCTGAGGAAAAAGCACTTAATACGTTGTCAAATTTTGAGCTCAAAAATTATTCTTGTGCGTTTTCATAAAGTGATTTTCATTTTAGTCAAGTACTCGTTCAAATGAATTGAGGGTCTACGTAGTAGTGTCATAGTCCTATTAGGTTCTGATAGCGGGCTAATTGTTGATACAGCTGGTCTGAGAAAAAAGTACTTAACACGTTGTCAAGTTTCGAGCTCAAGAAATATAAATGTTTGCAGTTTCATGAAAAATGATTTTGAGTATAGTCAAGGACTTGTTCAAATCGTTTGAGGGTATACGTAGGAGTGTCATAGTACTAGTAGGCTCTGAGAGAGGGCTAATTGTTGATCTTGCTCGTCTGAGAAAAGAGAACTATATACGTTGTCAGATTTCGAGCGCAAAAATTATTCTTGTGCGTTTTCATAAAAAGTGATTTTAATTTTAGTCAAGTACTTGTTCAAATGAATTGAGGGTCTACTTAGGAGTGTCACAGTCTTATTATTTTTTGAGAGAGGGCTAATTGTTGATCTAGCGTGTCTGAGAAAAAAGTACTTAATACGTTGTTAGATTTCGAGCTCAAAAATTATTCTTGTGCGTTTTCATAAAGTGATTTTCATTTTAGTCAAGTACTTGTTCAAATGAATTGAAGGTCTACGTAGGAGTGTCAAGGTCCTACTAGCTTCTGATAGAGGGCTAATTGTTGATGCAGCTTGTCTGAAAAAGTTTTTAACACGTCAAGTTTCGAGCTCAAAAAAATATATATTTTTTGCAACTTCATGAAAAATGATTTTGAGTATAGTCAAGGACTTGTTCAAATCATTTGAGGTTCTAAGTAAGAGTGTCATAGTACTAGTAGGCTGTGAGAGAGGGCTTATTGTTGATCTTGCTTGTCTGAGAAAAAAGAACTTAATACGTTGTCAAATTTCGAGCTCAAAAATTATTCTTGTTCGTTTTTATAAAAAGTGATTTTCAGTATAGTCAAGGAGTTGTTCAAATCATTTGAGGGTCTACGTAGGAGTGTCAGAGTACTATTAGGGTGTTAAAGAGAGTTAATTGATGATGTAGCTCGTCTGAGGAAAAAGCACTTAACACAGTGTCAAATTTCGAGCGCAAAAATTATTGTTGTGCGTTTTCATAAAAAGTGATTATCAGTATAGTCAAGGACAGGTTCGTACGATTTGAGGGTCTACGTAGGAGTGTCACAGTACAATTATGTTCTGAGAGAGGGCTAAATGTTGATCCAGCGTGTCTGAGGAAAAAGTACTTAATACGTTGTCAAATTTTGAGCTCAAAAATTATTCTTGTGCGTTTTCATGAAGTGATTTTCATTTTAGTCAAGTACTCGTTCAAATGAATTGAGGGTCTACGAAAGAGTGTCATAGTCCTATTAGGTTCTGATAGAGGGCTAATTGTTGATACAGCTGGTCCGAGAAAAAAGTACTTAACACGTTGTCAAGTTTCGATCTCAAGACATTTAAATGTTTGCAGTTTCAAGAAAAATGATTTTGAGTATAGTCAAGGACTTGTTCAAATAGTTTGAGGGCATACGAAGGAGTGTCATAGTACTAGTAGGCTCTGAGAGAGGGCTAATTGTTGATCTTGCTCGTCTGAGAAAAGAGAACTAAATACGTTGTCAAATTTCGAGCTCAAAAATTATTCTTGTGCGTTTTCATAAAAAGTGATTTTAATTTTAGTCAAGTACTTGTTCAAATGAATTGAGGGTCTACTTAGGAGTGTCACAGTCTTATTTTTTTTAGAGAGGGCTAATTGTCGATCTAGCGTGTCTGAGAAAAAAGTACTTAATACGTTGTTAGATTTCGAGCTCAAAAATTATTCTTGTGCGTATTCATAAAGTGATTTTCATTTTAGTCAAGTACTTGTTCAAATGAATTGAGGGTCTACGTAGGAGTGTCAAAATCCTACTAGCTTCTGATAAAGGGCTAATTGTTGATGCAGCTTGTCTGAAAAAGTACTTAACAGGTCAAGTTACGAGCTCAAAAAAATATATATTTTTTGCAACTTCATGAAAAATGATTTTGAGTATAGTCAAGGGTTTTTTCAAATTATTTGAGGTTCTAAGTAAGAGTGTCATAGTACTAGTAGACTGTGAGAAAGGGCTTATTGTTGATCTTGCTTGTCTGAGAAAAAAGAACTTAATACGTTGTCAAATTTCGAGCTCAAAAATTATTCTTGTTCGTTTTTATAAAAAGTGATTTTCAGTATAGTCAAGGAGTTGTTCAAATCATTTGAGGGTCTACGTAGGAGTGTCAGAGTACTATTAGGGTGTTAAAGAGAGTTAATTGATGATGTAGCTGGTCTGAGGAAAAAGCACTTAACACAGTGTCAAATTTCGAGCGCAAAAATTATTGTTGTGCGTTTTCATAAAAAGTGATTATCAGTATAGTCAAGGACAGGTTCGTACGATTTGAGGGTGTACGTAGGAGTGTCACAGTACAATTAGGTTCTGAAAGAGGGCTAAATGTTGATCTTGCTTGTCTGAGAAAAAAGAACTTAATACGTTGTCAAATTTCGAGCTCAAAAATTATTCTTGTTCGTTTTTATAAAAAGTGATTTTCAGTATAGTCAAGTAGTTGTTCAAATCATTTGAGGGTCTATGTAGGAGTGTCAGATTACTATTAGGGTGTTAAAGAGAGTTAATTGATGATGTAGCTGGTCTGAGGAAAAAGCACTTAACACAGTGTCAAACTTCGAGCGCAAAAGTTATTCTTGTGCGTTTTCATAAAAAGTGATTATCAGTATAGTCAAGGACAGGTTCGTACGATTTGAGGGTCTACGTAGGAGTGTCACAGTACAATTAGGTTCTGAGAGAGGGCTAAATGTTGATCTAGCATGTCTGAGGAAAAAGTACTTAATACGTTGTCAAATTTCGAGCTCAAAAATTATTCTTGTGCGTTTTTATGAAGTGATTTTCATTTTAGTCAAGTACTCGTTCAATTGAATTGAGTGTCCACGAAAGAGTGTCATAGTCTTATTAGGTTCTGATAGAGGGCTAATTTTTGATACAGCTGGTCCGAGAAAAAAGTACTTAACACGTTGTCAAGTTTCGATCTCAAGAAATTTAAATGTTTGCAGTTTCAAGAAAAATGATTTTGAGTATAGTCAAGGACTTGTTCAAATCGTTTCAGGGTTTACGTAGGAATGTCATAGTTTTAGTAGGCTCTGAGAGAGGGCTAATTGTTGATCTTGCTCGTCGGAGAAAAAAGAACTAAATACGTTGTCAAGTTTCGAGCGCAAAAATTATTCTTGTGCGTGTTCATAAAAAGTGATTTTAATTTTAGTCAAGTACTTGTTCAAGTGAATTGAGGGTCTACGTAGGAGTGTCACAGTCCTATTAGGTTCTGAGAGAGGGCCAACTGTTGATCTAGCGTGTCTGAGAAAAAAGTACTTAATACGTTGTCAAATTTCGAGCTCAAAAATTATTCTTGTGCGTTTTCATAAAGTGATTTTCAATTTAGTCAAGTACTTGTTCAAATGAATTGAGGGTCTACGTGGAAGTGTCATGGTCCTATTAGCTTCTGATAGAGGGCTTATTGTTGATACAGCTTGTCTGAAAAAAAGTACTTAACACGTCAAGTTTCGAGCTCAAAAAAATATATATTTTTTGCAACTTCATGAAAAATGATTTTGAGTATAGTCAAGGACTTGTTCAAATCATTTGAGGGTCTAAGTAGGAGTGTCAGAGTACTATTAGGGTGTTAGAGAGAGTTAATTGATGATGTAGCTGGTCTGAGGAAAAAGCACTTAACACAGTGTCAAATTTCGAGCGCAAAAATTATTCTTGTGCGTTTTCATAAAAATTGATTATCAGTATAGTCAAGGACTGGTTCATACGATTTGAGGGTCTACGTAGGAGTGTCACAGTACTAGTAGGCTCTGATAGAGGGCTACTTTTTGAGGAGCGTTTTTCTATCTGACCATGGGTCAGCATTTTAAACCTATTGGTCTAATTTTAGTCCTGTTGTTCTTCTCCGCATAGCGGAGATTTTTTGTTCAGCACTTGCACTCATCGTTTTCCCGAACAATGTTAAGTTGTTGGGCATAAGGCTGTTGTTTTTTTATATTTCTGGGGCGCATTGTGTGCAACAGCACTCCAGCAGATCTGCTGTTTTTAACAGTTGTTAAAAAATTCCAATAATCAACCATCTTTTAGGGGAAAGTTTTCATTTTTCACTTCAAAATTGGAAAAATTCCCGCTTCCAATTCTCAAAGAGAACTGATCAATGAATTAGAAGCGCTAATTTTTGTTTTCTCTCCATTGTCCGATGCGTCAGATATATTTTTCTGGTTAGGGTCACGAGATGTCTTTGATATCAGATGTTCTTTTCATTTTTGTTTTTCGAATGCTCTGTGATTTCATGCTGCTTTAGAAAGGTAGCGGCTGCAAAATAAAACAACTTTAAGTTCATATGTTTTATAAGAGGCAGTTTCTCTCATCACTTTGGGAATACGTAGCTTTTTGTTTACACTAGTTGATGAAAACAAAATGCTACTTATTCTCATAGTGATCACACCAAAACGCCTCTTCTGATACATATGAACTTAGAATTGTTTTAACTTGCCGCCGCTACTTCTCTAAAGCCGCATGAAATTGCAGAGGAGAGCATTTTAAAAACAAAAATGCGAAGAACTGCATTTGTTATCAAAGACATCACTTGATCCTAATCAGAAAAATTTATCTGACGCATCGGACAATGAAGAGAAAACAGGAATCAGCTCTTCTAACTCATTGATCAGTTCTCTTTGAGAATTGGAAGCGGGAGTTTTCCAAATTTTGAAGTGAAAAATGAAACTTTCCCCTAAAAGATGGTCGATTATTCAAATTTTTTACCAACAGTTAAGAACAACAGATCTGGAGTGCTGCTGCACAAAAGGCGTCCTGAAAATAGCTGAAAAACAACAGCTTTATTCCCTTCAACTTTACTTTGATAGGAAAGAACGATAAGTGCAAATAACCTTGTGTTTTCTCTGCTGGCTGACCATGGGTCCGCATTTTTTCCCTGTTGCTCTTCTTTTAGTCCTGTTGGTCTTCTCTGCATAGCAGAGATTTTTTGTTGAACAAATGCACTCATCGTTTTCGAGAACAATGTCAAGTTGTCGGGCATCAAGCTTTTGCTTTTCTGCTATTCCTAGAAATAGGAGAAAAACATCAGCCTGATGCCCGACAACCTGACTTTGTTCGGAAAAAAAGATGAGTAAACAGTTTAGATCTGAAATAATTTGCTTAAATTCTATACTTTTGTTTAGAAGATGGAGGATTCTGCACCTTTCGTTCTTTTACTTGGAGATTCACACCTCGCGAGAAATCAAAAAATTTACATGTTTCCATCAAATTTCACCGTTATCGGCCTACCTGAAGCCAAAACTCAGTGCTGGGAGTTCCACAAGGACGAAACAAGAGCAAATCATATCCTGATTGTCTTGATGGGTAGAAACAATATGACTGCCAAACCGTCAGACCCGGAGCAATGCAAGCAGTCCTTAAAAGTGACAATGGATTCTTTCTTGCAGTTGAGAAATTTTTGTAATTTTGCTGAGACGAGTCTGATAATCTGCAAAGTATTCAATCGCAAGTGCTCACGAGAAAGCAAATTTTATGTTATCGACAAGTTGAATGGAAGACTAGAAAAAACGTATGAAACCTCATTTCCGAGCCTTCAATTTTAGGAAATGCTGAGCAATGACAACGAACATTTAACTACTGCATGTTATGAAGCCGCAGGTGCTGAAATTTTGAGTTTTGTTGCTAACGCCCCTATAGCATTAACTCAATTAGTTGACCTTAAATTGGAAAACGTTGTTTGATGTGTTGATTTGTATATGTTGTTTAATTTGACAATCTTGAACTGGTGAAATAAAACTGAAATAATATTGTATTAATATTCTTGAACTAAATTGAATTAAACACCGTTTTCCCCTGTTTTCTAAACCTCTAGTTTTGAGTGGCTTAACATATCCTAACTTTAAATCTTGAGCGAATCCTATAGTTGTTCCTATCTGATTCAAGTGGAGGGAAAATACCTATTTTGCTCGTTCTTATGTGGTAAGACAATACGTTGCTGGCTATCTGATTGAAGTGGAGGTCAGCAAACTGGTTTCTTAACACTATTTTGTAAAAAATTGAATGAATGCAAAAGTTGTTCTTATCTGATTCAAGTGGAGGGAAATAACTTTTGATTTTTTTCTCTCGTTCTTTTGTAAAACAATACGTTGCTGGCTATCTGATTGAAGTGGAGGTCAGCAAACTTGTTTCTTAACATCTGTTTTGTAAAATTTTGAATGAATGCAAAAGTTGTTCCTATCTGATTCAAGTGGAGGGAAATGACTTTTTACTTTTTCTCGTTCTTATGCGGTGAAACAATACGCTGCTGGCTATCTGATTGAAGTTGAGGTCAGAAAATTTGTTTCTTAACATCTGTTTTGTTAAACTTTGAATGAATTCAAAAGTTGTTCCTATCTGATTCAAGTGGAGGGAAATAACTTTTTTGATTTTTTTCTCTCGTTCTTTTGTAAAACAAAACGTTGCTGGCTATATGATTGAATTGGAGGTCAGCGAATTGTTTCCTAACATCTATTTTGTAAAATTTTGAATGAATGCAAAAGTTGTTCCTATCTGATTCAAGTGGAGGGAAATGACTTTTTACTTTTTCTCGTTCTTATGCGGTGAAACGTTACGTTGCAGGCTATCTGATTGAATTGGAGGTCAGCCAACTGGTTTCTTAACACTATTTTGTAAAATTTTGAATGTATGCCAAAGTTGTTCCTATCTGATTCAAGTGGAGGGAAATAACTTTTATGATTTTTTTCTCTCGTTCTTTTGTAAAACAATACGTTGCTGGCTATCTGATTGAAGTTGAGGTCAGCGAACTTGTTTCTTAACATGTGTTTTCTAAAATTCTGATTGAATCCAAAATTTGTTCCTATCTGATTCAAGTGGAGGGAAATAACTTTTATGATTTTTTCTCGTTCTTATGCGGTGAAACAATACGCTGCTTGCTATCTGATTGAAGTGGAGGTCAGCGAACTTGTTTCTTAACATGTGTTTTGTAAAATTCTGATTGAATCCAAAATTTGTACCTATCTGATTCAAGTGGAGGGAAATAACTTTTATAATTTTTTCTCATTCTTATGCGGTGAAACAATACGCTGCTTGCTATCTGATTGAAGTGGAGGTCAGCGAACTTGTTTCTTAACATGTGTTTTGTAAAATTCTGATTGAATCCAAAAGTTGTTCCTATCTGATTCAAGTGGAGGGAAATAACTTTTATGATTTTTTCTCATTCTTATGCGGTGAAACAATACGCTGCTTGCTATCTGATTGAAGTGGAGGTCAGCGAACTTGTTTCTTAACATGTGTTTTGTAAAATTCTGATTGAATCCAAAATTTGTACCTATCTGATTCAAGTGGAGGGAAATAACTTTTATGATTTTTTCTCGTTCTTAAGCGGTGAAACAATAGGCTGCTTGGTATCAGATTGAAGTGGAGGTCAGCAAATTTGTTTCTTAACATCTGTTTTGTTAAACTTTGAATGAATCCAAAAGTTGTTCCTATCTGATTCAAGTGGAGGGAAATAACTTTTTTGATTTTTTTCTCTCGTTTTTTTGTAAAACAATACGTTGCTGGCTATCTAATTGAAGTGGAGGTCATTAAACTTGTTTCTTAACATGTGTTTTGTAAAACTCTGATTGAATCCAAAATTTGTTCCTATCTGATTCAAGTGGAGGGAAATAACTTTTATGATTTTTTCTCGTTCTTATGCGGTGAAACAATACGCTGCTTGCTATCTGATTGAAGTGGAGGTCAGCGAACTTGATTCTTAACATGTGTTTTGTAAAATTCTGATTGAATCCAAAAGTTGTTCCTATCTGATTCAAGTGGAGGGAAATAACTTTTATGATTTTTTCTCATTCTTATGCGGTGAAACAATACGCTGCTTGCTATCTGATTGAAGTGGAGGTCAGCGAACTTGTTTCTTAACATGTGTTTTGTAAAATTCTGATTGAATCCAAAATTTGTACCTATCTGATTCAAGTGGAGGGAAATAACTTTTATGATTTTTTCTCGTTCTTAAGCGGTGAAACAATACGCTGCTTGGTATCTGATTGAAGTGGAGGTCAGCAAATTTGTTTCTTAACATCTGTTTTGTTAAAATTTGAATGAATCCAAAAGTTGTTCCTATCTGATTCAAGTGGAGGGAAATAACTTTTTTGATTTTTTCTCTCGTTTTTTTGTAAAACAATACGTTGCTGGCTATCTAATTGAAGTGGAGGTCATTAAACTTGTTTCTTAACATGTGTTTTGTAAAACTCTGATTGAATCCAAAATTTGTTCCTATCTGATTCAAGTGGAGGGAAATAACTTTTATGATTTTTTCTCGTTCTTATGCGGTGAAACAATACGCTGCTGGCTATCTGATTGAAGTGGAGGTCAGCAAACTTGTTTCTTAACATCTGTTTTGTAAATTTCTGAATGAATCCAAAAGTTGTTCCTATCTGATTCAAGTGGAGGGAAATAAATTTTTTGATTTTTTTCTCGTTCTTATGCGGTGAAAAAATACGTTGCTGGCTATCTGATTGAAGTGCAGGTCAGCAAACTGGTTTCTTAACACTATTTTGTAAAATTTTGAATAAATGCAAAAGTTGTTCCTATCTGATTCAAGTGGAGGGAAATGACTTTTTACTTTTTCTCGTTCTTATGCGGTGAAACAATACGCTGCTGGCTATCTGATTGAAGTGGAGGTCAGCGAACTTGTTTCCTAACATCTGTTTTGTAAAAATTTGAATGAATGCAAAAGCTGTTCCTATCTGATTCAAGCGGAGGGAAATGACCTTTTTTTCTCGTTCTTATGCGGTGAAACAATACGCTGCTGGCCATCTGATTGAAGTGGAGCTCAGCAAACTTGTTTCTTAACAACTGTTTTGTAAAATTCTGAATGAATCCAAAAGCTGTTCCTATCTGATTCAAGTGGAAGGAAATAACTTTTCTTGATTTTTTCTCGTTTTTATGTGGTGAAACAATACGTTGCTGGCTATTTGGTTGAAGTGGAGGTCAGCAAACTGGTTTCTTAACACTATTTTGTAAAATTTTGAATGAATGCAAAAGTTGTTCCTATCTGATTCAAGTGGAGGGCAATAACTTTTGATTTTTTTTCTCTCTCTTTTGTAAAACAATACGTTGCTGGCTATCTGATTGAAGTGGAGGTCAGCAAACTTGTTTCCTAACATCTGTTTTGTAAAGTTTCGAATGAATGCAAAAGTTGTTCCTATTTGATTCAAGTGGAGGGAATTAAATTTTTTTGATTTTTTCTCGTTCTTATGAGGTGAAACAATACTCTGCTGCATATCTGATTGATGTGGAGGTCAGCAAACTTGCTTCTTAACATGTGTTTTGTAAAATTTTGAATGAATGCAAAAGCTCTTCCTATCTGATTCAAGCGGAGGGAAATGACCTTTTTTTCTCGTTCTTTTGCGGTGAAGCAATACGCTGCTGGCTATCTGATTGAAGTGGAGGTCAGCAAACTTGTTTCCTAACATCTGTTTTGTAAAATTTTGAATGAATGCAAAAGCTATTCCTATCTGATTCAAGCGGAGGGAAATGACCTTTTTTTCTCGTTCTTATGCGGTGAAACAATACGCTGCTGGCTATCTGATTGAAGTGCAGGTCAGCGAACTTGTTTGCTAACATCTGTTTTGTAAAATTTTGAATGGATGCAAAAGCTGTTCCTATCTGATTCAAGCGGAGGGAAATGACTTTTTTTTCTCTTTCTTATGCGGTGAAACAAAACGCTGCTGGCTATCTGATTGAAGTGGAGGTCAGCGAACTTGTTTGCTAACATCTGTTTTGTAAAATTTTGAATGAATGCAAAAGCTATTCCTATCTGATTCAAGCGGAGGGAAATGACCTTTTTTTCTCGTTCTTATGCGGTGAAACAATACGCTGCTGGCTATCTGATTGAAGTGGAGGTCAGCAAACTTGTTTCCTAACATCTGTTTTGTAAAATTTTGAATGAATGCAAAAGCTATTCCTATCTGATTCAAGCGGAGGGAAATGACCTTTTTTTCTCGTTCTTATGCGGTGAAACAATACGCTGCTGGCTATCTGATTGAAGTGCAGGTCAGCGAACTTGTTTGCTAACATCTGTTTTGTAAAATTTTGAATGGATGCAAAAGCTGTTCCTATCTGATTCAAGCGGAGGGAAATGACCTTTTTTTCTCGTTCTTATGCGGTGAAACAATACGCTGCTGGCTATCTGATTGAAGTGGAGGTCAGCAAACTTGTTTCTTAACATCTGTTTTTTGTAAAATTCTGAATTAATCCAAAAGTTGTTCCTATGTGATTCAAGTGGAGGGAAATGACTTTTTATTTTTTCTCTTTCTTATGCGGTTGAACAATACGCTGCTGGCTATCTGATTGAAGTGGAGGTCAGCGAACTTGTTTCCTAACATCTGTTTTGTAAAAATTTGAATGAATGCAAAAACTGTTCCTATCTAATTCAAGTGGAGGGAAATGACCTTTTTTTCTAGTTCTTATGCGGTGAAACAATACGCTGCTGGCTATCTGATTGAAGTGGAGGTTAGCAAAATTGTTTCTTAACATCTGTTTTGTAAAATTCTGAATGAATCCAAAAGTTGTTCCTATCTGATTCAAGTGGAAGGAAATATTTTTTTTTGATTTTTTCTCGTTCTTATGCGGTGAAACAATACGTTGCTGGCTATCTGATTGAAGTGGAGGTCAGCAAACTGTTTGCTTAACACTATTTTGTAAAATTTTGAATGAATGCAAAAAGTTTTTCCTATCTGATTCAAGTGGATGGAAATAACTTTTGATTTTTTTCTCTCATTATTTTGTAAAACAATACGTTGCTGGCTATCTGATTGAAGTGGAGGTCAGCAAACTTGTTTCTTAACATGTGTTTTGTAAAATTTTGAATGAATGCAAAAGCTCTTCCTATCTGGTTCAAGCGGAGGGAAGTGACTCTTTTTTCTCGTTCTTATGCGGTGAAACAATACGCTAATGGCTATCTGATTGAAGTGGAGGTCAGCAAACTTGTTTCTTAACATCTGTTTTGTAAAATTCTGAAAGAATCCAAAAGTTGTTCCTATCTGATTCAAGTGGAGGGAAATGACTTTTTATTTTTTCTCTTTCTTATGCGGTAAAACATTACGCTGCTGGCTATCTGATTGAAGTGGAGATCAGCGAACTTGTTTCCTAACATCTGTTTTGTAAAACTCTGAATGAATCCAAAATTTGTTCCTATCTGATTCAAGTGGAAGGAAAAAAATTTTGATTTTTTTCTCGTTCTTATGCGGTGAAACAATACGTTGCTGGCTATCTGATTGAAGTGGAGGTCAGCAAACTGTTTTCTTAACACTATTTTGTAAACTTTTGAATGAATGCAAAAAATTTATCCTATCTGATTCAAGTGGAAGGAAATAACGTTTGATTTTTTTTCTCTCATTTTTTTTGTAAAACAATACGTTGCTGGCTATCTGATTGAAGTGGAGGTCAGCAAATTTGTTTCTTAACATGTGTTTTGTAAAATTTTGAATGAATGCAAAAGCTCTTCGTATCTGATTCAAGCGGAGGGAAATGACATTTTTTTCTCGTTTTTATGCGGTGAAACAATACGCTGCTGGCTATCTGATTGAAATGGAGGTCAGCGAACTTGTTTCCTAACATCTGTTTTGTAAAATTTTGAATGAATGCAAAAGCTGTTCCCATCTGATTCAAGCGGAGGGAAATGACATTTTTTTTCTCGTTTTTATGCGGTGAAACAATACGCTGCTGGCTATCTGATTGAAGTGGAGGTCAGCAAACTTGTTTCTTAACATCTGTTTTGTAAAATTCTGAATGAATACAAAAGTTTTTCCTATCTGAATCAAGTGGAGGGAAATAACTTTTTTGAATTTTTCTCGTTCTTATGTGGTAAAACAATACGGTGCTTGCTATCTGATTGAAGTGGAGGTCAGCGAACTTGTTTCCTAACATCTGTTTTGTAAAATTTTGAATGAATGCAAAAGTTGTTCCTATCTGATTCAAGTGGAGGGAAATAAATTTTTTGATTTTTTCTCGTTCTTATGCGGTGAAACAATACTCTGCTGGCTATCTGATTGAAGCGGAGGTCAGCAAAATTGTTCCTAACATCTGTTTTATAAAATTCTGAACGAATCTCAAAGTTGTTCCTATCTGATTCAGGTGGAGGGAAATGACTTTTTATTTTTTCTCGTTCTTATGCGGTGAAACAATACGCTGCTGGCTATCTGATTGAAGTGGAGGTCAGCGGACTTGTTTCCTAACATCTGTTTTGTAACAATTTGAATGAATGCAAAAGCTGTTCCTATCTGATTCAAGCGGAGGGAAATGACTTTTTTTTCTCGTTTTTATGCGGTGAAACAATACGTTGCTGGCTATCTGATTGAAGTGGAGGTCAGCAAACTGGTTTCTTAACACTATTTTTTTTAAATTTTTGAATGAATGCAAAAGTTGTTCCCATCTGATTCAAGTGGAGGGAAATAACTTTTGATTTTTTTTTCTCTCATTCTTTTGTAAAACAATACGTTGCTTTCTATCTGATTGAAGTGGAGGTCAGCAAATTTTTTTCTTAACATGTGTTTTGTAAAATTTTGAATGAATGCAAAAGCTCTTCGTATCTGATTCAAGCGGAGGGAAATGACATTTTTTTTCTCGTTTTTATGCGGTGAAACAATACGCTGCTGGCTATCTGATTGAAGTGGAGGTCAGCGGACTTGTTTCCTAACATCTGTTTTGTAACAATTTGGATGAATGCAAAAGCTGTTCCTATCTGATTCAAGCGGAGGGAAATGACTTTTTTTTTCTCGTTCTTATGCGGTGAAACAATACGTTGCTGGCTATCTGATTGAAGTGGAGGTCAGCAAACTGGTTTCTTAACACTATTTTTTTTAAATTTTTGAATGAATGCAAAAGTTGTTCCCATCTGATTCAAGTGGAGGGAAATAACTTTTGATTTTTTTTCTCTCATTCTTTTATAAAACAAAACGTTGCTGGCTATCTGATTGAAGTGGAGGTCAGCAAATTTGTTTCTTAACATGTGTTTTGTAAAATTTTGAATGAAAGCAAAAGCTCTTCGTATCTGATTCAAGCGGAGGGAAATGACATTTTTTTTCTCGTTTTTATGCGGTGAAACAATACGCTGCTGGCTATCTGATTGAAATGGAGGACAGCGAACTTGTTTCCTAACATCTGTTTTGTAAAATTTTGAATGAATGCAAAAGCTGTTCCTATCTGATTCAAGCGGAGGGAAATAAAAATTTTTTTCTCGTTTTTATGCGGTGAAACAATACGCTGCTGGCTATCTGATTGAAGTGGAGGTCAGCAAACTTGTTTCTTAACATCTGTTTTGTAAAATTCTGAATGAATCCAAAAGTTTTTCCTATCTGACTCAAGTGGAGGGAAATAACTTTTTTGATTTTTTCCCGTTCTTATGTGGTCAAACAATACGGTGCTTGCTATCTGATTGAAGTGGAGGTCAGCGAAGTTGTTTCCTAACATCTGTTTTGTAAAATTTTGAATGAATGCAAAAGCTGTTCCTATCTGATTCAAGCGGAGGGAAAAAAATTTTTTGATTTTTTCTCGTTCTTATGCGGTGAAACAAAACTCTGCTGGCTATCTGATTGAAGCGGAGGTCAGCAAAATTGTTCCTAACATCTGTTTTATAAAATTCTGAACGAATTCAAAAGTTGTTCCTATCTGATTCAAGTGGAGGGAAATAAAAATTTTTTTCTCGTTTTTATGCGGTGAAACAATACGCTGCTGGCCATCTGATTGAAGTGGAGGTCAGCGAACTTGTTTCCTAACATCTGTTTTGTAAAATTTTGAATGAATGCAAAAGCTGTTCCTATCTGATTCAAGCGGAGGGAAATAAAAATTTTTTTCTCGTTTTTATGCGGTGAAACAATACGCTGCTGGCTATCTGATTGAAGTGGAGGTCAGCAAACTTGTTTCTTAACATCTGTTTTGTAAAATTCTGAATGAATCCAAAAGTTTTTCCTATCTGACTCAAGTGGAGGGAAATAACTTTTTTTAATTTTTTCTCGTTCTTATGTGGTGAAACAATACGGTGCTTGCTATCTGATTGAAGTGGAGGTCAGCGAACTTGTTTCCTAACATCTGTTTTGTAAAATTTTGAATGAATGCAAAAGTTGTTCCTATCTGATTCAAGTGGAGGGAAAAAAATTTTTTGATTTTTTCTCGTTCTTATGCGGTGAAACAAAACTCTGCTGGCTGTCTGATTGAAGTGGAGGTCAGCAAACTTGTTTCTTAACATCTGTTTTGTAAAATTCTGAATGAATCCGAAAGTTTTTCCTATCTGACTCAAGTGGAGGGAAATAACTTTTTTGATTTTTTCTCGTTCTTATGTGGTGAAAAAATACGGTGCTTGCTATCTGATTGAAGTGGAGGTCAGCGAACTTGTTTCCTAACATCTGTTTCGTAAAATTTTGAATGAATGCAAAAGTTGTTCCTATCTGATTCAAGTGGAGGGAAAAAAATTTTTTGATTTTTTCTCGTTCTTATGCGGTGAAACAAAACTCTGCTGGCTATCTGATTGAAGCGGAGGTCAGCAAAATTGTTCCTAACATCTGTTTTATAAAATTCTGAACGAATCCAAAAGTTGTTCCTATCTGATTCAAGTGGAGGGAAATAAAAAATTTTTTCTCGTTTTTATGCGGTGAAACAATACGCTGCTGGCTATCTGATTGAAGTGGAGGTCAGCGAACTTGTTTCCTAACATCTGTTTTGTAAAATTTTGAATGAATGCAAAAGCTGTTCCTATCTGATTCAAGCGGAGGGAAATAAAATTTTTTTTTCTCGTTTTTATGCGGTGAAACAATACGCTGCTGGCTATCTGATTGAAGTGGAGGTCAGCAAACTTGTTTCTTAACATCTGTTTTGTAAAATTTTGAATGAATGCAAAAGCTGTTCCTATCTGATTCAAGCGGAGGGAAATAAAAATTTTTTTTTCTCGTTTTTATGCGGTGAAACAATACGCTGCTGGCTATCTGATTGACGTGGAGGTCAGCAAACTGGTTTCTTAACACTATTTTGTAAAAGTTTGAATGAATGCAAAAATTGTTCCTATCTGATTCAAGTGGAGGGAAATAACTTTTGATTTTTTTCTCTCATTCTTTTGTAAAACAATACGTTGCTGGCTATCTGATTGAAGTGGAGGTCAGCGAACTTGTTTCCTAACTTCTGTTTTGTAAAATTTTGAATGAATGCAAAAGCTCCTCCTATCTGTTTCAAGCGGAGGGAAATGACCTTTTTTTCTCGTTCTTATGCAGTGAAACAATACGTTGCTGGCTATCTGATTGAAGTGGAGGTCAGCAAACTGGTTTCATAACATCTGTTTTGTAAAATTTTGAATGAATGCAAAAGCTCTTCCTATCTGATTCAAGCGGAGGGAAATAACTTTTGATTTTTTTTCTCTCATTATTTTGTAAAACAATACGTTGCTGGCTATCAATTGAAGTGGAGGTCAGCAAACTTGTTTCCTAACATCTGTTTTGTAAAATTTTGAATGAATGCAAAAGTTTTTCCTATCAGATTCAAGTGGAGGGAAATAACTTTTTTGATTTTTTCTCGTTCTTATGCGGTGAAACAATACGCTGCTTGCTATCTGATTGAAGCGGAGGTCAGCGAACTTGTTTCCTAACATCTGTTTTGTAAAACTTTGAATGAATGCAAAAGTTGTTCCTATCTGATTCAAGTGGAGGGAAATAATTTTTTTGATTTTTTCTCGTTCTTATGCGGTGAAACAATACTCTGCTGGCTATCTGATTGAAGTGGAGATCAGCAAACTTGTTTCTTAACATCTGTTTTGTAAAGTTCTGAATGAATCCAAAAGTTTTTCCTACCAGATTCAAGTGGAGGGAAATAACTTTTTTGATTTTTTCTCGTTCTTATGCGGTGAAACAATACGCTGCTTGCTATCTGATTGAAGTGGAGGTCAGCGAACTTGTTTCCTAACATCTGTTTTGTAAAATTTTGAATGAATGCAAAAGTTGTTCCTATCTGATTCAAGTGGAGGGAAATAATTTTTTTGATTTTTTTCTCGTTCTTATGCGGTGAAACAATACTCTGCTGGCTATCTGATTGAAGTGGAGATCAGCAAACTTGTTTCTTAACATCTGTTTTGTAAAATTCTGAATGAATCCAAAAGTTTTTGCTATCAGATTCAAGTGGAGGGAAATAACTTTTTTGATTTTTTCTCGTTCTTATGCGGCGAAACAATACGCTGCTGTCTACCTGATTGAAGTGGAGATCAGCGAACTTGTTTCCTAACATCTGTTTTGTAAAATTTTGAATGAATGCAAAAGTTGTTCCTATCTGATTCAAGTGGAGGGAAATAATTTTTTTGATTTTTTTCTCGTTCTTATGCGGTGAAACAATACTCTGCTGGCTATCTGATTGAAGTGGAGATCAGCAAACTTGTTTCTTAACATCTGTTTTGTAAAATTCTGAATGAATCCAAAAGTTTTTCCTATCAGATTCAAGTGGAGGGAAATAACTTTTTTGATTTTTTCTCGTTCTTATGCGGCGAAACAATACGCTGCTGTCTACCTGATTGAAGTGGAGATCAGCAAACTTGTTTCCTAACATCTGCTTTGTAAAATTCTGAATGAATCCAAAAGTTTTTCCTATCAGATTCAAGTGGAGGGAAATAAATTTTTTGATTTTTTCTCGTTCTTATGCGGTGAAACAATACTCTGCTGGCTATCTGATTGAAGTGGAGATCAGCAAACTTGTTTCTTAACATCTGTTTTGTAAAATTCTGAATGAATCCAAAAGTTTTTCCTATCAGATTCAAGTGGAGGGAAATAAATTTTTTGATTTTTTCTCGTTCTTATGCGGTGAAACAATACTCTGCTGGCTATCTGATTGAAGTGGAGATCAGCGAACTTGTTTCCTAACATCTGTTTTGTAAAATTTTGAATGAATGCAAAAGTTGTTCCTATCTGATTCAAGTGGAGGGAAATAATTTTTTTGATTTTTTTCTCGTTCTTATGCGGTGAAACAATACTCTGCTGGCTATCTGATTGAAGTGGAGATCAGCAAACTTGTTTCTTAACATCTGTTTTGTAAAATTCTGAATGAATCCAAAAGTTTTTCCTATCAGATTCAAGTGGAGGGAAATAACTTTTTTGATTTTTTCTTGTTCTTATGCGGCGAAACAATACGCTGCTGTCTATCTGATTGAAGTGGAGATCAGCAAACTTGTTTCTTAACATCTGTTTTGTAAAATTCTGAATGAATCCAAAAGTTTTCCTATCAGATTCAAGTGGAGGGAAATAAATTTTTTGATTTTTTCTCGTTCTTATGCGGTGAAACAATACGCTGCTTGCTATCTGATTGAAGTGGAGGTCAGCGAACTTGTTTCCTAACATCTGTTTTGTAAAATTTTGAATGAATGCAAAAGTTGTTCCTATCTGATTCAAGTGGAGGGAAATAATTTTTTTGATTTTTTCTTGTTCTTATGCGGCGAAACAATACGCTGCTGTCTATCTGATTGAAGTGGAGATCAGCAAACTTGTTTCTTAACATCTGTTTTGTAAAATTCTGAATGAATCCAAAAGTTTTCCTATCAGATTCAAGTGGAGGGAAATAAATTTTTTGATTTTTTCTCGTTCTTATGCGGTGAAACAATACGCTGCTTGCTATCTGATTGAAGTGGAGGTCAGCAAACTTGTTCCTAACATCTGTTTTGTAAAATTTCGAATGAATGCAAAAGTTGTTCCTCTCTGATTCAAGCGAAGGGAATGAAACAAAATTTTGCTGGCTATCTGATTGAAGCTGAGGTCAGCGAACTTGTTTCTTAACATATGTTTTGTAAATTTCTGAATGAATGCAAAAGTTGTTCCTATCTGATTCAAGTGGAGGGAAATAAATTTTTTTGATTTTTTTCTCGTTTCTATGCGGTGAAAAAATACCTTGCTGGCTATCTGATTGAAGTGGAGGTCAGCAAACTGGTTACCTATCACTATTTTGTAAAGTTCTGAATGAATCCAAAAGTTTTTCTTATCAGATTCAAGTGGAGGGAAATAACTTTTTTGATTTTTTCTCGTTCTTATGCGGTGAAACAATACACTGCTTGCTATCTGATTAAAGTGGAGGTCAGCGAACTTGTTTCCTAACATCTGTTTTGTAAAATTTTGAATGAATGCAAAAGTTGTTCCTATCTGATTCAAGTGGAGGGAAATAATTTTTTTGATTTTTTCTCGTTCTTATGCGGTGAAACAATACTCTGCTGGCTATCTGATTGAAGTGGAGGTCAGCAAACTTGTTCCTAACATCTGTTTTGTAAAATTTCGAATGAATGCAAAAGTTGTTCCTCTCTGATTCAAGCGAAGGGAATGAAACAAAATTTTGCTGGCTATCTGATTGAAGCTGAGGTCAGCGAACTTGTTTCTTAACATATGTTTTGTAAATTTCTGAATGAATGCAAAAGTTGTTCCTATCTGATTCAAGTGGAGGGAAATAAATTTTTTTGATTTTTTTCTCGTTTCTATGCGGTGAAAAAATACCTTGCTGGCTATCTGATTGAAGTGGAGGTCAGCAAACTGGTTACCTATCACTATTTTGTAAAGTTCTGAATGAATCCAAAAGTTTTTCTTATCAGATTCAAGTGGAGGGAAATAACTTTTTTGATTTTTTCTCGTTCTTATGCGGTGAAACAATACACTGCTTGCTATCTGATTGAAGTGGAGGTCAGCGAACTTGTTTCCTAACATCTGTTTTGTAAAATTTTGAATGAATGCAAAAGTTGTTCCTATCTGATTCAAGTGGAGGGAAATAATTTTTTTGATTTTTCTCGTTCTTATGCGGTGAAACAATACTCTGCTGGCTATCTGATTGAAGTGGAGGTCAGCAAACTTGTTCCTAACATCTGTTTTGTAAAATTTCGAATGAATGCAAAAGTTGTTCCTCTCTGATTCAAGCGAAGGGAATGAAACAAAATTTTGCTGGCTATTTGATTGAAGCTGAGGTCAGCGAACTTGTTTCTTAACATATGTTTTGTAAATTTCCGAATGAATGCAAAAGTTGTTCCTATCTGATTCAAGTGGAGGGAAATAAATTTTTTTGATTTTTTTCTCGTTCCTATGCGGTGAAACAATACCTTGCTGGCTATCTGATTGAATCGGAGGTCAGCAAACTGGTTACCTATCACTATTTTGTAAAATTCTGAATGAATCCAAAAGTTTTTCCTATCAGATTCAAGTGGAGGGAAATAACTTTTTTGATTTTTTCTCGTTCTTATGCGGTGAAACAATACGCTGCTTGCTATCTGATTGAAGTGGAGGTCAGCGAACTTGTTTCCTAACATCTGTTTTGTAAAATTTTGAATGAATGCAAAAGTTGTTCCTATCTGATTCAAGTGGAGGGAAATAATTTTTTTGATTTTTTCTCGTTCTTATGCGGTGAAACAATACTCTGCTGGCTATCTGATTGAAGTGGGGGTCAGCAAACTTGTTCCTAACATCTGTTTTGTAAAATTTCGAATGAATGCAAAAGTTGTTCCTCTCTGATTCAAGCGAAGGGAATGAAACAAAATTTTGCTGGCTATCTGATTGAAGCTGAGGTCAGCGAACTTGTTTCCTAACATCTGTTTTGTAAAATTTTGAATGAATGCAAAAGTTGTTCCTATCTGATTCAAGTGGAGGGAAATAAATTTTTTTGATTTTTTTCTCGTTCCTATGCGGTGAAACAATATCTTGCTGGCTATCTGATTGAAGTGGAGGTCAGCAAACTGGTTACCTATCACTATTTTGTAATATTTTGATTGAATCCAAAAGATGTTCCTATCTGATTCAGGTAGAGGGAAATAAATTTTTTGATTTTTTCTCGTTCTTATGCGCTAAAACAATACGCTGCTGGCTATCTGATTGAAGTGGAGGTGAGCGAACTTGTTTCCTAACATCTGTTTTATAAATTTTTGAATGAATGCAAAAGCTGTTCCTATCTGATTCAAGCGGAGGGAAATGACCTTTTTTTTCTCGTTCTTATGCGGTGAAACAATACGCTGCTGGCTATCTGATTGAAGCGCAGGTCAGCGAACCTGTTTCCTAACATCTGTTTTGTAAAATTTTGAATGAATGCAAAAGTTGTTCCTATCTGATTCAAGTGGAGGGAAATAATTTTTTTGATTTTTTCTCGTTCTTATGCGGTGAAACAATACTCTGCTGGCTATCTGATTGAAGTGGAGGTCAGCAAACTTGTTCCTAACATCTGTTTTGTAAAATTTCGAATGAAGGCAAAAGTTGTTCCCATCTGATTCAAGTGGAGGGAAATAACTTTTTTAATTTTTTCTCGTTCTTATGCGGTGAAACAATACTCTGCAGGCTATCTGATTGAAGTGGAGGTCAGCAAACTTGTTGCTAATACCTGTTTTGTAAAATTTCAAATGAATGCAAAAGCTGTTCCTATCTGATTCAAGCGGAGGGAAATGACCTTTTTTTCTCGTTCTTATGCGGTGAAACAATACGCTGCTGGCTATCTGATTGAAGTGGAGGTCAGCGAACTTGTTTCTTAACATATGTTTTCTAATTTTTGAATGAATCCAAAAGTTGTTCCTATATGATTCAAGTGGAGGGAAATAATTTTTTTGATTTTTTCTCGTTCTTATGCGGTGAAACAATACTCTGCTGTCTATCTGATTGAAGTGGAGGTCAGCAAACTTGTTCCTAACATGTGTTTTGTAAAATTTCGAATGAATGCAAAAGCTGTTCCCATCTGATTCAAGTGGAGGGAAATAATTTTTTTAAATTTTTTCTCGTTCTTATGCGGTGAAACAATACTCTGCTGGCTATCTGATTGAAGTGGAGGTCAGCAAACTTGTTCCTAACATCTGTTTTGTAAAATTTCGAATGAATGCAAAAGATGTTCCCATCTGATTCAAGTGGAGGGAAATAATTTTTTTAAATTTTTTCTCGTTCTTATGCGGTGAAACAATACTCTGCTGGCTATCTGATTGAAGTGGAGGTCAGCAAACTTGTTGCTAACATCTGTTTTGTAAAATTTCGAATGAATGCAAAAGCTGTTCCTATCTGATTCAAGCGGAGGGAAATGACCTTTTTTTTCTCGTTCTTATGTGGTGAAACAATACGCTGCTGGCTATCTGATTGAAGTGGAGGTCAGCGAATTTTTTTCTTAACATATGTTTTGTAAAATTTTGAATGAATGCAAAAATTGTTCCTATCTGATTCAAGTGGAGGGAAATAATTTTTTTGATTTTTTCTCGTTCTTATGCGGTGAAACAATACTCTGCTGGCTATCTGATTGAAGTGGAGGTCAGCAAACTTGTTCCTAACATCTGTTTTGTAAAATTTCGAATGAATGCAAAAGTTGTTCCCATCTGATTCAAGTGGAGGGAAATAATTTTTTTAAATTTTTTCTCGTTCTTATGCGGTGAAACAATACTCTGCTGGCTATCTGATTGAAGTGGAGGTCAGCAAACTTGTTCCTAACATCTGTTTTGTAAAATTTCGAATGAATGCAAAAGTTGTTCCCATCTGATTCAAGTGGAGGGAAATAATTTTTTTAAATTTTTTCTCGTTCTTATGCGGTGAAACAATACTCTGCTGGCTATCTGATTGAAGTGGAGGTCAGCAAACTTGTTGCTAACAACTGTTTTGTAAAATTTCGAATGAATGCAAAAGCTGTTCCTATCTGATTCAAGCGGAGGGAAATGACCTTTTTTTCTCGTTCTTATGCGTTGAAACAATACGCTGCTGGCTATCTGATTGAAGTGGAGGTCAGCGAATTTTTTTCTTAACATATGTTTTGTAAATTTCTGAATGAATCCAAAAGTTGTTCCTATATGATTCAAGTGGAGGGAAATAACTTTTTTTTGATTTTTTTCTCGTTCTTATGCGGTGAAACAATACGCTGCTGGCTATCTGATTGAAGTGCAGGTCAGCAAACCTGTTTCCTAACATCTGTTTTGTAAAATTTTGAATGAATGCAAAAGTTGTTCCTATCTGATTCAAGTGGAGGGAAAAATTTTTTTTGATTTTTTCTCGTTCTTATGCGGTGAAACAAAACTCTGCTGGCTATCTGATTGAAGCGGAGGTCAGCAAAATTGTTCCTAACATCTGTTTTATAAAATTCTGAACGAATCCAAAAGTTGTTCCTATCTGATTCAAGTGGAGGGAAATAAAAATTTTTTTCTCGTTTTTATGCGGTGAAACAATACGTTGCTGGCTATCTGATTGAAGTGGAGGTCAGCAAACTTGTTTCTTAACATGTGTTTTGTAAAATTCTGATTGAATCCAAAAGATGTTCCTATCTGATTCAGGCAGAGGGAAATAATTTTTATGATTTTTTCTCGTTCTTATGCGGTAAAACAATACGCTGCTGGCTATCTGATTGAAGTGGAGGTCAGCAAATTTGTTTCCCAACATCTGTTTTGTAAAATTTTGAATGAATGCAAAAGTTGTTCCTATCTGATTCAAGTGGATGGAAATGACTTTTTATTTTTTCTCGTTCTTATGCGGTGAAACAACACGCTGCTGGCTATCTGATTGAAGTGGAGGTCAGCAAACTTGTTTCTTAACATCTGTTTTGTAAAATTCTGAATGAATCCAAAAGTTGATCCTATCTGATTCAAGTGGAGGGAAATGACTTTTTATTTTTTCTCGTTCTTATGCGGTGAAACAAAACGCTGCTGGCTATCTGATTGAAGTGGAGGTCAGCAAACTTGTTTCTTAACATCTGTTTTGTAAAATTTTGAATGAATGCAAAAGTTGTTACTATATGATTCAAGTGAAGGGAAATGACTTTTTATTTTTTTTCATTCTTATGCGGTGAAACAAAACGCAGCTGGCTATCTGATTGAAGTTGAGGTCAACAAACTTGTTTCTTAACATCTGTTTTGTAAAATTCTGAATGAATCCAAAAGCTGATCCTATCTGATTCAAGTGGAGGGAAATGACTTTTTTTTCGTTCTTATGCGGTGAAACAATACGCTGCTGGCTATCTGATTGAAGTGGAGGTCAACAAACTTGTTTCTTAACATCTGTTTTGTAAAATTCTGAATGAATCCAAAAGTTGATCCTATCTGATTCAAGTGGAGGGAAATGACTTTTTATTTTTTCTCGTTCTTATGCGGTGAAACAAAATTTTGCTGGCTATCTGATTGAAGTGGAGGTCAGCAAACTTGTTTCCCAACATCTGTTTTGTATAACTTTGAATGAATGCAAAAGTTGTTCCTATCTGATTCAAGTGGATGGAAATGACTTTTTATTTTTTTTCGTTCTTATGCGGTGAAACAATACGCTGCTGGCTATCTGATTGAAGTGGAGGTCAACAAACTTGTTTCTTAACATCTGTTTTTTAAAATTCTGAATGAATCCAAAAGTTGATCCTATCTGATTCAAGTGGAGGGAAATGACTTTTTTTCTCGTTCTTATGAGGTGAAACAAAACGCTGCTGGCTATCTGATTGAAGTGGAGGTCAGCAAATTTTTTTCCTAACGTCTGTTTTGTAAAATTTTGATTGAATACAAAAGTTGTTCCTATCTGATTCAAGTGGAGGGAAATGAGTTTTTATTTTTTCTCGTTCTTATGCGGTGAAACAAAACGCTGCTGGCTATCTGATTGAAGTGGAGGTCAGCAAACTTGTTTCTTAACATCTGTTTTGTAAAATTCTGAATGAATCCAAAAGTTGATCCTATCTGATTCAAGTGGAGGCAAATAATTTTTTTGATTTTTTCTCGTTCTTATGAGGTGAAACAATACTCTGTTGCATATCTGATTGAAGTGGAGGTCAGCAAACTTGTTTCTTAACATCTGCTTTGTAAAATTCTGAATGAATCCAAAAGTTCATCCTATCTGATTCAAGTGGAGGGAAAAATTTTTTTTAATTTTTTCTCGTTCTTATGAGGTGAAATAAAACGCTGCTGGCTATCTGATTGAAATGGAGGTCAGCAAACTTGTTTCTTAACATCTGTTTTGTAAAATTCTGAATGAATCCAAAAGTTGATCCTATCTGATTCAAGTTGAGGGAAATAAATTTTTTGATTTTTTCTCGTTCTTATGAGGTGAAACAATACTCTGCCGGCTATCTGATTGAAGTGGAGGTCAGCAGACTTGTTCTTAACATCTGTTTAGTAAAATTCTGAATGAATCCAAAAGTTGATCCTATCTGATTCAAGTGGAGGGAAATGACTTTTTTTTCTCGTTCTTATGAGGTGAAACAAAACGCTGCTGGCTATCTGATTGAAGTGGAGGTCAGCAAACTTGTTTCTTAACATCTGTTTTGTAAAATTCTGAATGAATCCAAAAGTTGATCCTATCTGATTCAAGTGGAGGGAAATATATTTTTTGATTTTTTCTCGTTGTTATGAGGTGAAACAATACTCTGCCGGCTATCTGATTGAAGTGGAGGTCAGCAGACTTGTTCTTAACATCTGTTTTGAAGTTGTTCCTATTTGATTCACTTGGAGGGAATTAAATTTTTTGATTTTTTCTCGTTCTTATGAGGTGAAACAATACTCTGTTGCATATCTGATTGAAGTGGAGGTCGGCAAACTTGTTTCTTAACATCTGCTTTGTAAAATTCTGAATGAATCCAAAAGTTGATCCTATCTGATTCAAGTGGAGGGAAAAATTTTTTTTTATTTTTTCTCGTTCTTATGAGGTGAAATAAAACGCTGCTGGCTATCTGATTGAAGTGGAGGTCAGCAAACTTGTTTCTTAACATCTGTTTTGTAAAATTCTGAATGAATCCAAAAGTTGATCCTATCTGATTCAAGTGGAGGGAAATAAATTTTTTGATTTTTTCTCGTTCTTATGAGGTGAAACAATACTCTGCCGGCTATCTGATTGAAGTGGAGGTCAGCAGACTTGTTCTTAACATCTGTTTAGTAAAATTCTGAATGAATCCAAAAGTTGATCCTATCTGATTCAAGTGGAGGGAAATGACTTTTTTTCTCGTTCTTATGAGGTGAAACAAAACGCTGCTGGCTATCTGATTGAAGTGGAGGTCAGCAAACTTGTTTCTTAACATCTGTTTTGTAAAATTCTGAATGAATCCAAAAGTTGATCCTGTCTGATTCAAGTGGAGGGAAATGACTTTTTATTTTTTCTCGTTCTTATGCGGTGAAACAAAACGCTGCTGGCTATCTGATTGAAGTGGAGGTCAGCAAATTTTTTTCCTAACGTCTGTTTTGTAAAATTTTGATTGAATGCAAAAGTTGTTCCTATCTGATTCAAGTGGAGGGAAATGAGTTTTTATTTTTTCTCGTTCTTATGCGGTGAAACAAAACGCTGCTGGCTATCTGATTGAAGTGGAGGTCAGCAAACTTGTTTCCTAACATCTGTTTTGTAAAATTCTGAATGAATCCAAAAGTTGATCCTATCTGATTCAGGTGGAGGGAAATAAATTTTTTGATTTTTTCTCGTTCTTATGAGGTGAAACAATACTCTGCCGGCTATCTGATTGAAGTGGAGGTCAGCAGACTTGTTCTTAACATCTGTTTTGTAAAATTTCGAATGAATGCAAAAGTTGTTCCTATTTGATTCAAGTGGAGGGAATTAATTTTTTTGATTTTTTCTCGTTCTTATGAGGTGAAACAAAACTCTGTTGCATATCTGATTGAAGTGGAGGTCAGCAAACTTGTTTCTTAACATCTGCTTTGTAAAATTCTGAATGAATCCAAAAGTTGATCCTATCTGATTCAAGTGGAGGGAAAATTTTTTTTATTTTTTCTCGTTCTTATGAGGTGAAATAAAACGCTGCTGGCTATCTGATTGAAGTGGAGGTCAGCAAACTTGTTTCTTAACATCTGTTTTGTAAAATTCTGAATGAATCCAAAAGTTGATCCTATCTGATTCAAGTGGAGGGAAATAAATTGTTTGATTTTTTCTCATTCTTATGACGTGAAACAATACTCTGCCGGCTATCTGATTGAAGTGGAGGTCAGCAGACTTGTTCTTAACATCTGTTTAGTAAAATTTTGGATGAATGCAAAAGTTGTTCCTATTTGATTCAAGTGGAGGGAATTAAATTTTTTGATTTTTTCTCGTTCTTATGAGGTGAAACAATACTCTGCTGCATGCCTGATTGAAGTGGAGGTCAGCAAACTTGTTTCTTAACATCTGTTTTGTAAAATTCTGAATGAATCCAAAAGTTGATCCTATCTGATTCAAGTGGAGGGAATGAAACAAATTTTTGCTGGCTATCTGATTGAAGTGGAGGTCAGCAAACTTGTTTCCCAACATCTGTTTTGTAAAATTTTGAAAGAATGCAAAAGTTGTTCCTGTCTGATTCAAGTGGAGGGAAATGACTTTTTATTTTTTCTCGTTCTTATGCGGTGAAACAAAACGCTGCTGGCTATCTGATTGAAGTGGAGGTCAGCAAATTTTTTTCCTAACATCTGTTTTGTAAAATTTTGATTGAATACAAAAGTTGTTCCTATCTGATTCAAGTGGAGGGAAATGAGTTTTTATTTTTTCTCGTTCTTATGCGGTGAAACAAAACGCTGCTGGCTATCTGATTGAAGTGGAGGTCAGCAAACTTGTTTCCTAACATCTGTTTTGTAAAATTCTGAATGAATCCAAAAGTTGATCCTATCTGATTCAAGTGGAGGGAAATAAATTTTTTGATTTTTTCTCGTTCTTATGAGGTGAAACAATACTCTGCCGGCTATCTGATTGAAGTGGAGGTCAGCAGACTTGTTCTTAACATCTGTTTTGTAAAATTTCGAATGAATGCAAAAGTTGTTCCTATTTGATTCAAGTGGAGGGAATTAAATTTTTTGATTTTTTCTCGTTCTTATGAGGTGAAACAATACTCTGCTGCATATCTGAAGTGGAGGTCAGCAAACTTGTTTCTTAACATCTGCTTTGTAAAATTCTGAATGAATCCAAAAGTTGATCCTATCTGATTCAAGTGGAGCGAAAAAAATTTTTTATTTTTTCTCGTTCTTATGAGGTGAAATAAAACGCTGCTGGCTATCTGATTGAAGTGGAGGTCGGCAAACTTGTTTCTTAACATCTGTTTTGTAAAATTCTGAATGAATCCAAAAGTTGATCCTATCTGATTCAAGTGGAGGGAAATAAATTTTTTGATTTTTTCTCCTTCTTATGAGGTGAAACAATACTCTGCCGGGTATCTGATTGAAGTGGAGGTCAGCAGACTTGTTCTTAACATCTGTTTTGTAAAATTTCGATTGAATGCAAAAGTTGTTCCTATTTTATTCAAGTGGAGGGAATTAAATTTTTTGATTTTTTCTCGTTCTTATGAGGTGAAACAATACTCTGCTGCATATCTGATTGAAGTGGAGGTCGGCAAACTTGTTTCTTAACATCTGTTTTGTAAAATTCTGAATGAATCCAAAAGTTGATCCTATCTGATTCAAGTGGAGGGAAATAAATTTTTTGATTTTTTCTCGTTCTTATGAGGTGAAACAAAACTCTGCCGGCTATATGATTCAAGTGGAGGTCAGCAGACTTGTTCTTAACATCTGTTTTGTAAAATTTCGAATGATTGCAAAAGTTGTTCCTATTTGATTCAAGTGGAGGGAATTAAATTGTTTGATTTTTTCTCGTTCTTATGAGGTGAAACAATACTCTGCTGCATATCTGATTGAAGTGGAGGTCAGCAAACTTGTTTCTTAACATCTGCTTTGTAAAATTCTGAATGAATCCAAAAGTTGATCCTATCTGATTCAAGTGGAGGGAAATAATTTTTTAAATTTTTTCTCGTTCTTATGAGGTGAAACAAAACGCTGCTGGCTATCTGATTGAAGTGGAGGTCAGCAAACTTGTTTCTTAACATCTGTTTTGTAAAATTCTGAATGAATCCAAAAGTTGATCCTATCTGATTCAAGTGGAGGGAAATAAATTTTTTGATTTGTTCTCGTTCTTATGAGGTGAAACAATACTCTGCCGGGTATCTGATTGAAGTGGAGGTCAGCAGACTTGTTCTTAACATCTGTTTTGTAAAATTTCGAATGAATGCAAAAGTTGTTCCTATTTTATTCAAGTGGAGGGAATTAATTTTTTTGATTTTTTCTCGTTCTTATGAGGTGAAACAATACTCTGCTGCATATCTGATTGAAGTGGAGGTCGGCAAACTTGTTTCTTAACATCTGTTTTGTAAAATTCTGAATGAATCCAAAAGTTGATCCTATCTGATTCAAGTGGAGGGAAATAAATTTTTTGATTTTTTCTCGTTCTTATGAGGTGAAACAATACTCTGCCGGCTATCTGATTGAAGTGGAGGTCAGCAGACTTGTTCTTAACATCTGTTTTGTAAAATTTCGAATGAATGCAAAAGTTGTTCCTATTTGATTCAAGTGGAGGGAATTAAATTTTTTGATTTTTTCTCGTTCTTATGAGGTGAAACAATACTCTGCTGCATATCTGAAGTGGAGGTCAGCAAACTTGTTTCTTAACATCTGCTTTGTAAAATTCTGAATGAATCCAAAAGTTGATCCTATCTGATTCAAGTGGAGCGAAAAAAATTTTTTATTTTTTCTCGTTCTTATGAGGTGAAATAAAACGCTGCTGGCTATCTGATTGAAGTGGAGGTCGGCAAACTTGTTTTTTAACATCTGTTTTGTAAAATTCTGAATGAATCCAAAAGTTGATCCTATCTGATTCAAGTGGAGGGAAATAAATTTTTTGATTTTTTCTCCTTCTTATGAGGTGAAACAATACTCTGCCGGGTATCTGATTGAAGTGGAGGTCAGCAGACTTGTTCTTAACATCTGTTTTGTAAAATTTCGATTGAATGCAAAAGTTGTTCCTATTTTATTCAAGTGGAGGGAATTAAATTTTTTGATTTTTTCTCGTTCTCATGAGGTGAAACAATACTCTGCTGCATATCTGATTGAAGTGGAGGTCGGCAAACTTGTTTCTTAACATCTGTTTTGTAAAATTCTGAATGAATCCAAAAGTTGATCCTATCTGATTCAAGTGGAGGGAAATAAATTTTTTGATTTTTTCTCGTTCTTATGAGGTGAAACAAAACTCTGCCGGCTATATGATTGAAGTGGAGGTCAGCAGACTTGTTCTTAACATCTGTTTTGTAAAATTTCGAATGATTGCAAAAGTTGTTCCTATTTGATTCAAGTGGAGGGAATTAAATTGTTTGATTTTTTCTCGTTCTTATGAGGTGAAACAATACTCTGCTGCATATCTGATTGAAGTGGAGGTCAGCAAACTTGTTTCTTAACATCTGCTTTGTAAAATTCTGAATGAATCCAAAAGTTGATCCTATCTGATTCAAGTGGAGGGAAATAATTTTTTAAATTTTTTCTCGTTCTTATGAGGTGAAACAAAACGCTGCTGGCTATCTGATTGAAGTGGAGGTCAGCAAACTTGTTTCTTAACATCTGTTTTGTAAAATTCTGAATGAATCCAAAAGTTGATCCTATCTGATTCAAGTGGAGGGAAATAAATTTTTTGATTTGTTCTCGTTCTTATGAGGTGAAACAATACTCTGCCGGGTATCTGATTGAAGTGGAGGTCAGCAGACTTGTTCTTAACATCTGTTTTGTAAAATTTCGAATGAATGCAAAAGTTGTTCCTATTTTATTCAAGTGGAGGGAATTAATTTTTTTGATTTTTTCTCGTTCTTATGAGGTGAAACAATACTCTGCTGCATATCTGATTGAAGTGGAGGTCGGCAAACTTGTTTCTTAACATCTGTTTTGTAAAATTCTGAATGAATCCAAAAGTTGATCCTATCTGATTCAAGTGGAGGGAAATAAATTTTTTGATTTTTTCTCGTTCTTATGAGGTGAAACAATACTCTGCCGGCTATATGATTGAAGTGGAGGTCAGCAGACTTGTTCTTAACATCTGTTTTGTAAAATTTCGAATGACTCCAAAAGTTGTTCCTATCTGATTCAAGTAGAGGGAAATGAGTTTTTATTTTTTTCTCGTTCTTATGCGGTGAAACAAAACGCTGCTGGCTATCTGATTGAAGTGGAGGTCAGCAAACTTTTTTCCTAACATCTCTTTTGTAAAATTTTGATTGAATGCAAAAGTTATTCCTATCTGCTTCAAGTGGAGGGAAATGAGTTTTTATTTTTTCTCGTTCTTATGCGGTGAAACAAAACGCTGCTGGCTATCTGATTGAAGTGGAGGTCAGCAAACTTTTTTCCTAACATCTCTTTTGTAAAATTTTGATTGAATGCAAAAGTTGTTCCTATCTGATTCAAGTGGAGGGAAATGAGTTTTTATTTTTTCTCGTTCTTATGCGGTGAAACAAAACGCTGCTGGCTATCTGATTGAAGTGGAGGTCAGCAAACTTGTTTCTTAACATCTGTTTTGTAAAATTCTGAATGAATCCAAAAGTTGATCCTATCTGATTCAAGTGGAGGGAAATGACTTTTTATTTTTTCTCGTTCTTATGAGGTGAAACAGAACGCTGCTGGCTATCTGATTGAAGTGGAGGTCAGCAAACTTGTTTCTTAACATCTATTTTGTAAAATTCTGAATGAATCCAAAAGTTGATCCTATCTGATTCAATTGGAGGGAAATAAATTTTTTGATTTTTTCTCGTTCTTATGCGGTGAAACAATACTCTGCTGGCTAACTGATTAAAGTGGAGGTCAGCAAACTTGTTCCTAACATCTGTTTTGTAAAATTTCGAATAAATGCAAAAGTTGTTCCTATCTGATTCAACTGAAGGGAATGAAACAGAACTTTGCTGGCTATCTGATTGAAGTGGAAGTCAGCAAACTGGTTTCTTAACACTATTTTGTAAAAATTTGAATGAATGCAAAAGGTTTTCTTATCTGATTCAAGTTGAAGGAAATAAATTTTCATTTTTTTCTCTCATTCTTTTGTAAAACAATACGTTGCTGGCTATCTGATTGAAGTGGAGGTCAGCAAACTTGTTTCTTACCATGTGTTTTGTATAATTCTGATTGAATCCAAAAGTTGTTCCTATCTGATTCAGGTAGAGGGAAATAACTTTTATGATTTTTTCTCGTTCTTATGCGGTAAAATAATACGCTGCTGGCTATCTGATTGAAATGGAGGTCAGCAAAATTGTTTCCTAACATCTGTTTTGTAAAGTTTCGAATGAATGCAAAAGTTGTTCCTATTTGATTCAATTGAAGGGAATTAAATTTTTTTGATTTTTTCTCGTTCTTATGAGGTGAAACAATACTCTGCTGCATATGTGATTGATGTGGAGGTCAGCAAACTTGTTTCTTAACATCTGCTTTGTAAAATTCTGAATGAATCCAAAAGTTGATCCTATCTGATTCAAGTGGAGGGAAATAAATTTTTTGATTTTTTCTCGTTCTTATGCGGTGAAACAAAACTCTGCTGGCTATCTGATTGAATTGGAGGTCAGCAAACTTGTTCCTAACATCTGTTTTGTAAAATTTTTAATGAATGCAAAAGTTGTTCCTATCTGATTCAAGTGAAGGGAATGAAACAAAACTTTGCTGGCTATCTGATTGAAGTGGAGGTCAGCAAACTTGTTTCTTAACATCTGTTTTGTAAATTTCTGATTGAATCCAAAAGTTGTTCCTATCTGATTCAAGTGAAGGGAATGAAACAAAACTTTGCTGGCTATCTGATTGAAGTGGAGGTCAGCAAACTTGTTTCTTAACATCTGTTTTGTAAATTTCTGAATGAATCCAAAAGTTGTTCCTATCTGATTCAAGTGGAGGGAAATAAATTTTTTGATTTTTTTCTCGTTCTTATGCGGTGAAAAAATACGTTGCTGGCTATCTGATTGAAGTGCAGGTCAGCAAACTGGTTTCTTAACACTATTTTGTAAAATTTTGAATAAATGCAAAAGTTGTTCCTATCTGATTCAAGTGGAGGGAAATAACTTTTGATTTTTTTTCTCTCATTCTTTTGTAAAACAATACGTTGCTGGCTATCTGATTGAAGTGGAGATCAGCAAACTTGTTTCTTAACATGTGTTTTGTAAAATTCTGATTGAATCCAAAAGTTGTTCCTATCTGATTCAAGTAGAGGGAAATAACTTTTATAATTTTTTCTCGTTCTTATGCGGTAAAATAAAACGCTGCTGGCTATCTGATTGAAGTGGAGGTCAGCAAACTTGTTTCCTAACATCTGTTTTGTAAAATTCTGAATGAATCCAAAAGTTGATCCTATCTGATTCAAGTGGAGGGAAATAAATTTTTTGATTTTTTTTCGTTCTTATGCGGTGAAACAATAGCTGCTGGCTCTCTGATTGAAGTGGAGGTCAGCAAACTTGTTTCTTAACATCTGTTTTGTAAAATTCTGAATGAATCCAAAAGTTGATCCTATCTGATTCAAGTGGAGGGAAATAAATTTTTTGATTTTTTTCTCGTTCTTATGAGGTGAAACAATACTCTGCCGGCTATCTGATTGAAGTGGAGGTCAGCAGACTTGTTCTTAACATCTGTTTTGTAAAATTTCGAATGAATGCAAAAGTTGTTCCTATCTGATTCAAGTGAAGGGAATGAAACAAAACTTTGCTGGCTATCTGATTGAAGTGGAGGTCAGCAAACTTGTTTCTTAACATCTGTTTTGTAAATTTCTGAATGAATCCAAAAGTTGTTCCTATCTGATTCAAGTGGAGGGAAATAAATTTTTTGATTTTTTTCTCGTTCTTATGCGGTGAAAAAATACGTTGCTGGCTATCTGATTGAAGTGCAGGTCAGCAAACTGGTTTCTTAACACTATTTTGTAAAATTTTGAATGAATGCAAAAGCTGTTCCTATCTGATTCAAGCGGAGGGAAATGACCTTTTTTTCTCGTTCTTATGCGGTGAAACAATACGCTGCTGGCTATCTGATTGAAGTGGAGGTCAGCAAAGTTGTTTCTTAACATCTGTTTTGTAAAATTCTGAATGAATGCAAAAGTTGTTCCTATCTGATTCAAGTGGACGGAAATAAGTTTTTTTTTAATTTTTTCTTGTTCTTATGCGGTGAAACAATACGCTGCTGGCTATCTGATTGAAGTGGAGGTCAGCGAACTTGTTTCCTAACATCTGTTTTGTAAAAATTTGAATGAATGCAAAAAATGTTCCTATCTGATTCAAGCGTAGGGAAATGACTTAATTTTTTTCGTTTTTATGCGGTGAAACAATACGCTACTGGCTATCTGATTGAAGTGGAGGTCAGCAAAATTTTTTCTTAACATCTGTTCTGAAATTTTTTGAGTAAATCAAAAAGTTCTCCCTATCTGATTCACCTATCTGGTTACATGTCCTGACTTTTGTGGTTTGACCTCAGATTCAATGAAAAATTCAAGTTCTCAAAATCAACTTGCGAAGTTGCTGGAAAACCTAAATCGCAGCAGAATACGCTCAGAAGCAGAGCACAAAATGTTTATGGTTGTCCTGAAAAAGTATAAAAACTTTTTCATTGGGCGGAACTGTTTGCAATTAAATGCGAGATCTGATACAGCAGTGTCTTCTTCAGTCGTGGCTAGCAGAACCGTTAATGAGCCCGTTCAGGACGTTCAACGAGTAGCTGAAAACAGCACTGGTTTGTCAGCAACCCAACTTGGCCTCAACTTGGCGTCAGATGCTTTCACTGAAGACGAGCTCATTGAGCAAATAGTCAGTCCACAGAAGTCTTCTGGACCCCCTCTGGACAACATGAAGATAATTGAAACCAAAAAAGGATGTTTTAAACAAATTCTCTGACTCCTGGCCGGAAGTGCGAGAGTCAATAAATCAAAAGGGAAGGGACTTGAAAAGAAAGAAAAAGGAAAAGGGGAGATCAGAGCAGAAGCTTGCTCGTATGGAATCCAGTGCTGGTTAATAACTCTGGGATAGATGACTGTTTTTGCAGCAAATTTTGTTAAAGCTTGTTGTCAAATTAACGTTGTCTTCGAAATCTACCGAAAATTGAGTTTTAGGAGCATACAGTTGTTTAGTTTTTCTGCGTACTGCATTTTTGAACTAAAATCTACACCGTTGCTTTGTTTCAGAAATACTGATGTTTTTCAACTCCACCACGAAATTAGGGAGTCAGAAATCCCATTCGTCTCGGTTGAACGATAAGAAGTTGTTAGAGCAGTTCAAAGACATTTATTTTGAATTTTTTTTGAAAAAGGAAAATACAGAGAATTCTCTCTTGATAGCAATGCGTGACCCGACACATTAAGTTATGCGGAGAGAACTCTTGTCAAGAAAGACGGAGAGATTCTTCTCTACTTCGAGAACGATTTCCATTACGGGCGTTTTGTTGCCAAGAGTGATGTGGACCTTGTGAAATTGCTCAGTGATGAAATGGATGAAAAAATCGACAAAGCGAACACGTCGACAGAGGTTGCGAACTTGTCGTTCGGACATGAAACTCTTGAATCGGAAAATGACAGCAGAGCGGTCAGTTAACCACTGTTGAAAAGAAGCTGTGCAGAATTACTAAAAGAAAACGTTGATCCCGCCAAGGCAAAGAGAACTGCCGATGAGGAAATACAGGTCCTGTCACAGTACTCCTGTACCCCACCTGCTAAAAAGCTTTTCCAATCTAAACTTCCCCTCGTTGAAGCTGCCAGCCTTACTTTGAAGAGAAAAGACTATCCCGAAGATGACAATCCAGATCATGCTCAGAGTCATGGAATTGGAGATCCCGTTGCAGATGTAAAAGATTCCCCGGCTGTCGTTGTCCAAAGTGAAACAGAGAACTCTGATGACAATGATGACGACGATGATGATAATGAGGTCGGTGATCTTGGTGATCAGAACAGTGACAGATCAAGTGGTATCTTGAAAAGTGTTTGTAAGGCAGTAAGAAGTGTGAAGAAAATGATGGATGCTCAACGTAGAGAAACTCGTGAACTGTGTTTGTTAACAGTCACGAAAAGAATGTCCAAGTGTTTCTCATTCTGTAGCTGTTACTGGAAATTCGTTAGCACCTGTTTGAGAAATGGGGAAGACATGACTAAAGTTCAGGGGAAAACGCCAAAGAAGGATGGTAGAAATCCGCACGAAAATTTTTTACCGAAGAAGAGATTCTAAATCAGTGATCGAACCCCCGCAAGAGGACCTCTCTACCTTCCCTTGATCCCAATGATTTGCAGGTGATAAGGGTTTTAGTCAAAGGAAGGTTTCCTGGACAATGGGCTGATGCTTTTGAGGCCATTGAGGATCTCAGAAGGGACATTAAAAAGAGATGGTTCGACAGCAAAAAAAATTCTGAAACGGCCAAAACGCAAACAGAGTTGTCGCAAGATATATCGTCCACTGAATGAGCCTATTGATTTGAGCTAGGAATTTAAAACGAAGGTTTGTGATTTTTATGTGACTCTTATTGCCTTTATTTTGCCTAATGAAGTCTCAGTTCTGTTTCTTTCTTAAACATTTTTGATGCTCTGTGCTAAAGTTATTCAATGATCTCACACGAAGTTTCTAGCAGCTATATTAATGCTGTTGGTCTTGCCTTGTGCGATTTTTTGCTAGACCGTTTCTGACATCCCCCCGGCACCCGCCAGTCCCCCCTCTATAAAGTAACTGCCTTGCCGAGCCGTTTGTCGTTTGAGAGTAATTCTTTCATGTTCTTGTTCCTGTGCATATATTTGATTGCCAACCTACTTATGCAAGTTTGTTAATATTGCTTTGCTTATCTCATCTTACACCTTTTTTTTGTGTGACCTTTTTTCTCGTCTTACACCTTTTTTTTTCAACGGGCGTGTTGAGTTCTAAGCACTGCTTTTTTAAGTCATGCGAGTCTTTCCACCAAAGATAGGAAATCTGAATTTCTGATCACAGCTTGTTTCGGGTTTCATTTCAAACTTTTTCCAGACGAGAATGTGTAATAAATTTTCTTGGAAAGATTTAGCGCGAATGGATGCCGAACTTACAGCAGAATGTTTTGAGAATGAATTGACAAAAACTCACAAAATTCCAATCGAAGATGACACTGATCAATCAAGTGGGTTAGAGAAACAGTGGTGAAATAAAATTCGAGCCAATTATTTATCTTTCAGCGAGTTCTATGAGCTGAGACCCCTCACTGATTCTTTTTCTAAAGACAGTCAGCATTCGAGCTAAGCGTTTTCTCTAAAATCAACCTGAAGAAAAACGAAACATTGAAGGGCCTAAATGGCTTTCTTGCACCAATGCCTCAGTCATCTATTGTTCCCGGTGTAAATGACGTTTCCGTTATTAAGCATGCATCTGGTCCTAATCTTATGTCAGGCGGAGCTTGCTTCATTAACTCCAGTTGCAAAGAAAACTGCATCTACGTGCCAAATAAAAGCAAGACAATGATACAGATTCGAGTGACTGCTGAGCTAGGTGTTCAGAAGGTGGAAGAAATAACTGTCAATTATGGCGGAGAGTATTTCGGACCAAACTGTATGTTCTGCCAGTGTCCCCACGCATCCCTACACGGTCACCAACCAGTCACAAATTCTTGGACGAGATCGGGACGAGTGAAGCCAGTTGTTGCAATTCCCAGCTTTTCGTTAATTGACAAAACAGCGTCTTCTCCCGTTGTGTTTCCGTCAGTTTCGAGCTCGCCTTATTCTCAATCGGCACGTCATTTCAAACAAAGGTCAAATTGTAGTTAAAAATCAAGACGAATTCGAAAGCGCCGTTACCTGAGCAAAAAGGCTAAAACTTTGATATCAGATTCGGAGTCGGAAGAAAGCGAATCAAGCAGTTGCAAAGATTGTATTGAGCAACCCTCTCTTAGTCAGGTACCAGAGAATAAAGATTTGTTTCAGCAAGTTTCAGAAAGTTCGGTGTTAGCAAATCCTTTTCCGGTAGAGTCATCAACCCCGCGTGCACTATGTAGAGTAGATAACAAGATCGACTCTTCCAGTTTGAGCGAATCCAAAACTCAGACCGACGAAACTCTTAGTGACTCTGATAGTCTCATTTGTGATAATTCGAAAATAACCGTGTCAGAATTTACCGATACTTTTTTAAGCCTGTCTGATGAATTTGCCATTAGTGACCGCTTTGCGAAGTCTCTGATTTCTCTGATGGATAAATGTTTGCCAATGAAAAACAATTTGCCGACATTTTATTGTCTTCAACAAATTGAGAACACGTCTTTCACTTGTGAGGAAGAAAAAGTTCCCGGTGGCGTTATCTGCCATTTGAACGTTGAGTCTCAGCTGGTTGGTTTGATTGAGCGCAATGTAGATTTACAGAGGGCTCCAAACAGGCAGCTAAACAATGATGTGAGATTAGAGACAAAGATCGATTCACTTTGTAATGAGCACTGACGGCGTCTCGCCGGCAAAATCGAAGAGGTTTAGCCTTTATCCTGTCTGGCTGATGCTGCTTAATTTGCCGCGGAAACGACGTGTCTCTTACCGGAACATAATTCTTGTTTCACTATTCGGAGGTAATAAAATGCTTGATTGTACTTCTTTGGTCAAGAATTTGGTCGGATTTGCGAATTCATTCAACAAACGGCGTTTGCTTACTGTTGGCGAAAATACATACAAAGTTTTAGTAAACATCCGTTTGGTGGCACTTGATGCGATCATGAAAGCGCCACTCTTAAATCAAACTCAGTTCAATGGTTTGTACAGATGCAGTAATTGCTATATACCCGGTGCCAGTCACCCTTCTGGTAAACCCTGGCTGTATAAGTATGAGCCGACGCCAACAGATATTTGAACTCATACTGAACGTCAGAATGACCTATCCTTCAATCCCTCGCAAAAGGCCCCAAGAATTGGATTGAAGGGTATCTCGTGTATCGAGCAGTTGGTTTCAATTCCTGAGGATGTTGTCATTGACTACATGCATCAGGTTCTCCACGATGTTGTGAAGCGATCATTATACAGTATTGTGTGCCAAGAAGGATTTAACAAAATACTCAAAGAAATAGCGCCTAAGCGTCTTCTGAATTGCAAGCTTCCTAGCAATGATTACAATCGACAGTTAAGGGGCGTTGATTCGGTTAAGTTATGGAGAGCCTCAGAGCTGAAAACTTTTCTACTGTCCGGCTTTATTTCATTCTATGGTCTGCTTTCTGATCAAATGTTTACGCATTTCTTTTTATTGAGCGCTTCTATTCGGTTACTGTTAGATCCTGATACTGAAAAAGACATTGATGTTGCCGCTAAGTCTCTTCCTACCTTCCGCAAGCAACTAGTGATGTTCTACGGTGACAAGTCCGAAACATATAACGATCATTCCTTGAGTCACTTGGCTGACCAAGTTAAGCGGTTTGGTCATTTTTCAACAAGTTCAAGCATTGCTTTCGAAGCTGCTCACTTCCAGTTGAAAAGACGAATCAGTGAAAATACTTCCACGGCTGTTTTCACACAATTAGCGATAAAACGACACCATAGGCTTGCTGGTCGAAAGCGCGACTTTCATACAAATGTAATGGCAATTGGCTCTGTTGTTTTGAGGAACAGTCATGAAGTTGCAGTTGACGTTGAGGACGAACATGCTGTCTTCCGAAGCTCTTCCGCTTTTTCTTTTCTCGAGAAAAAATTTTAATGTCACAATTCGAAATGTCGTTATCTCGAGAATGGTTCTTGCGTGCACATTGTTAAATTTGAGCGCGAGGATAAATGCGTTTCTTTTGGACAACTCTTGGCTATATATGTTGACATCGAAAATTTCTGCGGCGTTGCACATGTAAAACTTTTTGAGGAATTCAAGTCGTTTCGTGAACTTCTCTGCGAACGTTTTCAACAGCTCGAGTCTTCAATCATAAACAATATAGATATGGATTCTGATTTAGATGAGAGCTTGGAGCTACTAAACTCTACGGCAGAAAGGCATTTTGTTGTAGAATCTTTAACCAGCAATATTTTTGAAATAGATATAACAAAACTACTAGCTCCGTGTTTTGTTCGATCTATTGGGGACCTCGTTGTAGTTTCCGAGATTTGCTCTGTGTTTGAAAAAGATTGATGTTTTCTTATATGTTCTTGCACTGTTTACGCTATTGTTTTGTCATTAAAGTTTGTTTTCAAATTATTTTTCATGAGTTGGAGCACATCACGAAAAGGTGAAACAATTTAAGCGAGTTATTCGTTTTTAGATTGTTTGTAAATGCCTCGAAATTACGTGAGGAAAGTGAAGCGCAAGTACTCGGAGAAGGACATGGAGGTTGCTCTGCCGTTGGTCAGAGATGATGGTCATCCTGTTGTTGATGTTGCAAAGCATATCCGCATACCCAGACAGACGTTGTACGACAACCTAAAAACGAAGCGTGACAGGTCACGGCTGCATCTCCTCAACGAGCAGACGGAGAGAGACCTATGCAAATTTTTTTCTAAAATACATGAGGTATAAATTGTAGATTCTTGGAAGGTGGCACGGGAGAAGTTGTTGCAACTGATTTATGTCATAAAGGGAAGAAATATCGTGCCCGAAAATTGGAAGAAAAATGGCGAAACATTGAAAGATTGGCTTTCTGGATTCCGTAAACGGACCAATGTGCTGCTTTCGGACAAAAAGCCGAGCTGGCTTCCCGATCAAACAATTGCACCTGTCGGTGAGTGTGCTTGTGGGAGGAATCCACTCACAATCGATTTCTTCTTGTGTCTACATTGCTCGATCTGGAACTGCAGTATTTGTTTCGGAGAAGACTTGGCTTGCTCCCAGTGTATATCTAAAATTTCGTAAGCCGCAGTTTAATACGCAGAAGACCCTATCAAATTTGTTCGCTGATTCCATCTTTCAGCCAATAAATAAGTGAATGCGTTTTTTGTTTTTGAACAAGATGAGTCGGCCAGGCACATAGCAGCTTGTGTTTAGAGACCTTCTGTTGTGAGAAATAAAATTTGACGTCTCTTCGTACGCAACGTTTGATTTGAAAATTCCGTTTAACTTGTGTTAGTGGGGTGATTTCATACAAGCGTTCTGGTGCTCTTCCGAGATAACCTAGTGTCATTCTAACGTGCTCGGCAATAAGTTATTCAGTTGTTTGTTAGTTGTGTGTTTTCCCAACAATTTATCGTCTGCTAATGCTTCATGACAGTATTAAACGTTTAATTAAGTCCAGAAAAAAATGAAAATTTTTATAAAAAAAGTTTTCGATAATTCTTACTTTAGTTTTTCGGATCGTAAGTTGTTAGGTGCGACAATGTCGTCCGGTTAGGTTACCCGGTCACAAAAACTGTTTTCCTGAATAATTTTCCTTGTGTTGTTGATTAGCAATATCGTAAATGTTTGAGATAAAAAAAGACGGCGGGCCATGGGGTACATCTGCTCAAAATCCAAATTTCAATGTTTGCATGTTTGCAAACATTGGAATTTGGATTTTGAGGAGATTTACCCTAACGTCCGCCTTTTCTTAACACCTAAAAACAAAGGGCTATCTAGATCGTTTTTTTGCGCTAATAAAAAATTTTGCCCAGATGTGGAATAACTTCTCTCAAAAATGAATTTATGTGAAGGCCATAATTTTTGCTTCAATTTTGTGTGTGTGTGTGTGTGTGTGTTTTGTTTGTGCCGTATGTGTTTTGCTCAAAATTCGGGTGATCAAATACTGCACTCGTCGAAAGTCAAAAGTAGTTTTGTCTGTTTTGTGGAGAAAAAACGTTTCTTATCTGTTTCCAAGAAAAAAATTTGGCGACTGTTCTTGATTTCACTCAGAACAATGTTCTTTTTTAACTCAGACACTGAGTAGATTCTAGCTAAGGACCCTCTATTGTGACAGATGATTTAAAGCGTTTTTTTACGTGCGCGTTTTGTTTTTGGAGAAAATTCCGTTCAACTTGCGTTGGTTGGGTGACTTCGTACAATCGTTCTGGTGCTCTTCCAAAGAAACCTAGTGTCATTCTAACGTGCTCCCTAATAAGTTATGCAGTTGTTTGTTAGTTGTATGAGTTTTCCCTGCAATTTAGCGTCTTCTAATGCTTTTTGACAGTATTAAACGATTAAACGTTTAATTAAATCCAGAAAAAAATAAAAGTTTTTATAAAAAAAGTTTTCGATACTTCTTACTTTAGTTTTTCGGGGTGTAAGTTGTTAGGTGCGACGATGTCGGTCGGTTAGGTTACCCGGTGACAAAAACAGTTTTCCTGAATAATTTTCCTTGTGCTGTTGGTTAGGAATATCGTAACTGTTTGAGATAAAAAAAGATGGCGGGCCATGGGGTACATCTGCACAAACAAAATCCAAATTTCAATATTTGCATGTTTGCTAACATTGGAATTTGGATTTTGAGGAGATGTACCCTAACGTCCAACTTTTTTGACACCTAAAAACAAAGGGCTATCTAGATCGTTATTTTGCGCTTATAAAAATTTTTGCCCAGATGAGGAATAACTTGTCTCAAAATTGAATTTATGTGAAGGCCACAATTTTTGCTTCAATTTTGTGTGTGTCTGTTTTGTTTGTGCCGTATGTGTTTTGCTCCAATTTCGGGTGATCAAATACTGTGCTCGACGAAAATCAAAAGTATTTTTGTCTGTTTTGTGGAGAAAAAAAACGCTTCTTATCTGTCTCCAAGAAAAAAAATTGGCGACTGTTCTTGATTTCACTCAGAACAATGTTCTGTTTTAACTCAGACACTGAGTAGAGTATAGCTAAGGACCCTCTATTGTGACAGATGATTTAAGGCAATTTTTTTACGTGCGCGTTTTTTTTTGGAGAAAATTCCGTTCAACTTGTGTTGGTGGGGTGATTTCGTACAAGCGTTCTGGTGCTCTTCCGAGGAAACTAGTGTCATTCTAACGTGCTCGGCAATAAGTTATGCAGTTGTTTGTTAGTTGTGTGAGGTTTCCCTACAATTTAGTGTCTGCTAATGCTTTATGACAGTATTAAACGTTTAAATAGGACCAGAAAAAAATGAAAATTTTTATAAAAAAAGTTTTCGATACTTCTTACTTTAGTTTTTCGGGTCGTGAGTTGTTAGGTGCGAGATGTCTGTCGGCTGGGTTACCCGGTGACGCAAACAGTTTCCCTGAATAATTTTTCTTGTGCTGTTGGTTAGGAATATTGTAACTGTTTGAGATAAAAAAAGACGGCGGGCCACGGGATACGTCTGCTCAAAATCCAAATTTCAATGTTTGCATGTTTGCATACATTGGAATTTGGATTTTGAGGAAATGTAGCCTAACGTCCACCTTTTTGACACCTAATAACAAAGGGCTATCTAGATCGTTATTTTGCGCTTATAAAAATTTTTGCCCAGATGAGGAATAACTTGTCTCAAAATTGAATTTATGTGAAGGCCATAATTTTTGCTTCAATTTTGTGTGTGTCTGTTTTGTTTGTGCCGTATGTGTTTTGCTCCAAATTCGGGTGATCAAATACTGCGCTCGACGAAAATCAAAAGTAGTTTTGTCTGTTTTGTGGAGAAAAAAAACGCTTCTTATCTGTCTCCAAGAAAAAAATTTGGCGACTGTTCTTGATTTCACTCAGAACATTGTTCTTTTTTAACTCAGACACTGAGTAGAGTATAGCTAAGGACCCTCTATTGTGACAGATGATTTAAGGCAATTTTTTTACGTGCGCGTTTTTTTTTGGAGAAAATTCCGTTCAACTTGTGTTGGTGGGGTGATTTCGTACAAGCGTTCTGGTGCTCTTCCGAGGAAACTAGTGTAATTCTAACGTGCTCGGCAATAAGTTATGCAGTTTTTTGTTAGTTGTGTGAGGTTTCCCTAAAATTTAGCGTCTGCTAATGCTTTATGACAGTATTAAACGTTTAATTAGGTCCAGAAAAAAATGAAAATTTTTTTAAAAAAAGTTTTCGATACTTCTTACTTTAGTTTTTTGGGTCGTAAGTTGTTAGGTGCGACGATGTCGCTCGGCAGGGTTACCCGGTGACACAAACAGTTTTCCTGAATAATTTTCCTTGTGCTGTTGGTTAGGAATATCGTAACTGTTTGAGATAAAAAAAGATGGCGGGCCATGGGGTACATCTGCACAAACAAAATCCAAATTTCAATATTTGCATGTTTGCTAACATTGGAATTTGGATTTTGAGGAGATGTACCCTAACGTCCAACTTTTTTGACACCTAAAAACAAAGGGCTATCTAGATCGTTATTTTGCGCTTATAAAAATTTTTGCCCAGATGAGGAATAACTTGTCTCAAAATTGAATTTATGTGAAGGCCACAATTTTTGCTTCAATTTTGTGTGTGTCTGTTTTGTTTGTGCCGTATGTGTTTTGCTCCAATTTCGGGTGATCAAATACTGTGCTCGACGAAAATCAAAAGTATTTTTGTCTGTTTTGTGGAGAAAAAAAACGCTTCTTATCTGTCTCCAAGAAAAAAAATTGGCGACTGTTCTTGATTTCACTCAGAACAATGTTCTGTTTTAACTCAGACACTGAGTAGAGTATAGCTAAGGACCCTCTATTGTGACAGATGATTTAAGGCAATTTTTTTACGTGCGCGTTTTTTTTTGGAGAAAATTCCGTTCAACTTGTGTTGGTGGGGTGATTTCGTACAAGCGTTCTGGTGCTCTTCCGAGGAAACTAGTGTCATTCTAACGTGCTCGGCAATAAGTTATGCAGTTGTTTGTTAGTTGTGTGAGGTTTCCCTACAATTTAGTGTCTGCTAATGCTTTATGACAGTATTAAACGTTTAAATAGGACCAGAAAAAAATGAAAATTTTTATAAAAAAAGTTTTCGATACTTCTTACTTTAGTTTTTCGGGTCGTGAGTTGTTAGGTGCGAGATGTCTGTCGGCTGGGTTACCCGGTGACGCAAACAGTTTCCCTGAATAATTTTTCTTGTGCTGTTGGTTAGGAATATTGTAACTGTTTGAGATAAAAAAAGACGGCGGGCCACGGGATACGTCTGCTCAAAATCCAAATTTCAATGTTTGCATGTTTGCATACATTGGAATTTGGATTTTGAGGAAATGTAGCCTAACGTCCACCTTTTTTGACACCTAATAACAAAGGGCTATCTAGATCGTTATTTTGCGCTTATAAAAATTTTTGCCCAGATGAGGAATAACTTGTCTCAAAATTGAATTTATGTGAAGGCCATAATTTTTGCTTCAATTTTGTGTGTGTCTGTTTTGTTTGTGCCGTATGTGTTTTGCTCCAAATTCGGGTGATCAAATACTGCGCTCGACGAAAATCAAAAGTAGTTTTGTCTGTTTTGTGGAGAAAAAAAACGCTTCTTATCTGTCTCCAAGAAAAAAATTTGGCGACTGTTCTTGATTTCACTCAGAACATTGTTCTTTTTTAACTCAGACACTGAGTAGAGTATAGCTAAGGACCCTCTATTGTGACAGATGATTTAAGGCAATTTTTTTACGTGCGCGTTTTTTTTGGAGAAAATTCCGTTCAACTTGTGTTGGTGGGGTGATTTCGTACAAGCGTTCTGGTGCTCTTCCGAGGAAACTAGTGTAATTCTAACGTGCTCGGCAATAAGTTATGCAGTTTTTTGTTAGTTGTGTGAGGTTTCCCTAAAATTTAGCGTCTGCTAATGCTTTATGACAGTATTAAACGTTTAATTAGGTCCAGAAAAAAATGAAAATTTTTTTAAAAAAAGTTTTCGATACTTCTTACTTTAGTTTTTTGGGTCGTAAGTTGTTAGGTGCGACGATGTCGCTCGGCAGGGTTACCCGGTGACACAAACAGTTTTCCTGAATATTTTTTCTTGTGCTGTTGGTTAGGAATATCGTAACTGTTTGAGATAAAAAAAGACGGCGGGCCATGGGATACATCTGCTCAAAATCCAAATTTCAATGTTTGCATGTTTGCAAACATTGGAATTTGGATTTTGAGGAAATGTACCCTAACGCCCGCCTTTTTTTGACACCTACGAACAAGGGCTAACTAGACCGTTATTTTGCGCTTATAAAAATTTTTGCCCAGATGAGGAATAACTTGTCTCAAAATTGAATTTATGTGAAGGCCATAATTTTTGCTTCAATTTTGTGTGTGTCTGTTTTGTTTGTGCCGTATGTGTTTTGCTCCAAATTCGGGTGATCAAATACTGCGCTCGACGAAAATCAAAAGTAGTTTTGTCTGTTTTGTGGAGAAAAAAAACGCTTCTTATCTGTCTCCAAGAAAAAAATTTGGCGACTGTTCTTGATTTCACTCAGAACATTGTTCTTTTTTAACTCAGACACTGAGTAGAGTATAGCTAAGGACCCTCTATTGTGACAGATGATTTAAGGCAATTTTTTTACGTGCGCGTTTTTTTTTGGAGAAAATTCCGTTCAACTTGTGTTGGTGGGGTGATTTCGTACAAGCGTTCTGGTGCTCTTCCGAGGAAACTAGTGTAATTCTAACGTGCTCGGCAATAAGTTATGCAGTTTTTTGTTAGTTGTGTGAGGTTTCCCTAAAATTTAGCGTCTGCTAATGCTTTATGACAGTATTAAACGTTTAATTAGGTCCAGAAAAAAATGAAAATTTTTTTAAAAAAAGTTTTCGATACTTCTTACTTTAGTTTTTTGGGTCGTAAGTTGTTAGGTGCGACGATGTCGCTCGGCAGGGTTACCCGGTGACACAAACAGTTTTCCTGAATGATTTTTCTTGTGCTGTTGGTTAGGAATATCGTAACTGTTTGAGATAAAAAAAGACGGCGGGCCATGGGATACATCTGCTCAAAATCCAAATTTCAATGTTTGCATTTTTGCAAACATTGGAATTTGGATTTTGAGGAAATGTACCCTAACGCCCGCCTTTTTTTGACACCTACGAACAAGGGCTAACTAGACCGTTATTTTGCGCTAATAAAAATTTTTGCCCAGATGTGGAATAACTCAAAAATGAATTCATGTGAAGGCCTTAATTTTTGCTTCAATTTTGTGTGTATCTGTTTTGTTTGTGCCGTATGAGTTTTGCTCCAATTTCGGGTGATCAAATACTGCGCTCGTCGATAATCAAAAGTAGTTTTGTCTGTTTTGCGGAGAAAAAAACGTTTCTTATCTGTCTCCAAGAAAAGAACTTGGCGACCGTTCTTGATTTCACTCAGAACAATGTTCTTTTTTAACTCAGGCACTGAGTAGAGTATATCTATGGACGCTCTATTGTGGCAGATGAATAAAGGCACTTTTTTTTACGTGCGCGTTTTATTATTGGAGAAAATTCCGTTCAACTTGTGTTGGTGGGGTGATTTCGTACAAGCGTTCTGGTGCTCTTCCGAGGAAACTAGTGTCATTCTAACGTGCTCGGCAATAAAATGCAGTTGTTTGTTAGTTGTGTGAGGTTTCCCTACAATTTAGCGTCTGCTAATGCTTTATGACAGTATTAACCGTTTAATTAAGTCCAGAAAAAAGTGAAAACTTTTATAAAAAAACGTTTTCGATAATCCTTACTTTAGTTTTTCGGGTCGTAAGTTGTTAGGTGCGACGATGTCGGTCGGTTGGGTTACCCGGTGACAAATACAGTTTTCCTGAATAATTTTTCTTGTGCTGTTGATGAGGAATTTCATATTTGTTTGAGATAAAAAAAGACGGCGGGCCATTGGGTACATCTGATCAATATCCAAATTTCAATGTTTGCATGCTTGCAAACATTGGAATTTGGATTTTGAGGAAATGTACCCTAACGCCTGCCTTTTTTTGACACCTACGAACAAGGGCTAACTAGACCGTTATTTTGCGCTAATAAAAATTTTTGCCTAGATGTGGAATAACTTGTCTCAAAAATGAATTTATGTGAAGGCCTTAATTTTTGCTTCAATTTTGTGTGTATCTGTTTTGTTTGGGCCGTATGAGTTTTGCTCCAATTTCGGGTGATCAAATACTGCGCTCGCCAAAAATCAAAAGCAGTTTTGTTTGTTTTGCGGAGAAAAAAAAACGTTTCTTATCTGTCTCCAAGAAAAAAACTTGGCGACCGTTCTTGATTTCACTCAGAACAATGTTCTTTTTTAACTCAGAAACTGAGTAGAGTATAGCTAAGGACCCTCTGTTATGACAGGTTAATTGAGGCACCTTTTTTACGTGCGCGTTTTATTATTGGAGAAAACTCCGTTCAACTTGTGTTTGGGGTGATTTCGTACAAGCGTTCTGGTGCTCTTCCGAGGAAACCTAGTGCCATTCTAACGTGCTCGGCAATAAGTTATGCAGTTGTTTGTTAGTTGTGTGAGTTTTCCCTACAATTTAGCGTCTGCTAATGCTTTATGACAGTATTAAACGTTTAATTAAGTCCAGAAAAGAATGAAAATATTTTTAAAAAAAGTTTTCGATACTTGTTACTTTAGTTTTTCGGGTCGTAAGTTGTTAGGTGCGACGATGTCGGTCGGTTAGGTTGCCCGGTGACAAAAAAAGTTTTCCTGAATAATTTTCTTTGTGCTGTTGATTAGGAATTTCATTACTGTTTGAGATAAAAAAGACGGCGGGCCATAAGGTACGTCTGATCAAAATCCAAATTTCAATGTTTGCATGTTTGCAAACATTGGAATTTGGATTTTGAGGAAATGTACCCTAACGCCTGCCTTTTTTTGACACCTACAAACAAAGGGCTGTCTAGATCGTTATTTTGCGCTAATAAAAATTTTTGCCCAGATGTGGAATAACTTGTCTCAAAAATGAATTTATGTGAAGGCCATAATTTTTCCTCAACTTTGTGTGTATCTGTTTTGTTTGTGCCGTATGAGTTTTGCTCCAATTTCGGGTGATCAAATACTGCGCTCGCCGATAATCAAAAGTAGTTTTGTCTGTTTTGCGGAGAAAAAAAAACGTTTCTTATCTGTCTCCAAGAAAAAAATTTGGCGACCGTTCTTGATTTCACTCAGAACAAGGTTCTTTTTTAACTCAGGCACTGAGTAGAGTATAGCTAAGGACCCTCTATTGTGACAGGTTAATTAAGGTACTTTTTTTACGTTCGCGTTTTATTATTGGAGAAAATTCCGTTCAACTTGTGTTGGTGGGGGGATTTCGTACAAGCGTTCTGGTGCTCTTCCGGGGAAACTAGTGTCATTCTAACGTGTTTGGCAATAAAATGCAGTTGTTTGTGAGTTGTGTGAGGTTTCCCTACAATTTAGCGTCTGCTAATGCTTTATGACAGTATTAAACGTTTAATTAAGTCCAGAAAAGAATGAAAATTTTTATAAAAAAATTTTTCGATACTTCTTACTTTAGTTTTTCGGGTCGTAAATTGTTCGGTGCGACGATGTCGGTCGGTTAGGTTACCCGGTGACAAAAAAGTTTTCTTGTATAATTTTCCTTGTGCTGTTGATTAGGAATTTCATAACTGTTTGAGATAAAAAAAACGGCGGGCCATGGGGTACGTCCGATCAAAATCCAAATTTCAATGTTTGCATGTTTGCAAACATTGGAATTTGGAATTTGCGGAAATGTACCCCAACGCCCACTTTTTTTTGACGCCTACAAACAAAGGGCCATCTAGATCGTTATTTTGCGCTAATAAAAATTTTTGCCCAGATGTGGAATAACTTATCTCAAAAATGAATTTATGTGAAGGCCTTAATTTTTGCTTCAATTTTGTGTGTGTCTGTTTTGTTTGTGCCGTATGTGTTTTGCTCCATTTTTGGGTGTTCAAATACTGCGCTCGTCAAAAATCAAAAGTAGTGTTGTCTGTTTTGCTGAGAAAAAAAAACGTTTCTTATCTGTCTCCAAGAAAAAAACTTGGCGACCCTTCTTGATTTCACTCAGAACATTGTTCTTTTTTTAACTCAGACACTGAGTAGAGTATAATTAAGGAGCCTCTATTGTGACAGTTGAATTAAGGCAGATTTTTTACGTGCGCGTTTTATTATTGGAGAAAATTCCGTTCAACTTGTGTTGGTGGGGTGATTTCGTTCCTGTGCTCTTCCGAGGAAACTAGTGTCACTCTAACGTGCTCGGCAATAAGTTATGAAGTTGTTTGTTAGTTGTGTGAGTTTTCCCTACAATTTAGCGTCTGCTAATGCTTTATGACAGTATTAAACGTTTAATTAGGTCCAGAAAAGAATGAAAATTTTTATAAAAAAGTTTTCGATACTTCTTACTTTAGTTTTTCGGGTCGTAAGTTGTTAGGTGCGACGATGTCGGTCGGTTAGGTTACCCGGTGACCAAAAAAAAATTTTCTTGTATAATTTTCCTTGTGCTGTTGATTAGGAATTTCATAACTGTTTGAGATAAAAAAAACGGCGGGCCATGGGGTACATCTGCTCAAAATCCAAATTTCAATGTTTGCATGTTTGCAAATACTGGAATTTGGATTTTGAGGAGATGTACCCTAACGCCCGCCTTTTTTTGGCACCTACAAACAAAGGGCTATCTAGATCGTTATTTTGCGCTAATAAAAAATTTTTGGCCAGATGTGGAATAACTTGTCTCAAAAATGAATTTATGTGAAGGCCATAATTTTTGCTTCAAGTTTGTGTGTGTCTGTTTTGTTTGTGCCGTATGTGTTTTGCTCCAACTTCGGGTGATCAAATACTGCGCTCGTCAAAAATCAAAAGTAGTTTTGTTTGTTTTGCGGAGAAAAAAAACGTTTCTTATCTGTCTCCAAGAAAATAACTTGGCGACCGTTCTTGATTTCAGTCAGAACAATGTTCTTTTTTAACTCAGACACTGAGTAGAGCATAGCTAAGGAGCCTCTATTGTGACAGTTGAATTAAGGCAGTTTTTTTACGAGCGCTTTTTATTATTGGAGAAAATTCCGTTCAACTTGTGTTGGTGGGGTGATTTCGTTCTTGTGCTCTTCCGAGGAAACTAGTGTCACTCTAACGTGCTCGGCAATAAGTTATGAAGTTGTTTGTTAGTTGTGTGAGTTTTCCCTACAATTTAGCGTCTGCTAATGCTTTATGACATTATTAAACGTTTAATTAGGTCCAGAAAAAAATGAAAATTTTTGTAAAAAAAGTTTTTAATAGTTCTTACTTTAGTTTTTCGGGTCGTAAGTTGTTAGGTGCCTTGATGACGGTCGGTTAGGTTACCCGGTGACAAAAACGGTGTTCCTGAAAAATTTTCTTTGTGCTGTTGGTTAGGAATATCGTAACTGTTTGAGACAAAAAAAAGACGGCGGGCCATGGGGTACATCTGCTCAAAATCCAAATTTCAATGTTTGCATGTTTGCAAACATTGGAATTTGAATTTTGAGGAGATGTACCCTAACGCCCGACTTTTTTTGACAGGTACAAAAAAGGGCTATCTAAATCAATTTTTTGCGCTAATAAAAATTTTTGCCCAGATATGGAATAACTTGTCTCAAAAATGAATTTATGTGAAGGCCTTAATTTTTGTTTCAATTTTGTGTGTATCTGTTTTGTTTGTGCCGTATGTGTTTTGCTCCAATATCGGGTGATAAAATACTGCGCTCGTCAAAAATCAAAAGTAGTTTTGTCTGTTTTGCGGGGAAAAAGAAACGTTTCTTATCTGACTCCAAGAAAAAAACTTGGCGACCGTTCTTGATTTCACTCAGAACAATGTTCTTTTAAACTCAGACACTGAGTAGAGTAAAGCTAAGGACCCTCTATTGTGACAGATGAATTAAGATAACTTTTTTTACGTGCGCGTTTCATTATTGGAGAAAATTCCGTTCAACTTGTATTGGTGGGGTGATTTCGTACAAGCGTTCTGGTGCTCTTCCGAGTAAACCTAGTGTCATTCTAACGTGCTCGGCAATAAGTTATGCAGTTGTTTGTTAGTTGTGTGAGTTTTCCCTACAATTTAGCGTCTGCAAATGATATTATGACAGTATTAAACGTTTAATTAATTCCAGAAGAAAATGAAAATTTTAACTAAGAAAGTTTCGATACTTCTTACTTTAGTTTTTCGGGTCGTAAGTTGTTCGGTGCGACGATGTTGGTCGGTTAAGTTACCCGGTGACAAAAACAGTTTTCCTGAATAATTTTTCTTGTGCTGTTGGTTAGAAATTTTGTAAATATTTGAGATAGAAAAAGACGGCGTGCCATGGGGTACATCTGCTCAAAATCCAAATTTCAATGTTTGCATGTTTGCAAACATTGGAATTTGGATTTTGAGGAGATGTACCCTAAGGCCCGCCTTTTTTTGACACCTACAAACAAAGGGCTATCTAGATCGTTATTTTGTGCTATTAAAAAATTTTTGCCCAGATGTGGAATAACTTGTCTCAAAAATGAATTTATGTGAAGGCCTTAATTTTTGTTTCAATTTTGTGTGTATCTGTTTTGTTTGTGCCGTATGTGTTTTGCTCCAATATCGGGTGATAAAAAACTGCGCTCGTCGAAAATCAAAAGTAGTTTTGTCTGTTTTGCGGAGAAAAAGAAACGTTTCTTATCTGACTCCAAGAAAAAAACTTGGCGACCGTTCTTGATTTCACTCAGAACAATGTTCTTTTAAACTCAGACACTGAGTAGAGTAAAGCTAAGGACCCTCTATTGTGACAGATGAATTAAGGCAGCTTTTTTTAAGTGCGCGTTTCATTATTGGAGAAAATTCCGTTCAACTTGTATTGGTGGGTTGATTTCGTACAAGCGTTCTGGTGCTCTTCCGAGTAAACCTAGTGTCATTCTAACGTGCTCGGCAATAAGTTATGCAGTTGTTTGTTAGTTGTGTGAGTTTTCCCTACAATTTAGCGTCTGCAAATGATATTATGACAGTATTAAACGTTTAATTAAGTCCAGAAAAAAATGAAAATTTTAACTAAGAAAGTTTCGATACTTCTTACTTTAGTTTTTCGTGTCGTAAGTTGTTAGGTGCGACGATGTCGGTCAGTTAGGTTACCCGGTGACAAAAACACTTTTCTTGAAAAGTTTTTCTTGTGTTGTTGGTTAGGAATATCGTAAATGTTTGAGATAAAAAAAACGGCGGGCCATGGGGTGAATCTGCTCAAAATCCAAACTTCAATTTTTGCATGTTTGCAAACATTGGAATTTGGATTTTGAGGAGATGTACCCTAAGGCCCGCCTTTTTTTGACACCTACAAACAAAGGGCTATCTAGATCGTTATTTTGTGCTAATAAAAAATTTTTGCCCAGATGTGGAATAACTTGTCTCAAAAATGAATTTATGTGAAGGCCATAATTTTTGCTTCAATTTTGTGTGTGTCTGTTTTGTTTGTGCCGTATGTGTTTTGCTCCATTTTCGGGCGATCAAATACTGCGATCGTCGAAAATCAAAATTAGTTTTGTCTGTTTTGCGGAGAAAAAGAAACGTTTCTTATCTGTCTCCAAGAAAAAAACTTGGCGACCGTTCTTGATTTCACTCAGAACAATGTTCTTTCTTAACTCAGACACTGAGTAGAGTATAGCTAAGGACCCTCTATTGTGACAGATGAATTAAGGCAGCTTTTTTTACGTGCGCGTTTCATTATTGGAAAAAATTCCGTTCAACTTGTGTTTGGGGTGATTTCGTACAAGCGTTCTGGTGCTCTTCCGAGGAAACCTAGTGCCATTCTAACGTGCTCGGCAATAAGTTATGCAGTTGTTTGTTAGTTGTGTGAGTTTTCCCTACAATTTAGCGTCTGCTAATGTTTTATGACAGTATTAAACATTTATTTAGGTCCAGAAAAAAATGAAAATTTTTATAAAAGAGTTTTCGATACTTCTTACTTTAGTTTTTCGGGTCATAAGTTGTTAGGTGCGACGATGTCGGTCGGTTAGGTTACCCGGTGACCAAAAAAAAATTTTCTTGTATAATTTTCCTTGTGCTGTTGATTAGGAATTTCATAACTGTTTGAGATAAAAAAAACGGCGGGCCATGGGGTACATCTGCTCAAAATCCAAATTTCAATGTTTGCATGTTTGCAAACATTGGAATTTTGGATTTTGAGGAGATGTACCCCAACGCCCGCCTTTTTTTGACACCTACAAACAAAGGGCTATATAGATTGTTATTTTGCGCTAATAAAAAATTTTTGCCCAGATGTGGAATAACTTGTCTCAAAAATGAATTTATGTGAAGGCCATAATTTTTGCTTAAATTTTGTGTCTGTCTGTTTTGTTTGTGCCGTATGTGTTTTGCTCCGATTTCGGGTGACCAAGTACTGCGCTCGTCGAAAATCAAAAGTAGTTTTGTCTGTTTTGCGGAGAAAAAAAAAACGTTTCCTATCTGACTCCAAGAAAAAATCTTGGCGACCGTTCTCGATTTCACTCAGAATAATGTTCTTTTAAACTCAGACACTGAGTAGAGTAAAGCTAAGGACCCTCTATTGTGACAGATGAATTAAGGCAGCTTTTTTTACGTGCGCGTTTCATTATTGGAGAAAATTCCATTCAACTTGCGTTTTTGGGGTGATTTCGTACAAGCGTTCTGGTGCTCTTCCGAGGAAACCTAATGTCATTCTAAAGTGCTCGGCAATAAGTTATGCAGTTGTTTGTCAGTTGTGTGAGGTTTCCCTACAATTTAGCGTCTGCTAATGTTTTATGACAGTATTAAACATTTATTTAGGTCCAGAAAAAAATGAAAATTTTTATAAAAGAGTTTTCGATACTTCTTACTTTAGTTTTTCGGGTCATAAGTTGTTAGGTGCGATGATGTCCGTCGGTTAGGTTACCCAGTGACAAAAACAGTTTTCCTGAACAATTTTCTTTGTGTTGTTGATCAGGAATATCTAAACTGTTTGAGATAAAAAAAGGCGGCGGGCCATGGGGAACATCTGCTCAAAATCCAAAGTTCAATGTTTGCATGTTTGCAAACTTTGGAATTTGGATTTTGAGGAGATGTACCCTAAGGCCCACCTTTTTTTGACACCTACATACAAAGGGCTATCTAGATCGTTATTTTGCGCTAATAAAAATTTTTGCCCAGATGTGGAATAACTTGTCTCAAAAATGAATTTATGTGAAGGCCATAATTTTTGCTTCAACTTTGTGTGTGTTGTGTGTCTGTTTTGTTTGTGCCGTATGTGTTTTGCTTCAAATTCGCGTAATAAAGTACTGCGCTTGTCAAAAATCAAAAGTAGTTTTCTCTGTTTTGCGGAGAAAAAAAAACGTTACTTATCTGTCTCCAAGGAAAACTTGGCGACCGTTCTTGATTTCACTCAGAACAATATTCTTTTTAAACTCAGACACTGAGTAGAGTTGGCTAAGGACCCTCTATAAGGACAGAAAAATTAAGGCAGCTTTTTTTTACGTGCGCGTTTTATTATTAGAGAAAAATCCATTCAACTTGCGTTGGTGGGGTGATTTCGTACAAGCGTTCTGGTGCTCTTCCGAGGAAACCTAGTGTCATTCTAACGTGCTCGGCAATAAGTTATGCAGTTGTTTGTTAGTTGTGTGAGTTTTCACTTCAATTTAGGGTCTGCTAATGCTTTATGACAGTATTAAACGTTTAATTAGGTCCAGAAAAAAATGAAAATTTTTATAAAAAAGTTTTCGATACTTCTTACTTTTGTTTTTGGGGTCGTAAGTTGTTAGGTGCGACGATGTTCGTCGGTTAGGTTACCCGGTGACAAAAACAGTTTCCCTGAATAATTTTCCTTGTGCTGTTGGTTAGGAATATTGTAACTGTTTGTGATAAAAAACGGCGGGCCATGGGGTACATCTGCTCAAAATCCAAACTTCAATGTTTGCATGTTTGCAAACATTAGAAATTGGATTTTGAGGAGATGTACCCTATGGCCCGCCTTTTTTGACACCTACAAACAAAGGGCTATCTTGATCGTTATTTTGCGCTAATAAAAATTTTTGCCCAGATGTGGAATAACTTGTCTCAAAAATGAATTTATGTGAAGGCCATAATTTTTGCTTCAACTTTGTGTGTGTTGTGTGTCTGTTTTGTTTGTGCCGTATGTGTTTTGCTTCAAATTCGCGTAATAAAGTACTGCGCTTGTCAAAAATCAAAAGTAGTTTTCTCTGTTTTGCGGAGAAAAAAAAACGTTACTTATCTGTCTCCAAGGAAAACTTGGCGACCGTTCTTGATTTCACTCAGAACAATGTTCTTTTTAAACTCAGACACTGAGTAGAGTTGGCTAAGGACCCTCTATAAGGACAGAAAAATTAAGGCAGCTCTTTTTTACGTGCGCGTTTTATTATTAGAGAAAAATCCATTCAACTTGCGTTGGTGGGGTGATTTCGTACAAGCGTTCTGGTGCTCTTCCGAGGAAACCTAGTGTCATTCTAACGTGCTCGGCAATAAGTTATGCAGTTGTTTGTTAGTTGTGTGAGTTTTCACTTCAATTTAGGGTCTGCTAATGCTTTATGACAGTATTAAACGTTTAATTAGGTCCAGAAAAAAATGAAAATTTTTATAAAAAAGTTTTCGATACTTCTTACTTTTGTTTTTGGGGTCGTAAGTTGTTAGGTGCGACGATGTTCGTCGGTTAGGTTACCCGGTGACAAAAACAGTTTCCCTGAATAATTTTCCTTGTGCTGTTGGTTAGGAATATTGTAACTGTTTGTGATAAAAAACGGCGGGCCATGGGGTACATCTGCTCAAAATCCAAACTTCAATGTTTGCATGTTTGCAAACATTAGAAATTGGATTTTGAGGAGATGTACCCTATGGCCCGCCTTTTTTGACACCTACAAACAAAGGGCTATCTTGATCGTTATTTTGCGCTAATAAAAATTTTTGCCCAGATGTGGAATAACTTGTCTCAAAACAGAAGTTATGTGAAGGCCATAATTTTTGCTTCAATTTTGTGTGTGTCTGTTTTATTTGTGCCATATGTGTTTTGCTCCGATTTCGGGTGATCAAATACTGCGCTCGTTGAAAATCAAAAGTTTTTTTTGTCTGTTTTGCGGAGAAAAAAAACGTTTCTTATCTGTCTCCAAGAAAAAAACTTGGCGACCGCTCTTGATTTCAATCAGAACAATGTTCTTTTTAAACTCAGACACTGAGTAGAGTAAAGCTAAGGACACTCTATTGTGACAGATGATTTAAGGCAGTTTTTCTAACGAGCGCGTTTTATTATTGGAGAAAACTCCGTTCAACTTGTGTAGTTGGGTTGATTTCGTACAAGCGTTCTGGTGCTCTTCCGAGGAAACTTATGTCATTCTAACGTGGTCGGCAATAAGTTATGCAGTTGTTTGTCAGTTGTTTGAGGTTTCCCTACAATTTAGCGTCTGCTAATGTTTTATGACAGTATTAAACGTTTAATTGGGTCCAGAAAAAATGAAAATTTTTATAAAAAAAGTTTTTAATATTTCTTACTTTAGTTTTTCGGGTCGTAAGTTGTTAGGTGCGACGATGTCGGTCGGTTAGTTTAACCGGTGGCAAAAACAGTTTTCCTGAATAATTTACTTTGTGCTGTTGGTTAGGAATATTGTAACTGTTTGCGATAAAAAAAACGGCGGGCCATGGGCTACATCTGCTCAAAATCCAAACTTCAATGTTTGCATGTTTGCAAACATTGGAATTTGGATCTTGAGGAGATGTATCCTAAAGCCCGCCTTTTTTGACACCTACAAACAAAGGGCTATCTAGATCGTTATTTTGTGCTAATAAAAATTTTTGCCTAGATTTGGATAACTTGTCTCAAAAATGAATTTATGTGAAGGTCATAATTTTTGCTTCGATCATAATTTTGTGTGTTTCTGTTTTGTTTGTGCCGTATGTGTTTTGCTCCATTTTCGGGTGATCAAGTACTGCGCTCGTTTAAAATCAAATGTAGTTTTGTCTGTTTTGCGGAGAAAAAAAACTTTTCTTATCTGTCTCCAAGAAAAAAACTTGGCGACCGTTCTTGATTTCACTCAGAACAAAGTTCTTTTTAAACTTAGACACTGAGTAGAGTAAAGCTAAGGACCCTTTATTGTGAGAGATGAATTAAGGCAGCTTTTTTACGTGACCGTTTTATTATTGGAGAAAATTCTGTTCAACTTGTGTTGGTGGGGTGATTTCGTACAAGCGATCTGGTGCTCTTCCGAGGAAACCTAGTGTCATTCTAACGTGCTCGGCAATAAGTTATGCAGTTGTTTGTTAGTTGTGTGAGTTTTCCCTACAATTTGGCGTCTGCTAATGCTTTATGACAGTATTAAACGTTTAATTAGGTCCTAAAAAAATAAAAAATTTCATAAAAAACTTTTCGATACTTTTTTTTTAGTTTTTTCGGGTCGTAAGTTGTTAGGTGCGACGATTTTGGTCGGTTAGGTTACCCGGTGACAAAAACAGTTTTCCTGAATATTTTTTTTGTGCTGTTGGTTAGGATTGTCGTAACTGTTTGAGATAAAAAGAGACGGCAGGCCATAGGGTACATCTGCTCGAAATCAAAATTTCAATGTTTGCATGTTTGCAAACATTGGAATTTGGATTTTGAGGAGATCTACCCTAAGGCGCGCCTTTTTTGACAACTACAAACAAAGGGCTATCTAGATCGTTATTTTGCGCTAATAAAAATTTTTGCCTAGATTTGGATAACTTGTCTCAAAAATGAATTTATGTGAAGGTCATAATTTTTGCTTCGATCATAATTTTGTGTGTTTCTGTTTTGTTTGTGCCGTATGTGTTTTGCTCCATTTTCGGGTGATCAAGTACTGCGCTCGTTTAAAATCAAATGTAGTTTTGTCTGTTTTGCGGAGAAAAAAAACTTTTCTTATCTGTCTCCAAGAAAAAAACTTGGCGACCGTTCTTGATTTCACTCAGAACAAAGTTCTTTTTAAACTTAGACACTGAGTAGAGTAAAGCTAAGGACCCTTTATTGTGAGAGATGAATTAAGGCAGCTTTTTTACGTGACCGTTTTATTATTGGAGAAAATTCTGTTCAACTTGTGTTGGTGGGGTGATTTCGTACAAGCGATCTGGTGCTCTTCCGAGGAAACCTAGTGTCATTCTAACGTGCTCGGCAATAAGTTATGCAGTTGTTTGTTAGTTGTGTGAGTTTTCCCTACAATTTGGCGTCTGCTAATGCTTTATGACAGTATTAAACGTTTAATTAGGTCCTTAAAAAAATAAAAAATTTCATAAAAAACTTTTCGATACTTTTTTTTTAGTTTTTTCGGGTCGTAAGTTGTTAGGTGCGACGATTTTGGTCGGTTAGGTTACCCGGTGACAAAAACAGTTTTCCTGAATATTTTTTTTGTGCTGTTGGTTAGGATTGTCGTAACTGTTTGAGATAAAAAGAGACGGCAGGCCATAGGGTACATCTGCTCGAAATCAAAATTTCAATGTTTGCATGTTTGCAAACATTGGAATTTGGATTTTGAGGAGATCTACCCTAAGGCGCGCCTTTTTTGACAACTACAAACAAAGGGCTATCTAGATCGTTATTTTGCGCTAATAAAAATTTTTGCCTAGATTTGGATAACTTGTCTCAAAAATGAATTTATGTGAAGGTCATAATTTTTGCTTCGATCATAATTTTGTGTGTTTCTGTTTTGTTTGTGCCGTATGTGTTTTGCTCCATTTTCGGGTGATCAAGTACTGCGCTCGTTTAAAATCAAATGTAGTTTTGTCTGTTTTGCGGAGAAAAAAAACTTTTCTTATCTGTCTCCAAGAAAAAAACTTGGCGACCGTTCTTGATTTCACTCAGAACAAAGTTCTTTTTAAACTTAGACACTGAGTAGAGTAAAGCTAAGGACCCTTTATTGTGAGAGATGAATTAAGGCAGCTTTTTTACGTGACCGTTTTATTATTGGAGAAAATTCTGTTCAACTTGTGTTGGTGGGGTGATTTCGTACAAGCGATCTGGTGCTCTTCCGAGGAAACCTAGTGTCATTCTAACGTGCTCGGCAATAAGTTATGCAGTTGTTTGTTAGTTGTGTGAGTTTTCCCTACAATTTGGCGTCTGCTAATGCTTTATGACAGTATTAAACGTTTAATTAGGTCCTAAAAAAAATAAAAAATTTCATAAAAAACTTTTCGATACTTTTTTTTTAGTTTTTTCGGGTCGTAAGTTGTTAGGTGCGACGATTTTGGTCGGTTAGGTTACCCGGTGACAAAAACAGTTTTCCTGAATATTTTTTTTGTGCTGTTGGTTAGGATTGTCGTAACTGTTTGAGATAAAAAGAGACGGCAGGCCATAGGGTACATCTGCTCGAAATCAAAATTTCAATGTTTGCATGTTTGCAAACATTGGAATTTGGATTTTGAGGAGATCTACCCTAAGGCGCGCCTTTTTTGACAACTACAAACAAAGGGCTATCTAGATCGTTATTTTGCGCTAATAAAAATTTTTGCCTAGATTTGGATAACTTGTCTCAAAAATGAATTTATGTGAAGGTCATAATTTTTGCTTCGATCATAATTTTGTGTGTTTCTGTTTTGTTTGTGCCGTATGTGTTTTGCTCCATTTTCGGGTGATCAAGTACTGCGCTCGTTTAAAATCAAATGTAGTTTTGTCTGTTTTGCGGAGAAAAAAAACTTTTCTTATCTGTCTCCAAGAAAAAAACTTGGCGACCGTTCTTGATTTCACTCAGAACAAAGTTCTTTTTAAACTTAGACACTGAGTAGAGTAAAGCTAAGGACCCTTTATTGTGAGAGATGAATTAAGGCAGCTTTTTTACGTGACCGTTTTATTATTGGAGAAAATTCTGTTCAACTTGTGTTGGTGGGGTGATTTCGTACAAGCGATCTGGTGCTCTTCCGAGGAAACCTAGTGTCATTCTAACGTGCTCGGCAATAAGTTATGCAGTTGTTTGTTAGTTGTGTGAGTTTTCCCTACAATTTGGCGTCTGCTAATGCTTTATGACAGTATTAAACGTTTAATTAGGTCCTAAAAAAAATAAAAAATTTCATAAAAAACTTTTCGATACTTTTTTTTTAGTTTTTTCGGGTCGTAAGTTGTTAGGTGCGACGATTTTGGTCGGTTAGGTTACCCGGTGACAAAAACAGTTTTCCTGAATATTTTTTTTGTGCTGTTGGTTAGGATTGTCGTAACTGTTTGAGATAAAAAGAGACGGCAGGCCATAGGGTACATCTGCTCGAAATCAAAATTTCAATGTTTGCATGTTTGCAAACATTGGAATTTGGATTTTGAGGAGATCTACCCTAAGGCGCGCCTTTTTTGACAACTACAAACAAAGGGCTATCTAGATCGTTATTTTGCGCTAATAAAAATTTTTGCCCAGATGTGGAATAATTTGTGTGTGTGTGTCTGTTTTGTTTGTGCCGTATGTGTTTTTCTCCAATTTCGGGTGATCAAGTACTGCGCTCGTCAAAAACCAAAAGTAATTTTGTCTGTTTTGCGGAGAAAAAAAACGATCCTTATCTGTCTCCAAGAAAAAAACTTGGCGACCGTTCTTGATTTTACTCAGAAAAATGTTCTTTTTTCAACTCAGACACTGAGTAGAGTAAAGCTAAGGACCCTCTATTGTGACAGATGAATTAAGGCAGTTTTTTTACGTGCGCGTTTTATTATTGGAGAAAATTCCGTTCAATTTGCGTTGGCGGGGTGATTTCGTACAAGCGTTCTGGTGGTCTTCCGAGGAAACCTGGTGTCATTCTAACGTGCTCGGCAAAAAGTTTTGCAGTTGTTTGTTAGTTCTGTGAGTTATCCCTACAATTTAGCGTCTACTAATGCTTTATGACAGTATTAAACGTTTAATTAGGTCCAGAAAAAAATGATAATTTTCATAAAAAAAAGTTTTCGATACTTCTTACTTTAGTTTTTCCTGTCTCAAGTTGTTAGGTGCGATGATGTCGGTCGGTTAGGTTACCCGGTGACCAAAAAAAAAGTTTTCTTGTATAATTTTCCTTGTGCTGTTCATTAGGAATTTCATAACTGTTTGAGATAAAAAAAACGGCGGGCCATGGTGTACATCTGCTCAAAATCCAAATTTCAATGTTCGCATGTTTGCAAATACTGGAATTTGGATTTTGAGGAGATGTACCCTAACGCCCGCCTTTTTTTGACACCTACAAACAAAGGGCTATCTAGATCGTTATATTGCTCTAATAAAAAATTTTTGCCCAGATTTGGAATAACTTGTCTCAAAACAGAAGTTATGTGAAGGCCATAATTTTTGCTTCAACTTTGTGTGTGTCTGTTTTGTTTGTGCCGTATATGTTTTGCTCTAATTTCGGGTGATCAAGTACTGCGCTCGTCAAAAACCAAAAGTAATTTTGTCTGTTTTGCGGAGAAAAAAAAACGATTCTTATCTGTCTCCAAGAAAAAAACTTGGCGACCGTTCTTGATTTTACACAGAACAATGTTCTTTTTTTAAACTCAGACACTGAGTAGAATAAAGCTAAGGACCCTCTATTGTGACAGATGAATTAAGGCAGTTTTTTTACGTGCGCGTTTTATTATTGGAGAAAATTCCGTTCAACTTGCGTTGGTGGGGTGATTTCGTACAAGCGTTCTGGTGCTCTTCCGAGGAAACCTAGTGTCATTCTAACGTGCTCGGCAATAAGCTATGCAGTTGTTTGTTAGTTGTGTGAGTTTTCTTATCAATTTAGCGACTGCTAATGCTTTATGACAGTATTAAACGTTTAATTAGGTCCAGAAAAAAAAGAAAATTTTTACAAAAAAAGTTTTCGATACTTCTTACTTTAGTTTTTCGGGTCGTAAGTTGTTCGGTGCGACGATGTTGGTCGGTTAAGTTACCCGGTGACAAAAACAGTTTTCCTGAATAATTTTTCTTGTGTTGTTGGTTAGGAATATCGTAAATGTTTGAGATAAAAAAAACGGCGGGCCATGGGGTGAATCTGCTCAAAATCCAAACTTCAATTTTTGCATGTTTGCAAACATTGGAATTTGGATTTTGAGGAGATGTACCCTAAGGCCCGCCTTTTTTTGACACCTACATACAAAGGGCTATCTAGATCGTTATTTTGCGCTAATAAAATTTTTTGCCCAGATGTGGAATAACTTGTCTCAAAAATGAATTTATGTGAAGGTCATAATTTTCGCTTCAATTTTGCGTGTGTCTGTTTTGTTTGCGCCGTATGTGTTTTGCTCCAATTTCGGGTGATAAAGTACTGCGCTCGTCAAAAATCAAAAGTAGTTTTGTCTGTTTTGCGGAGAAAAAAACGTTTCTTATCAGTCTCCAAGAAAAACTTGGCGACCGTTTTTGATTTCACTCAGAACAATGTTCATTTTTTAACTCAGACATTGAGTAGAGTAAAGCTAAGGACCCTCTATTGTGAAAGAAGACATAAGGCAGTTTTTTTCACGTGCACGTTTTATTATTGGAGAAGATTCCGTCCAACTTGTGTTGGTGGGATGAGTTCGTACAAGCGTTCTGGTGCTCTTCCGAGGAAACCTAGCGTCATTCCAACGTGCTCGGCTATAAATTATGCAGTTGTTTGTTAGTTGTGTGAGTTTTCCCTAAAATTTAGCGTCTGCTAATGTTTTATGACAGTATTAAACGTTTAATTAGGTCCAGAAAAAATGAAAATTTTTATTAAAAAAGTTTTCGTTACTTCTTACTTTAGTTTTTCGGATTGTAAGTTGTTCGGTGCGACGATGTTGGTCGGTTAAGTTACCCGGTGACAAAAACAGTTTTCCTGAATAATTTTTCTTGTGTTGTTGGTTAGGAATATCGTAAATGTTTGAGATAAAAAAAACGGCGGGCCATGGGGTGAATCTGCTCAAAATCCAAACTTCAATTTTTGCATGTTTGCAAACATTGGAATTTGGATTTTGAGGAGATGTACCCTAAGGCCCGCCTTTTTTTGACACCTACATACAAAGGGCTATCTAGATCGTTATTTTGCGCTAATAAAATTTTTTGCCCAGATGTGGAATAACTTGTCTCAAAAATGAATTTATGTGAAGGTCATAATTTTCGCTTCAATTTTGCGTGTGTCTGTTTTGTTTGCGCCGTATGTGTTTTGCTCCAATTTCGGGTGATAAAGTACTGCGCTCGTCAAAAATCAAAAGTAGTTTTGTCTGTTTTGCGGAGAAAAAAACGTTTCTTATCAGTCTCCAAGAAAAACTTGGCGACCGTTTTTGATTTCACTCAGAACAATGTTCATTTTTTAACTCAGACATTGAGTAGAGTAAAGCTAAGGACCCTCTATTGTGAAAGAAGACATAAGGCAGTTTTTTTCACGTGCACGTTTTATTATTGGAGAAGATTCCGTCCAACTTGTGTTGGTGGGATGAGTTCGTACAAGCGTTCTGGTGCTCTTCCGAGGAAACCTAGCGTCATTCCAACGTGCTCGGCTATAAATTATGCAGTTGTTTGTTAGTTGTGTGAGTTTTCCCTAAAATTTAGCGTCTGCTAATGTTTTATGACAGTATTAAACGTTTAATTAGGTCCAGAAAAAATGAAAATTTTTATTAAAAAAGTTTTCGTTACTTCTTACTTTAGTTTTTCGGATTGTAAGTTGTTAGGTGCGACGATGTCGGTCGGTTAGGTTACCCGGTGACAAAAACAGTTTTCCTGAATAATTTTCCTTGTGCTGTTGGTTAGGAATATTGTAACTGTTTGTGATAAAGAAAACGGCGGGCCATGGGGTACATCTGCTCAAAATCCAAACTTCAATGTTTGCATGTTTGCAAACATTGGAATTTGGATCTTGAGGAGATTTAACCTAAAGCCCGCCTTTTTGACACCTACAAACAAAGGGCTATCTAGATCGTTATTTTCTGCTAATAAAAACTTTTGCCCAGATGTGGAATAACTTGTCTCAAAATTGAATTTATGTGAAGGTCATAATTTTTGCTTCGATCATAATTTTGTGTGTTTCTGTTTTGTTTGTGCCGTATATGTTTTGCTCCATTTTCGGGTGATCAAGTACTGCGCTCGTTTAAAATCAATATTAGATTTGTCTGTTTTGCGGAGAAAAAAAACGTTTCTTATCTGTCTCCAAGAAAAAAAACTTGGCGACCGTTCTTGATTTCACTCAGAACAAAGTTCTTTTTAAACTCAGACACTGAGTAGAGTAAAGCTAAGGACCCTCTATTGTGACAGATGAATTAAGGCAGCTTTTTTACGTGCGCGTTTTTTAATTGGAGAAAATTCCGTTCAACTTGTGTTGGTGGGGTGATTTCGTACAAGCGCTCTGGTGCTCTTCCGAGGAAACCTAGTGTCATTCTAACGTGCTCGGCAATAAGTTATGCAGTTGTTTGTTAGTTGTGTGAGTTTTCCCTACAATTTAGCGTCTGCTAATGCTTTATGACAGTATTAAACGTTTAATTAGGTCCTGAAAAAAAATAAAAAATTTTTATAAAAAACTTTTCGATACTTCTTTCTTTAGTTTTTTCGGGTCGTAAGTTGTTAGGTGCGACGATGTCGGTCGGTTAGGTTACCCGGTGACAAAAACAGTTTTCCTGAATAATTTTCTTTGTGCTGTTGGTTAGGATTATTGTAACTGTTTGAGATAAAAAAAGACGGCAGGCCATAGGGTACATCTGCTCGAAATCCAAATTTCAATGTTTGTATGTTTGCAAACATTGGAATTTGGATTTTGAGGAGATCTACCCTAAGGCGCGCCTTTTTTGACACCTACAAACAAAGGGCTATCTAGATCGTTATTTTGCGCTAATAAAAATTTTTGCCCAGATGTCGAATAACTTTTGTGTGTGTGTCTGTTTTGTTTGTGTCGTATGTGTTTTGCTCCAATTTCGGGTGATCCAGTACCGCGCTCGTCAAAAATCAAAAATAGTTTTGTCTGTTTTGCGGAGAAAACAAACAATTCTTATCTCTCTCCAAGAAAAAAACTTGGCAACCGTTCTTGATTTCACTCAGAACAATGTTCTTTTTTTAACTCAGACACTGATTAGAGTAAAGCTAAGGACCCTCTATTGTGACAGATGAATTAAGGCAGTTTTTTTACGTGCGCGTTTTATTATTGTAGAAGATTCCGTTCAACTTGCGTTGTTGGGGTGATTTCGTACAAGCGTTCTGGTGCTCTTCCGAAGAAACCTAGTGTCATTCTAACGTGCTCGGCAATAAGTTATGCAGTTGTTTGTTAGTTCTGTGAGTTTTCCCTACAATTTAGCGTCTACTAATGCTTTATGACAGTATTAAACGTTTAATTAGGTCCAGAAAAAATTGAAAATTTTCATAAAGAAGTTTTCGATACTTCTTACTTTAGTTTTTCCTGTCGTAAGTTGTTAGGTGCGACGATGTCGGTCGGTTAGGTTACCCGGTGACGAAAGCAGTTTTTCTGAATAATTTTCCTTGTGCTGTTGGTTAGGAATATTGTAACTCTTTGAGATAAAAAATACGGCGGGCCATGGGGTGTATCTGCTCAAAATCCAAATTTCAATGTTTGCATGTTTGCAAACATTGGAATTTGGATTTTGAGGAGATGTACCCTAACGCCCGCCTTTTTTGACACCAACAAACCAAGGGCTATCTCGGTCGTTATTTTGCGCTAATAAAAATTTTTGCCCAGATGTGGAATAACTTGTCTCAAAACAGAAGTTATGTGAAGGCCAAAATTTTTGCTTCAACTTTGTGTGTGTCTGTTTTGTTTGTGCCGTATGTGTTTTGCTCCAATTTCGGGTGATCAAGTACTGCGCTCGTCAAAAACCAAAAGTAATTTTGTCTGTTTTGCGGAGAAAAAAAACGATTCTTATCTGTCTCCAAGAAAAAAAACTTGGCGACCGTTCTTGATTTTACTCAGAACAATGTTCTTTTTTTTAACTCAGACACTGAGTAGATTAAAGCTAAGGACCCTCTATTGTGACAGATGAATTAAGGCAGTTTTTTTACGTGCGCGTTTTATTATTAGAGAAAATTCCGATCAACTTGCGTTGGTGGGGTGATTTCATACAAGCGTTCTGGTGCTCTTCCGAGGAAACCTAGTGTCATTCTAACGTGCTCGGCAATAAGTTATGCAGTTGTTTGTTAGTTCTGTGAGTTATCCCTACAATTTAGCGTCTCCTAATGCTTTATGACAGTATTAAACGTTTAATTAGTTCCAGAAAAAAATGAAAATTTTCATAAAAAAAGTTTTCGATACTTCTTACTTTAGTTTTTCGGGTCGTAAGTTGTTAGGTGCGACGATGTCGGTCGGTTAGGTTACCCGGTGACAAAAACATTTTTCCTTAATAATTTTTCCCTGTGCTGTTGATTAGGAATATCATAACTGTTTGGGATTAAAAAAATACGGCGGGCCATGTGGAACATCTGCTCAAAATCCCAATTTCAATGTTTGCATGTTTGCAAACATTGGAATTTGGATTTTGAGGAGATCTACCCTAAGGCGCGCCTTTTTTGACATCTACAAACAAAGGGCTATCTAGATCGTTATTTTGCGCTAATAAAAATTTTTGCCCAGATGTCGAATAACTTTTGTGTGTGTGTCTGTTTTGTTTGTGTCGTATGTGTTTTGCTCCAATTTCGGGTGATCCAGTACCGCGCTCGTCAAAAATCAAAAGTAGTTTTGTCTGTTTTGCGGAGAAAACAAACAATTCTTATCTCTCTCCAAGAAAAAAACTTGGCAACCGTTCTTGATTTCACTCAGAACAATGTTCTTTTTTTAACTCAGACACTGATTAGAGTAAAGCTAAGGACCCTCTATTGTGACAGATGAATTAAGGCAGTTTTTTTTTACGTGCGAGTTTTATTATTGTAGAAAATTCTAACGTGGTCGGCAATAAGTTATGCAGTTTTTTGTTAGTTGTGTGAGGTTTCCCTACAATTTAGCGTCTACTAATGCTTTATGACAGTATTAAACGTTTAATTAGGTCAAGAAAAAATTGAAAATTTTCATAAAAAAAGTTTTCGATACTTCTTACTTTAGTTTTTCCTGTCGTAAGTTGTTAGGTGCGACGATGTCGGTCGGTTAGGTTACCCGGTGACAAAAACAGTTTTTCTGAATAATTTTCTTTGTGCTGTTGGTTAGGAATATCGTAACTGTTTGAGATAAAAAATACGGGGGGCCATGGGGTGTATCTGCTCAAAATCCAAATTTCAATGTTTGCATGTTTGCAAACATTGGAATTTGGATTTTGAGGAGATGTACCCTAACGCCCGCCTTTTTTTGACACCAACAAACAAAGAGCTATCTTGATCGTTATTTTGCGCTAATAAAAATTTTTGCCCAGATGTGGAATAACTTGTCTCAAAACAGAAGTTATGTGAAGGCCATAATTTTTGCTTCAACTTTGTGTGTGTCTGTTTTGTTTGTGCCGTATGTGTTTTGCTCCAATTTCGGGTGATCAAGTACTGCGCTCGTCAAAAACCAAAAGTAATTTTGTCTGTTTTGCGGAGAAAAAAAAGGATTCTTATCTGTCTCCAAGAAAAAAAACTTGGCGACCGTTCTTGATTTTACTCAGAACAATGTTCTTTTTTTTAACTCAGACACTGAGTAGATTAAAGCTAAGGACCCTCTATTGTGACAGATGAATTAAGGCAGTTTTTTTACGTGCGCGTTTTATTATTAGAGAAAATTCCGATCAACTTGCGTTGGTGGGGTGATTTCATACAAGCGTTCTGGTGCTCTTCCGAGGAAACCTAGTGTCATTCTAACGTGCTCGGCAATAAGTTATGCAGTTGTTTGTTAGTTCTGTGAGTTATCCCTACAATTTAGCGTCTCCTAATGCTTTATGACAGTATTAAACGTTTAATTAGTTCCAGAAAAAAATGAAAATTTTCATAAAAAAAGTTTTCGATACTTCTTACTTTAGTTTTTCGGGTCGTAAGTTGTTAGGTGCGACGATGTCGGTCAGTTAGGTTACCCGGTGACAAAAACATTTTTCCTTAATAATTTTTCCCTGTGCTGTTGATTAGGAATATCATAACTGTTTGGGATTAAAAAAATACGGCGGGCCATGTGGAACATCTGCTCAAAATCCCAATTTCAATGTTTGCATGTTTGCAAACATTGGAATTTTGGATTTTGAGGAGATGTACCCCAACGCCCGCCTTTTTTTGACACCTACAAACAAAAGGCTATCTAGATTGTTATTTTGCGCTAAAAAAAATTTTTGTCCAGATGTGGAATAACTTGTCTCAAAACAGAAGTTATGTGAAGGCCATAATTTTTGCTTCAACTTTGTGTGTGTCTGTTTTGTTTGTGCCGTATGAGTTTTGCTCCAATTTCGGGTGATCAAATACTGCGCTCGTCGAAAATCAAAAGTAGTTTTGTCTTTTTTGCGGAGAAAAAAAACCTTTCTTATCTGTCTCCAAGAAATACTTGGCGACCGTTCTTGATTTCGCTCAGAACAATGTTCTTTTTAAACTCAGACACCGAGTAGGGTAAAACTAAGGACCCTCTATTGTGACAGATGAATTAAGGCAGTTTTTCTAACGAGCGCGTTTTATTATTGGAGAAAACTCCGTTCAACTTGTGTAGTTGGGTTGATTTCATACAAGCGTTCTGGTGCTCTTCCGAGGAAACCTAGTGTCATTCTAACGTGCTCGGCAATAAGTTATGCAGTTGTTTGTTAGTTCTGTGAGTTATCCCTACAATTTAGCGTCTCCTAATGCTTTATGACAGTATTAAACGTTTAATTAGGTCCAGAAAAAAATGATAATTTTCATAAAAAAAAGTTTTCGATACTTCTTACTTTAGTTTTTCGGGTCGTAAGTTGTTAGGTGCAACGATGTCGGTCGGTTAGGTTACCCGGTGACAAAAACATTTTTCCTTAATAATTTTTCCCTGTGCTGTTGATTAGGAATATCATAACTGTTTGGGATTAAAAAAATACGGCGGGCCATGTGGAACATCTGCTCAAAATCCCAATTTCAATGTTTGCATGTTTGCAAACATTGGAATTTGGATTTTGAGGAGATCTACCCTAAGGCGCGCCTTTTTTGACACCTACAAACAAAGGGCTATCTAGATCGTTATTTTGCGCTAATAAAAATTTTTGCCCAGATGTCGAATAACTTTTGTGTGTGTGTCTGTTTTGTTTGTGTCGTATGTGTTTTGCTCCAATTTCGGGTGATCCAGTACCGCGCTCGTCAAAAATCAAAAGTAGTTTTGTCTGTTTTGCGGAGAAAACAAACAATTCTTATCTCTCTCCAAGAAAAAAACTTGGCAACCGTTCTTGATTTCACTCAGAACAATGTTCTTTTTTTAACTCAGACACTGATTAGAGTAAAGCTAAGGACCCTCTATTGTGACAGATGAATTAAGGCAGTTTTTTTTTACGTGCGAGTTTTATTATTGTAGAAAATTCTAACGTGGTCGGCAATAAGTTATGCAGTTTTTTGTTAGTTGTGTGAGGTTTCCCTACAATTTAGCGTCTACTAATGCTTTATGACAGTATTAAACGTTTAATTAGGTCAAGAAAAAATTGAAAATTTTCATAAAAAAAGTTTTCGATACTTCTTACTTTAGTTTTTCCTGTCGTAAGTTGTTAGGTGCGACGATGTCGGTCGGTTAGGTTACCCGGTGACGAAAACAGTTTTTCTGAATAATTTTCTTTGTGCTGTTGGTTAGGAATATCGTAACTGTTTGAGATAAAAAATACGGGGGGCCATGGGGTGTATCTGCTCAAAATCCAAATTTCAATGTTTGCATGTTTGCAAACATTGGAATTTGGATTTTGAGGAGATGTACCCTAACGCCCGCCTTTTTTTGACACCAACAAACAAAGAGCTATCTTGATCGTTATTTTGCGCTAATAAAAATTTTTGCCCAGATGTGGAATAACTTGTCTCAAAACAGAAGTTATGTGAAGGCCATAATTTTTGCTTCAACTTTGTGTGTGTCTGTTTTGTTTGTGCCGTATGTGTTTTGCTCCAATTTCGGGTGATCAAGTACTGCGCTCGTCAAAAACCAAAAGTAATTTTGTCTGTTTTGCGGAGAAAAAAAACGATTCTTATCTGTCTCCAAGAAAAAAAACTTGGCGACCGTTCTTGATTTTACTCAGAACAATGTTCTTTTTTTTTAACTCAGACACTGAGTAGATTAAAGCTAAGGACCCTCTATTGTGACAGATGAATTAAGGCAGTTTTTTTTACGTGCGCGTTTTATTATTAGAGAAAATTCCGATCAACTTGCGTTGGTGGGGTGATTTCATACAAGCGTTCTGGTGCTCTTCCGAGGAAACCTAGTGTCATTCTAACGTGCTCGGCAATAAGTTATGCAGTTGTTTGTTAGTTGTGTGAGTTTTCCCTACAATTTAGCGTCTGCAAATGATATTATGACAGTATTAAACGTTTAATTAAGTCCAGAAAAAAATGAAAATTTTAACTAAGAAAGTTTCGATACTTACTTTAGTTTTTCGTGTCGTAAGTTGTTAGGTGCGACGATGTCGGTCAGTTAGGTTACCCGGTGACAAAAACACTTTTCTTGAAAAGTTTTTCTTGTGCTGTTGGTTAGGAATTTTGTAAATATTTGAGATAGAAAAAGATTGCGTGCCATGGTGTACATCTGCACAAAATCCAAATTTCAATGTTTGCATGTTTGCATACATTGGAATTTGGATTTTGAGGAGATCTACCCTAAGGCGCGCCTTTTTTGACACCTACAAACAAAGGGCTATCTAGATCGTTATTTTGCGCTAATAAAATTTTTGCCCAGATGTCGAATAACTTTTGTGTGTGTGTCTGTTTTGTTTGTGTCGTATGTGTTTTGCTCCAATTTCGGGTGATCCAGTACCGCGCTCGTCAAAAATCAAAAGTAGTTTTGTCTGTTTTGCGGAGAAAACAAACAATTCTTATCTCTCTCCAAGAAAAAAACTTGGCAACCGTTCTTGATTTCACTCAGAACAATGTTCTTTTTTTAACTCAGACACTGATTAGAGTAAAGCTAAGGACCCTCTATTGTGACAGATGAATTAAGGCAGTTTTTTTTACGTGCGAGTTTTATTATTGTAGAAAATTCTAACGTGGTCGGCAATAAGTTATGCAGTTTTTTGTTAGTTGTGTGAGGTTTCCCTACAATTTAGCGTCTACTAATGCTTTATGACAGTATTAAACGTTTAATTAGGTCAAGAAAAAATTGAAAATTTTCATAAAAAAAGTTTTCGATACTTCTTACTTTAGTTTTTCCTGTCGTAAGTTGTTAGGTGCGACGATGTCGGTCGGTTAGGTTACCCGGTGACGAAAACAGTTTTTCTGAATAATTTTCTTTGTGCTGTTGGTTAGGAATATCGTAACTGTTTGAGATAATAAATACGGGGGGCCATGGGGTGTATCTGCTCAAAATCCAAATTTCAATGTTTGCATGTTTGCAAACATTGGAATTTGGATTTTGAGGAGATGTACCCTAACGCCCGCCTTTTTTTGACACCAACAAACAAAGAGCTATCTTGATCGTTATTTTGCGCTAATAAAAATTTTTGCCCAGATGTGGAATAACTTGTCTCAAAACAGAAGTTATGTGAAGGCCATAATTTTTGCTTCAACTTTGTGTGTGTCTGTTTTGTTTGTGCCGTATGTGTTTTGCTCCAATTTCGGGTGATCAAGTACTGCGCTCGTCAAAAACCAAAAGTAATTTTGTCTGTTTTGCGGAGAAAAAAAACGATTCTTATCTGTCTCCAAGAAAAAAAACTTGGCGACCGTTCTTGATTTTACTCAGAACAATGTTCTTTTTTTTAACTCAGACACTGAGTAGATTAAAGCTAAGGACCCTCTATTGTGACAGATGAATTAAGGCAGTTTTTTTTACGTGCGCGTTTTATTATTAGAGAAAATTCCGATCAACTTGCGTTGGTGGGGTGATTTCATACAAGCGTTCTGGTGCTCTTCCGAGGAAACCTAGTGTCATTCTAACGTGCTCGGCAATAAGTTATGCAGTTGTTTGTTAGTTCTGTGAGTTATCCCTACAATTTAGCGTCTCCTAATGCTTTAAGACAGTATTAAACGTTTAATTAGTTCCAGAAAAAAATGAAAATTTTCATAAAAAAAGTTTTCGATACTTCTTACTTTAGTTTTTCGGGTCGTAAGTTGTTAGGTGCAACGATGTCGGTCGGCTAGGTTACCCGGTGACAAAAACATTTTTCCTTAATAATTTTTCCCTGTGCTGTTGATTAGGAATATCATAACTGTTTGGGATTAAAAAAATACGGCGCGCCATGTGGAACATCTGCTCAAAATCCCAATTTCAATGTTTGCATGTTTGCAAACATAGGAATTTTGGATTTTGAGGAGATGTACCCCAACGCCCGCCTTTTTTTGACACCTACAAACAAAGGGCTATCTAGATTGTTATTTTGCGCTAAAAAAAATTTTTGTCCAGATGTGGAATAACTTGTCTCAAAACAGAAGTTATGTGAAGGCCATAATTTTTGCTTCAACTTTGTGTGTGTCTGTTTTGTTTGTGCCGTATGAGTTTTGCTCCAATTTCGGGTGATCAAATACTGCGCTCGTCGAAAATCAAAAGTAGTTTTGTCTTTTTTGCGGAGAAAAAAAACGTTTCTTATCTGTCTCCAAGAAATACTTGGCGACCGTTCTTGATTTCGCTCAGAACAATGTTCTTTTTAAACTCAGACACCGAGTAGGGTAAAACTAAGGACCCTCTATTGTGACAGATGAATTAAGGCAGTTTTTCTAACGAGCGCGTTTTATTATTGGAGAAAACTCCGTTCAACTTGTGTAGTTGGGTTGATTTCGTACAAGCGTTCTGGTGCTCTTCCGAGGAAACCTAGCGTCATTCTAACGTGCTCGGCAATAAGTTATGCAGTTGTTTAAGAGTTGTGTGAGTTTTCCCTTCAATTTAGCGTCTGCTAATGCTTTATGACAGTATTAAACGTTTAATTAAGTCCGGAAAAAATGAAAATTTTTATAAAATGTTTTCGATACTTCTTACTTTAGTTTTTTGTGTCGTAAGTTGTTAGATTCGACGATGTCGGTCGGTTAGGTTACCCGGTGACGAAAACAGTTTTTCTGAATAATTTTCCTTGTGCTGTTGGTTAGGAATATCGTAACTGTTTGAGATAAAAAATACGGCGGGCCATGGGGTGTATCTGCTCAAAGTCCAAATTTCAATTTTTGCATGTTTGCAAACATTGGAATTTGGATTTTGAGGAGATGTACCCTAACGCCCGCCTTTTTTTGACACCAACAAACAAAGGGCTATCTCGATCGTTATTTTGCGCTAATAAAAATTTTTGCCCAGATGTGGAATAACTTTTCTCAAAAATGAATTTATGTGAAGGCCATAATGTTTGCTTCAATTTTTTGTATGTCTCTTATGCTTCTGCCATGTGTTTTCCTCCTTGGAATCATAATTTAACCGGTTTTCCCGGTAAGACCAGCAGCTCAATCCCGGAAATACTGGCGGGAATTTTAAATTTCCCAGTTTCCCCGGTAAAAACCCGGCCGATAGATCCCGGAAATACTGGCGGGAATCTTAAATTTCCAGACTTTCCCGGTAGGATCCTGGCGGAGAAATCCCGGAAATACTGGCGGGAATCTTAAAGTTCCCGAGTATCCCGGTAAGATCCCACTGGTGAATCCTGGAAACCCCGTCGGGATTTAAATTTTCCCGTTTTTCCTGTCAGGGTTCTTAAATGTCCCGGATTTACCGGCGGGAAATGCGGGATCTTGCTCTATCTTGGCTAATCTTGAAATTCCCGGTACTTTTACCGGTAAGATCCCCGGATCTTCCCCGTGTATTTCCCGGATCTTGTCGGGGGAAAATTCGGGATCTTAATAAGATTCCCGGGATCCGACGCACTGGGCTTGCTGCCTCAGACTCAATCTCATTTGTTTATTCTCCGTGGTTTTGTAATTGTGGTAAATTTTGAAACGTTAGCACCAATGCTTTTTTAGAAAAAGATTCTGTTTCTCATTCAAATGTACTTTTTTCAGAATTGATAACCAATTTGCTAGAGCATATTTACCGTCAAGATGAATTGTTTTAATCGCGACCAATCACGTGACTAAGACTGGTTCACCTCTATCTGATCTTATTCTCATCTGATCTCTATTTGATTTTATTTTGCATTCTCAACTTAGAATGTTCAGAGGTCACTTTTGTTAACACTTATGGGCTTAATTTTTTTGTCAATAGTTGTTCATTTCATAAAATCTTTTTCCTTTTCATTTCAGAAATTGCCTTAGATTTGAGCTCCTGTCTCTCATTTTGTTTATTTGAGTGTTCAATAATATAAGTTAAATGCACAATATATGAGCTACTTTTTCAGAGGTATTATATATCTATATCAATAAGAAGACAAATAAAAATTTTTGTGGATAAGTCGAATGGGAAGATTATGTGTCCTTGCGGATTAGCCTGCTCGGTTGCCCCTAAAGGTATATTGGTGACAATTTAAGCAGTGATTTTGGAAAAAAATTACACATTTTAAAATAAAATAGCGGTATAGCCGGCGATTTGGTGAGAAATAAAAACGTTTGGATTAATCCAGAACCAGCTGTTGAAACGTCTAATGGCAGTACAAAATATTTCAAGGAATTTGCGTTTTCACGAAAGTTTAAAATTTATTTAATTTCGATTAAAAAACCCAAATCGGAGGCATTAATCATACTTTCATTAAAAAGAAGCATATTCACTGTTTCCATAGTTGCCAGGGCAGCTTTAGAAATTCGAAATTGCATAAATAAAGGAGACAAAATAAGCAGAATTATGACATACCCTAGCAAAGTTTCATTAATTGTATTTCCTACGATTTTTTTCTGAAGCGGTGACAAATTACCATGTGAATTGCGCACATCAAGTCACATGAAAAAATTAACTCAACAAAAAAGTATTTCTTAATCGTTTTGATTGTTTACGATTGTTTTTGATTGATTAAGAGATATAATTGCCTTCCATTTGTCTCGCTCCATTTGCTCTAGTGTTATATCTAAAGAAATGAACAAAAATAAATCTCAGTGTCATGATCCCCGTTTTTGTATATAGGTATATCCTTTCTTAAAGATCTATCAAACTTAAGTTGCAAATTCGGAACTGAACATTTACATATAATTTAAGCTCTTTGTCGTCTAGCCGCAAATAATTAAAGGTCAGGCGAACTGTATAACCGCGAGGTTCTTACTTGACATTTTACAGTTTGAACTTTAGTTTGAAAACGGCGTTCATGTTGATTTATGGATCACAAACTTATTTAAAATTGTTTGGTTAAGTGTTTGGTCAGTTGTTTGGTAAAATCAAACATCTACTTTATAAAAATTCTTTCAAAAATGTCATTTTGAACTATATTGATTAACTGTCTGTCAATACACTTACACTCTTTCTTTTTCTAGTGTTCAATCTAAAGAAATGAAGAAAACTTATCTTTAATCAACATTTTTTTTGTATACATATATGTGCTTTTTCAAAATTCTATCAAAATTCTTGTTCCAAGATTTAAGCAACCTACTAGTATAGAAAATGGTTCTATTTCTCTCCTAATGGTTCATCTGCTGTTTTATTGAATTACTCTGCAGCAGACTAATGATTTTTTGGACTCTGCCATTACGTAATTTCATTAAAATTTTGAAAAAGTTTGTTAAGTTTTCAAAATTTTGTAAAGTTTGCCCGTTCTCTGTTGTTTGATTGTTCTCTTACTTCAACCGAATATTTAGGCAGTATTTTTGACAGTCTAATGAAGGCTCATAGTATAGTTGTTTCACCGTTAGTGTTACTGATTACTTTGAATCTATGTGTTTCAGGCAAAAAGTTTTTTTTTCTGTTTTGGATCATTTCAGTTTTTTTCTGTCTTTAATCAACAATTTTTTTTGTATACATATATGTGCTTTTTCAAAATTTTATCAAAATTCTTGTTCCAAGAATTAAACAACCTAGTTTAGAAAATGGTTCTACTCCTCTCCTAATGGTTCATCTGCTGTTTTATTGAATTGCTCTGCAGCAGACTAATGATTTTTTGACTCTGCCATAACGTAATTTCATTAAAATTTTGAAAAAGTTTGTTAAGTTTTCAAAATTTTGTAAAGTTTGCCCATTCTCTGTTGTTTGATTGTTCTCTTACTTCAACCGAATTTTTAGGCAGTATTTTTGACAGTCTAATGAAGGCTCATAATATAGTTGTTTCACCGTTAGTGTTACTGATTACTTTGAATCTATGTGTTTCAGGCAAAAAAATTTTTTTTCTGTTTTGGATTTTGATGTTCTTTTTGTAGGTGTGCTAAAAATTGAGTAATGTAGGATCTTTGTAATTGCAAAAACAGCAAAGGACAAGTTTATGAAAGGAGGAAGTTAATAAACTATTATTTTCTTATTCAAATTTTTTTCAAGAATAAGTGATATTTGAGTTCTGAGGTCTTTTGTCTTTACTTTTGTTATATGGCCACACTGTCTCATTTATTAAAATTTCATGAGTCGAAGTTTAACATATCTGAATCCGAATGTCTCTTTAGTTTAGTGGCTCATCAAAAATGTGGAATTGACGGAGTCTCGATATCAATAAAAAGACAAATGAAAAATTTTGTGGATAAGTTGCATGGGAAGACTAGGTGTCCTCGCGGATTAGCCTGCCCGGTTGCCCTAAAAGGTATATTGATGACAATTTAAGCAGTGATTTTGGAAAAAAATTACACATTTTAAAATAAAATAGCGGTATAGCCGGCCAATTGGTGAGAAATAAAAACCTTTGGATTAATCCAGAACCAGCTGTTGAAACGTCTTACGGCAATGCAACATTTTTCGTTAAGTTTGCGATTTCACGAAAGTTCATTTATATTCTTTTGAAAATCACAAAAAAGTGCAATTTTGTAATTTGGAGGCTGTAATCACACTTTTTAAAGGGAAGCATATTCACTGATTTCATAGTTACCAAGGCAGCTTTGAAGTTTTAAAAGTGCATAAATAATTAAGAAAAATAAGCAGAGATATGATTTATCCGAGCAAAAATTGATTAGTTGTATTTTCTGCAATTTTCACTTTGAAGTGGTGACAAAGATTGAGCACATCAAGTCACATGAAAAAAAAACGAATCGACAAAACCACTTTTTTATTTATCTTTTATTTAGAAAACTCTTGATTTGTTCAAGGTTTCTCAACAAGCAGTGAAAATCAAAATTTATTTGGTGTTTTATTGATTTGGCATGCTGTCATTGTTTTAAGCAACAACTCAGTGAGAAACTGCAAAAACAATTTTCAAAAAAATGTGATGGGTTTTAACCTTTCTGCTTTTTTCATACAAAATTTCTCAAGATTGACGAAATAATTTAGATTTGAAAATGAAAACAATCGAAAACTTTAGATTACAATATTGAAAATCAAAAGCAAGAGTTTCAGAAAAAGACGGATGTCCAAGAACTGCTCAACGGCTTTTTGTAGTTAAATAAAGGCTGTTTTTGTTCTAAATCAGTAATACTTTTCAAAAATGCCAATCAAATTTGATTTAACATAAAATTTTAAACTAAAATTGAAGAGGCTATCAATCCCTTACTTTAGGTGCTTCTTTAATAGAGAAAACCGAACAACAACGCCAAAAAACCACAGAAATAGTCGGTGATTTCGGATTCATACTTAATAAAGCCTCTGTATGTTCAGTTTGCATTGTCGTATGAAAGATTGGAAACCGTCATTTTTTGGCGCAAGAGAAATTCGATGTGTTCGGTTTTAGAGGATTTGGTGTGTTTGATATTTAAACGTAAGAGATCATCGGCATGTTCGGTGTTTAAACGTAAGAGATTGTCGGTATGCTCTGTGTTTAAAAGTAAGAGATCGTCGGTATGTACGGTTGAAGACATAGGAATTTGTCGACTTTCACCTGTACGTCTAATTTGTCAAACAATCGAAAATTCTTCTTGAGCTTGTTTTCAAAATTTGCGTTTTCACGAATGTTTAAAATTTATTTAATTTCGATTAAAGAAACACAAATCGGAGGCATTAATCATACTTTCATTAAAAAGAAGCATATTCACTGTTTCCATAGTTGCCAAGGCAGCTTTAGAAATTCGAAATTGCATAACTAAAGGAGACAAAATAAGCAGAATTATGACATACCCTAGCAAAGTTTCATTAATTGTATTTCCTACGATTTTTTTCTGAAGCGGTGACAAATTACCATGTGAATTGCGCACATCAAGTCACATGAAAAAATTAACTCAACAAAAAAGTATTTCTTAATCGTTTTGATTGTTTACGATTGTTTTTGATTGATTAAGAGATATAATTGCCTTCCATTTGTCTCGCTCCATTTGCTCTAGTGTTATATCTAAAGAAATGAACAAAAATCAATCTCAGTGTCATGATCCCCTTTTTTGTATATAGGTATGTCCTTTCTTAAAGATCTATCAAACTTAAGTTGCAAATTCGGAACTGAACATTTACATATAATTTAAGCTCTTTGTCGTCTAGCCGCAAATAATTAAAGGCCAGGCGAACTGTATAACCGCGAGGTTCTTACTTGACATTTTACAGTTTGAACTTTAGTTTGAAAACGGCGTTCATGTTGATTTATGGATCACAAACTTATTTAAAATTGTTTGGTAAAGTGTTTGGTCAGTTGTTTGGTAAAATCAAACATCTACTTTATAAAAACTCTTTCAAAAATGTCATTTTGAACTATATTGATTAAATGTCTGTCAATACACTTACACTCTTTCTTTTTCTAGTGTTCAATCTAATGAAATGAAGAAAACTTATCTTTAATCAACATTTTTTTTGTATACATATATGTGCTTTTTCAAAATTCTATCAAAATTCTTGTTCCAAGATTTAAGCAACCTACTAGTTTAGAAAATGGTTCTATTTCTCTCCTAATGGTTCATCTGCTGTTTTGTTGAATTACTCTGCAGCAGACTAATGATTTTTTGGACTCTGCCATTACGTAATTTCATTAAAATTTTGAAAAAGTTTGTTAAGTTTTCAAAATTTTGTAAAGTTTGCCCGTTCTCTGTTGTTTGATTGTTCTCTTACTTCAACCGAATATTTAGGCAGTATTTTTGACAGTCTAATGAAGGCTCATAGCATAGTTGTTTCACCGTTAGTGTTACTGATTACTTTGAATCTATGTGTTTCAGGCAAAAATTTTTTTTTTCTGTTTTGGATTTTGATGTTCTTTTTGTAGGTGTGCCACAAATTGAGTAATGTAGGATCTTTTTAATTGCAAAAACAGCAAAGTACAAGTTTATGAATGGAGGAAGTTAATAAACTATTATTTTCTTATTCAAATTATTTTCAAGAATAAGTGATTTTTGAGTTCTGAGGTCTTTTGTCTTTGATTTTTTTATCTGGCCACACTGTCTCATTTATTAAAATTTCATGAGTCGAATTTTAGCATATCTGAATCCGAATGTCTCTTTAGTTTAGTGGCTCAACAAATATGTGGAATTGACGGCTTAGAGTTTTGTTAAAAATTAGAAACTTTTGACTTCTATCTAAGTTTCATTTTTTCAATTTTGGTCCCTTTTTATTCTGATTATCTATTGTTTTGGTTGATGATAAAGGCAAATGGTTATTACATGTGTAATAATTGAATTTCTGGATGTATTCATTCAACTATGTTTTTTTAGTTTTTGTTTTAAAGATACTAAAAGCTTTTGGAAAAAAATTCTGACCTTCAATTTTGTATTGTCCGTTCGAAACTCTTAACATTGACAACATTTACTAGCTGCCTCAGACTCAATCTTATGTGTTTATTTTCCGTGGTTTTAAAATTGTGGCAAATTTTAAGATGTTAGCACCAACGCAACTTTTTTTAAAATGGAATTTATTTCTGTTTTTTTCCAAGTTTACTTTTTTAGGAATTGATAACCAATTTGCTAGAGCATAATTACCGTCAAGATGAATTATTTTAGTTGTGATCAATCACCTGATTAAGACTGTCTCACCTCTATCTGATCGTATGCTTATCTGATCTCTATTTCATTTTGCATTCTCAACTTAGAATGTTCAGAGGTCACTTTTGTTAACACTTATCGGCTTAATTTTTTGTCATCGGAAAAATAGTTGTTCATTTCCTAAAATTATTTTACTTTTCATTTCAGAAATTGCCTTAGAGTTGAACTCCTGTCTCTCATTTTGATTATTTGAGTATTCATTCTTATAAGTTAAAAGAACAAAATATGAGCTACTTTTTCAGAGTTATTCTATCTCTATATCAATAAGAAGACAAATGAAAAATTTTGTGGATAAGTTGAATGGGAAGACTATGTGTCCTCGCGGATTAGCCTGCCCGGTTGCCCCTAAAGGTATATTGGTGACAATTTAAGCAGTGATTTTGGAAAAAAAATTACACATTTTAAAATAAAATAGCGGTATAGCCGGCCAATTGGTGAGAAATAAAAACGTTTGGATTAATCCAGAACCAGCTGTTGAAACGTCTTACAGCAATGCAATATTTTTCGTTAAGTTTGCGAATTCACGGCAGTTTATTTAAATTCTATTGAAAATCACAAAAAGGTGCAATTTGTAATTCGGAGGCTGTAATCACACTTTTTTAAAGGGAAGCATATTCACTGATTTCATAGTTACCAAGGCAGCTTTGAAAGTTTAAAAGTGCATAAATAATTAAGAAAAATAAGCAGAGATATGATTTATCCGAGCAAAAATTGATTAGTTGTATTTTCTGCAATTTTCACTGTGAAGTGGTGACAAAGATTGAGCACATCAAGTCACATGAAAAAAAAACAAATCGACAAAACAACTATTTTTTTATTCTTTTATTTAGAAAACTATTGATTTGTTCAAGGTTTCTCAACAAGCAGTAAAAATCAAAATTTATTTGGTGTTTTATTGATTTGGCATGCTGTCATAGTTTTAAGCAACAACTCAGTGAGAAACTGCAAAAAAAATATTCAAAAAAATGTGATGGGTTTTAACCTTTCTTCTTTTTTCATACATAATTTCTCAAGATTGAGGAAATAATTTAGATTTGAAAATGAAAACAATCGAAAATTTTAGATTACAAAATTGCAGTCAAAAGCAAGAGTTTCAGAAAGAGACGGATGGCCAAGAGCTGCTCAACGGCTTTTTGTAGGTAAATAAAGGCTGCTTTTGTTCTAAATCAGTAATACTTTTAAAAAAATGCCAATTAAATTTGATTTAACATAAAATTTTAATCTAAAACTGAAGAGGTTATCAATTCCTTACTTTAGGTGCTTTTTTAATAGAGAAAACCGAACAACAACGCCAAAAAACTTCACAGAAATAGTCGGTATTTTTGGATTCAAACTTAATAAAGCCTCTGTATGTTCAGTTTGCATTGTCGTATGAAAGATTGGAAACCGTCATTTTTTGGCGCAAGAGAGATTCGATGTGTTTGGTTTTAGAGGATTTGGTGTGTTTGCTATTTAAACGTAAGAGATCATCGGCATGTTCGGTGTTTAAACGTAAGAGATTGTCGGTATGCTCTGTATTTAAAAGTAAGAGATCGTCGGTATGTACGGTTGAAGACATAGGAATTTGTCGACTTTCACCTGTACGTCTAATTTGTCAAAACAATCGAAAATTCTTCTTGAGCTTGTTTTCAAAATTTGTCGAACGAATTTTTATTTACTTTCAGTTTTTGAATTCAAAATTGCAACATACTTGTAGAAATTTGAAGAGAATTTTGTTGATTAATTCACCTTCAGTGAGTTTTGGAATACTTTCTTGTAGTTTACAAGCAATGTTTTTGACTGTTCGTTACGGTTGAAACCAAACATGCCGACTCTTTTTTTTCGGTCTGCCGGACTAAACTGCGGTTAAAACCCAGGAGAGGAAAGCTCATGGTATTTCTCTCAACAATACCGAATCTCTCTCACGTATAAAAGACAACGATTCCGAATCTTTCTTGCGTTTAAAAAACGCTAATACCGAATCGGTCTTACGTTCAAAAGACGACGATACCGAATCTGTCTTAAGTTTTAAAAAAAACAAACAAGATCTTTCTAATGTTAAATAACGAACAAAAACGATGATGCCAACCAGAAAATCGAAGGAACTTTCGTCGTTTTTGGCTAGAAAGACAACAATAACGATTTCTCATGTATAAAAACCAAAGATTCCTCAACTAGGTTTTAGAAAACCCTTTTTAGAATTGAATTGTATTAATCTTCCCGCTTTTTTTTCCCATTCAGACGTGGAATTTTTAAGAAAATTATCTGACAGCACGAAAGGATGACAGAACATTTTTTAGTACAAACAGTTTTGTTTCGAAAACTCGAGGAACAAAGAAACAGATTTGAGCTACTGATTATGACTTTTTATGAATTGATTACTGATTATGAAATCATATGAAATCTACTTGCAGTAGAGTGAAACTGGTTTAATAATTCTTGCCTAGTATTTAAAAAAATCCAGGTGATGTAATAATAGGGCACTTTATTAAAAAACGTTAAGCCTAATTAATTAATAGTCTCGACAACTTCTTGCCACAACAGTTTTAGGGAATAACTGTCGGTTGGTGTTAATTTTTTGTTCAGTCACTTCGACTGTTAAATAAATTTAATGTAGAATGTTACGAGTGAAGTAATAGTAGAAGCCGTCGTTTTCTATGTAATTCCATTGCATGATGTTTCAGGGGTGCAAGCTAATAATTAAGTTCAAGCTAAATTGTTTCATTTGGCGTCTCAGTTTCTGATTGTCGTGAATGCTGTTTGCAGTAAATCATACAAGGATGCTCGCTATTGTGCGATAGCACATAATGTTCCGATCTCGCTCATCCACAATAGAGTCTCAATTGTCTAACAACTGAAGCAGAGATAGACTGTCTCTAAGGATTTAGTTCAAATTTTGTTATTTTTAAATTTGAGAGATTCTTACCAAAGGACAGAAATCTATACAAAAAAGGGTTCTACACAAAAAAAATTAACTTTTCCCCCAAAATGAGCACGCCAACAAACGAAACAACAGACCTGAAATCAACTCTAATGCAATTTCTCAAGCAGGAAATAATTTCTACAATTTTATCAAATGAACAACTAATTTTTACCAAAAAAGAAACAAATGAGCTCAAAAGTGAGCACAATTAAACAAAGACCTCAGAAATCTATTTTGAGCATTCCAAGCCACATCAAATCCAAAAAGATTTTATCTAGACTGTATAATCTTGAGGTAAGTTACGATTGAAGTGATTCGTTTTCGCTTTTGCAACTTATCAGAATGTTGCTCTAGCAAATTATTTATCAATTCACATTTTAAAAAATGCAGACAAAAACAGCAATGTTCCTTAATAAAACTCCAAATACTTCAAAAACTTTCGTTGCCATCCAAGTACAGCTTCACAGTAAATTCCAAAAAAATTAAACAAACAGGGCTTGGGCAGATATGTTTCAGTACGAAGCAGCTAGAACAATCTGTTATTATTTTGAAACAATTCAGTAAACAAATTGAGAAAAACCCGGATTTATCAACGAACAAAAAAACTGATACATTGGATTGCCGGGAACCAAATTTTAAAAACAAATAAAAATAAAAATATAGATAAAATAATATAAAATTGAAAATATAGATAATTTCAAACTGTTGCGAAATTAAGCGGCGTCAATTTAAAATCGATAACCAGCCCTCAGCAAAAAGTCAAATTTAGATTTGACTGTGCTTATTTTTGACTGATCAAATTTTCACTCAATGAGATTGAACGGCAAAATATCAAAACAAAATGAAAGACCCTCAGAACTCAAATTTCCTTAAATGATTTTAGAAAAAGTATTAGTTATTAAAACTTTTAGCCATTAAATCAAGCTATTAATCAGCTTCTCTTATGCTACTAATGCAATTAACAAGATCTTTTATTATTTAGAATGTAGCAAACATACAGAAAAGGTCTTTTAAGGCCAATACACAAATTTTTTCAAAACGTTACCAAAACAAATACTTTTAAAGTAATCAGTATTTTAGCTATTGAAAAGAGACATTATGCAACCTTCTTAGAACTTTTTAGAACAACAAAAAATTCATTGAGTAATGTGACATAGTAACATAAAACAAATAAGAAAAAAAATGGTAAAGTATACAAATTTTTAATGTTGTTAAGTAGTGTAAAAATGAACAAAATCAATAGTTGCCCACAATTCAGCTCAGGCAACAAGAGCAATGCACCAATGAGACACAAACTTTGCATTTACCAGACGCAGCAGTTCAAAATTTGCAACAAAAATAGTGATAAATCCTTAAGAAAGCACATACTTGTCTACAAAAATAATATTAGGACATTGAGATCAGTTTTATCCATTACGTTTGAAATAAATCTAGAACATATGGAGCGAGGCAAATCGTATTTAATCCAAATTCACATTTCATCAAAAGCCCACTACAAACAAAAAATTAGGCGCTGAAATTACACCTATCCGGTTTTCAAACCAAAGTTCAGATTGTAAAGTATTCCAAGTAATATCTTTGGTATTTGACTTGCCTGAAATCTCATTATTTCAAGTAGATTGCGTAATGTGTAAGTGCAAGCAGATTTTTTTCGAAAAAGTGACATCTAAATCACATCAGTTTCAAACAGAAGTTTAAATTCATCTTCCTTGGAAAAACAATTAGTCTTGAAAGGAATTGGAATAATATATATGTCCAATATTAAACAACAAGAAAAATATAGAAAAAATTACCCTATCAAAAATAAAAAAAATGTATTAAATTAATTACTACAACAACGAGTTTGTAATGAAAACTATAAACTATAAACTATGTACTTTGTTTAATTTGATTTAAATTTTCTAGGTTCGTGAGAATTTCAGTGAGACAGTATTGATACTAAGTGGCAAAAAAACCATCATTAAAAATTATTTAAAGGAAACTATTCGTGTCAAAGACAACAAAATTATTAGTTGCCAGAAACCAATCAAACAACAGCATAAATTCACATTTTAAGCGAGTGCATCACATATATCATACTTCGAGAGAAAAAATAGACGTCAAATGTCTGCACAACTAAAAACACAAAACTGACTCTAAAACTAAAAAACTTGATTCAAATCCAAACCTGTTACGTTTTAAAAACCACAATGAGATATTAAAAAATAGCCTCAAGTTCGCTTAAGGTCTTCTAAGACACACAAATTTATAAAATGTAATTGTGCAAAACAATAACAAATCATGAAAAAAAGTCTATAAATGTGTCAATCGAGCTGAACAAAAACCCCAGTTGAGCATGCAGTTCCTCACTCCCACAAGTGGAGTTGGAACAATTATTTGGTTTTTCTAAAGAATCAATCGAAGAAAAAACGGTGATAATTCACACTATTAAAGAATATATCAATTTCGAATCATCTTTTGTGAGAAAATTTTTAAAATTCACAGAAATAAATTAAATACGCTGAAATGGCTGATTTCAATCTTTTCAGTTTAAGCTCCACTCCTTTTCTGTTCATGCTGCTAATGTCTGTAGATGTTGTATTCTGTATGTTAAATTTTTGTATTTTGACATGTTTTATTGTCACATCTATCAGATGCATGTTTTAAGAAAAGAGTACATCAATTATGCTACTAAAAATTTACTCTCGATACTCTAAGTATTGGGAACACTCTTTTGAATAAGACAATTCTTCTGAAAATCTAAAAATTTGTCAAAATAAACCGTGTGCTCAATTCAAAGCATATTGAGTGATTTTTTCTAATACTTTTTGAAATAATTAAAAAAATAATATTGCTTCGAATGGTTGTTTGAGAAAAAGCTGCGTTTTAACGTTCAGTAATGAAGTATGAGAAATATGATGAAAATAATCGTTGGTAAAGAGCTGGTTCGTAAAACCAACATTTAATTATTTGTAAGTTACTTCAGTAACGTTTGTAATCTATCTTATCCTCCTATTAACGTTATCTACGCTTCTCTCTTAGAAAAAGATCTAGGAGAGTGACAAAAAAATTTGTTTATTTGAAAATTTGTTGCTGAGTAAATTAACCAACAAAGTGTGAACATTTGTTCTTCCAAATGTACGGAGATCCTTTCAATTTCGATCTCATATAAAAGTTTAAATTGAAGGTAGGAAAACCACACACGTTTGCTATTTTTGTGTTGCTCATTTTTGGGTTAAAAGTGTTTTTTATGTTTAAGGAGCTAAATATATTGCCCATGAGGCGAAAAACTGATTATCTTACTAATCCAGATATTAGAAATCCAGGAGCATGCCGGGCGTTTTCAGAAATTTTGTCGGTGCTTCTTTTTGTCATCTTTTTTTTCTTTTTCTGCAATCACTTCTCCTTAGATTAAAAAGGGGTGAGTCATATTGGAACCCACATTGAAGTTTATGAAAGAACTTCGATTTTTAAATAGTAATTTTTCAAAGTTTTACTTTCTGTGAACAGCAAATTTGCGCCGATGCAGGTTACAGAGCCTTATCTTTATCATATCTGTTCATAAAACAAACATTCTAAACATTAATTGTATATTGGTGTGTAAGTTTATAGTCATTTCATTTCAATGAACCTTGTAAACTATTGTGGAAACATTGATACTCTAACTCATTATTTCTTCAGCTTGCTAAAACACGAGTATCGTGGGGAAAAATTGCCAAAAAATTTTATCTCTGAAGAAAAATTTAACCAAAACTGCTGACTACACACGCTGAGATCTCTAATTTTACTAACCTGATTGTAAAAAAGGTGACATTCTTGAGTTTTTTTGAATAAAACTGAAGCTTTCTTTACCTTTTCAGACATGCGCTGAAATGCACTGGAATAACATAATCATGACAATATCAAAAACTTCCCTGGGGCACTGGCTCGTTTCGATTTCCAATCTCCAATAAAAATTAGGGGCAGATATTAAGCATTATATGAACCAAATAATGAGTCGAACAAAAATGCTCTATCACAAATTGTTTTTAACAGAGCGGTTTGCTAATTGCTGGCCCAAAATTAATTATTAACAAATTCAAAAACAGTCTAGACACTTTGTGTACGTTTCAACACAATTTTTCTTACTCTGCATCTTTTTGGATATCAAACGCTGTTATTTGACTTTTTGTGAACTATTTTGCGAAAAAAACTCTAAGATATTAGTTTTTGGAGCTTCAAGAGATCTTTGATTTTTGCAACCAGTTAACAGTATCTAAGTCCTCCTGAGATCAAAAAACGACTAATAAACAGTCTACATTTCTTCTACCCTCGTTTATCATTTTTGATTGATGTGTGTTTGAAATTAAATTAAATTTTTTCTGGGAGATTGAGCAGTCAAATTAGTGTAACATACGAAAACAATTGCTATGTTGTAATTTGATGTGAATTTTAGGGCTCGCATGTCCACACACAATTTTATTCACCAAAATTATAATTCAAGCCAATAAGCCAAAATCGTTTCGGCCATAATTCATAGAATTTGATTAAGTGCTAAATTAAGCAAACTTAGCTCAACTTTCTGTTACTTGCTGAAACTTGCATAGTCACATTTGTTTTTCTTTATATTTTTGTCTGCTTTTTTCCGCTATGCGATAACCCCCGCCCTTGTCTGTGACCCCTACTCACGTAAGTCTTAGCTATTTAGGGTCATTGTTTTTTTTCTTTTTTGTTTTTCTGTAGTCTTCAAGGAAGATAAAAAGGCTCATGCAAAAGCTAAAGCAAGTTTGCTGCTCCAAAAATCCGTACCCTTTCTCTGGTGGCTCTCATTCCCGAGCATGTGATTCGAAAAACTTGCAAGAATCTTGCAAGAAACTTGGTACCCGTATGCATTCACTTGCAAGCTTGTTTCCAAGTTCGTGCAAGTTTTTGAATTGGGCGATCACTAGGGTAGTCACATCTTCAACAATTTTGGTAGTTATATGTTCATTTATGTTGCTATTCGTTCAAAATACATTTTTAGACTTCTTAACTTTTGTTCATTCCCATTCCCTTTCTTCTTTGAAAAAGGTCAATTCAGTAGGATTTTCACTAGCCAATTCGCAATTTATGTTATGATACTGGATTAAGGTAGCTTTTTGAAATTTTTCAACGGACGTTTTTTTTTATATCTTTTTGAATAAAGAAGTTGTCTCCGTATTATAAAGAAATAGATACGTCAACAATCTCTAATTAATTAATGCAACTGCTATGCGATTTCTCCCATGAATGACTCTCTCATATCATTTTTAATGAAGAGAATAAAACGCAATAAATGAAGTGTTAACGGGTAATGTTGGATACTAAGTTCATTCAGGCAAAAAATTGTCAATGTTCCAGTCATCACTGTCGGTACGTTTTTCCAGTAAATGATTGTGGTTTCACCCCAACCAATGAAAAAAAATCTAATTATTAAATTTTAATTTTTTTACCCGTGAATTTTCATTATATTTGCGATAATTTCATGTACGCTTAAAGTAAGGCAGTAATCATTTTTGTTTCAGTTAACTTGATGCTTTTTGGGTAAATTTTATCTATAATTTGTTTAGTTGAGTGCGAGAAAAAAATCTTTGAAGAATATGTGAATTTTGGCTAATTACTTCTTGCTTCGATTAATTACCTATCTAATTCAAAAAAATTAGGATTGAGTACAAAATGATGTTTATTTGAATCGCAATAAGCAAATTTACGTTATGTTATTTTAGATGTTATCACGCATATGGTATTTTATATTGTGTATTATATACTTTACTCTGACTTCGTGACGTCATAATTTTTTCACATCATCTCACATTTTTCGACCAAACTTTTACATTTTTCACACTCAAGTGTGTGCCATTTCCCTGTAGCAATTAAGAGTAAAGTTATAGGCATGTTAAAGTGCAATTTTGCAAGTGTTTTATACTTTATTCCCTCCAGCGATAACCAAAGAAAGCAGGGGTCTTTTAAGCGAATGAGGGGAGGGGAGGGGAGAGGAGGGGAGGGGAGGGGGTATATCTACAGATGCACACCTAAAGAGCGAAAGAGAGAGAAAAGAGTTAGAGGGTCTTATTGTTTACAATTGCCTTTTAGCTTTCAGTGTTCCATCTATCATTTCAATTTGCTCAATTGTGGTGAAAATGGCGCATCTTTTGCCCCCCAAGGGTGTAAGTTACTACAACAGCTCTGTTCTATTCTATCTTATTACAATTATTTCGATCCTCCAGATTTCTACTTTTATTTTTTCATCAGCGGCAGAATAATGGCTGTGAACAGTTTTTTGAAGTGTCTCTCTGCGCTATATTTGTACAATATTGGACCATTCACTAAAAAGCAGAAATATTTCTGAAATAGCTGAATTATTCCTTTTGCATTATACTAAACACCCTAAAACTTTAAACGGCAGTGTTTAAATTGGCGGCTGCTGACTGTTAAATCTGGGGCGAAGTTAATTGAAATCTGTAGAAGTAGGGAAAAAAGTTTGGAAATAAAAAGTAAAACAACCAAAAAATTATTGAGAGTCTGAGAAACTCTTCAGCAAACAAGTAAAAGTGTCATTTTGACAAATCATTACAGAGACGTTTGCTTCCAATTTTGAAAACACCGATAAAAACATTCAATCATATTCCTGTTACCAGTATTAAACTACAGCAACTCATTCGTGAGATCTCATATTATAGAATTAAAGAAATTTACGAAACCTGCAAACTCATCAAGAATTATATTAATGAGGACCGTTTGAGTGCGTTTGTATATTAGGCTCCGACTCTTTTAGTTTATTGTTCCCACATTTATTTTTAAAAAATTCGAGAACTTCATGCCAGCCCCCTTGTTGTTCCGACCCCACTTGTGGGGGGAGGAACTATATACTCAAATGGGTTTTTCTTTGTTCAGTCAATTTTGGCCGACCGATATATTCGTCGTAGAGAAATGTGAGTGGTATCATTAGAAAGCTGGTCAAGCGTAGAATTCAAAATTAAAAGGATTTTTTTTATTTTCGTTTTTTTCGAGGAGTTACCGAGGATTGAAGTTTTGTGTGAACACGCGATATTTGTTCACTTTTAGTGTAATTTTTCTCCTATTTAAAATACTTTCTATAAAAATAGTATTTCCAAATTAAATTTCACGCCAAAAAATGGACCAATTTTTTGTTCCTAATAGACTAAAGGCGATAAAAAATACTAGTTCTGGTCTTATTGGGAAGTTCACTATCAAAAAAAAATTCGAAATCTATTTCAGAGCTCTTTTTTTATAAAACTTTTGTCTTTTTTTTTGCTTTTTTTAAGTCATCTAGAGACAAGTCACTTTTTGTATCAAAGATCTGTTAAAGACCAACCTCCTTTACAGTCAAATTAAGGCCAATGAACAAAAAAAATCGTTTTCAAGGAATTGCTCATGTTTTTTTTCGGCTTCGATTCTGAGTTTTCGTAATTTTAAATGAAATTTTGAAATACTTTTTTAGGTTTTACAATTTTTTTGGGGTCCGATGGCAAGGATTTATTGACTAACAGTGCATTATGTTCCATAATGAGCCTTAAGTGATCATATCTAGTGCTCTGAGCGGACAGCTAATGGCTGTTAAGACTCAAAAAATAATTTTTCGATTATTTTTGAACATTAAAGAACAAAACTTATTATCGTGAACTGTAAGTCACTACAGGAGTGACAGCACCCTCTTCCTTCCTACTGCAACCACATTTAATCTGGTTAGCGGTTTTGTCTTCTACCTTTTGGTTATATGACTTCAATGACACAAGATTTCAATTTTTTTAAAAAATTTTTTGGATATTTTTTCTTATTATTGGTTACTTTTGAACTCTTATCACAATATCCAAACATTATACACATTATCTAATAATTATTTTAATTCCATTGGCTTAAACAGGACGTTCAGTGGATCTCAGATAAAGTTTTCACAGAAAAACTAAAGGTTTAATTGGCTTCGACACTTTCTTCTCGCACTTTTTTTTCACGAAATTTTGGCTTTTGCCTGTTTTTGTTATTGTTTTCACAGTCATAAGACTTATTGTGATGTCATGATAACTATCTATGCGTAACAAAAATCTTTTTCCTCTCATCGGGTTTTATCTGAGCGGAGATATTGAGCTCTGTTGAAAGATTTTGAGGTTAATGGCTGTTAAGAGTTAAAAATAATTTTTCGAATTTTTTTGAATATTAACCAATCCTAAACCTTTTCTCTTGAACTGTTGGTCAAAGTCAGTACTAGCGTAATCTTTAATCCAAAATTAACCTGGTTACCGGTTTTATCTTCTACCTATTAGTTTTAAAACTTCATTGCCACGAGATTTCACTTTTTTTTTAAAATTTTTGCGTACTTTATATTATTTTTGGATCCTTTTGAAATCTTATCACATCGTCCTACTGCTGATGGTCGCCATTGTTTTAGGGATAAAGTTCAACGGATCATAGATAAAGTTTTCAGAGAAGAGCTTATGATTTGAATTGCTTTGACATAGTCTTCTGGCACTTTTCTAATTAATTTTTGGTTCCTGCCTGTCTCTGTTGTCGTTTTCATAGTCAATAACTTGGTGTAAGGTCTTACTGATGAAATATGATTGTCAAACAAAATTAATGTCCCGTCGAGGCATAATTTAGCGTATTTACTGGCTTGCGTTGAAGGCTAATGAAACTAATTGCCTTGAAAATACGTGTTTTCTCGAAAATTTCGTTGTTCTAATGTATTTGTTTATGTTTGTTGATTTTTTGAAATTATATTGATAAATAAGAGAAACCTCATTGCACTTAAAAATTGATTGAAAATGGAAGAGTTTTTTGTGAAAAGGTCATTTTTTAATGCCTTCGACACTTCTCTCGCTCAATTTTTTCTCGAATTTGCTGTTTTTGTTCTTTAGGTAGCCCTTAATTGCTGAAGTTCTCATAGGCTTCTAATTGAGCATTAAATAAATGATGTTAACCAAAGCAGTCAGTTTATAGCGAATAGTCTTAAAGTTTTTGATAATCATATTGAAGTTTTTTTCAAACTTTTCAGTTTTTGTTTTTCTTTTCGTCAAATTGTAACTTATTTTCATCAATGAGAGGTCCCATCCAATTTCGTGTATTTCAGAGATAACTTACCTATTGATATTATTTGTCACAATATTTGTTTTGTTATATGCGTTTTTTGGACAATATTCGTTTTTCTGAACGTTTATTGAGTGGCCAATTGTTGTGTTTCTTTTTCTCTTCTTTCAGAACATTCGCGTCGCGTAATAACAGATCACAATGGTTTTTAAACGTGGCGCAAGTAAATTTATTTAATCTCTCAGTTTAAATTCTTCAGCTGAAGTCTCAGAAATAAGAATTCTGCTAAAAATACATAATGTTCAGATAATAGCTAATGATTTTAATGGTGGCAATAGTTTGTGTTTTCGCAAATCGTTTTTATTTTTTTTTTAAATTTTCTTTAGTTCGTTTCTATAGCTTAGTATACCCAAGGACAGTTCCTTTTGATTTTGTAATAACTTTTTAGTAATTTATCAAAGATTATTTAGTTAAAAGCGAATGATTTTTAAGACTTTTGAGATTTCTTGGTTTTAAAAATGTTGATAATTTTTGAATTTCGCCTCATTGATCGTTGGCTTTGTTGACTTGCTATATAGTCTCATTAAGAAAACTTTCCATCCACAGTTAGGAGAAAGTAAATTTGAGTAGTTAAGTTTTTATCTGACTGCATTGTGACGTTGTTACTTTGTGCTTTTAAATTAAGATTTTCAGTTTTTGTTGTGAAATTTTTTGTTTTTGCTATTTTTGTTTTTTTGTTTTGTTTTGTCTCGAAGTCTGTTCAATGTCAGATGCCATTGGCGTTGTAATGACGCATGGCATTATGTAATTCAATTATTAGATAGGCTGTATAACGATTGTTTTAAACTCAAACATCTATTTTTGTCATCTCTTCATTTGGTTGACAATTAAGTCAAAAATGTAGATCAGCTCGGAACATCATGTGCGAACACACATTAACGAGCCGCCTTGTTGCTATAAAGACAGCAATTGAAAAAATTAATAAGGGTAAGTCAGGTGCTACTAATGTAAAATGGGTAGATCATGCTATTTTCTGTTTTACCCCAGCTCCCAGCATTACATAGCCAATATGTTGGCAATATGTCGACATCAGAGGTAAATTGAAGGATTTTCCTCTCAAATATTAAAAAAAATTGCCCGATAAAATTTTTCTTGTACACGATCAATGATGAATTGGTAAAAACACGCATTATATTCAGTTGCCGCTCAAACAAGATGTATTTTTTAAATAAGCATGCAATTCAAAACATCGATGCATCTTTATATTGTAAATGCCGTTTGTTTTTAATTGTAGATGTGACTGTATGAGATGCATACAGTCTGCTATTACATGCATAATTGGGGGGATGCAAATTAAAGATTTTTGAAATTTCTTGGTGTAAAGTGTTGATTAATTTTTCAGGTGTCGCCTGACTGTTCGTTCTTTTGGTCGACTTGTTACCCAGTCTCATTAAGAAAATTTTCCATCTGCTGTATTGTTAAAAAAAGTGAACTTGTGTAGTTAAGGTTTTACCTGACTGCACTTTGACGTTGTTGCTAGGTGCTTTTTAATTTAGATATTCTGTTTTTGCCGTGAAATTTTTGTTTGTGCTAATTTTTTTTTTGTTTTTTTTTGTATCTTAGTCTCTTTAATGTCAGATCGCGTTGGCGCTGTAATGAGGCATGGCATTATGTAACTCAATTAGTAGATAAGTTGTGTAACGTTTGCTTTAAACTCAAACATCTATTTTTGTTATCTCTTCATTTGGTAGACAATTTAGTCAAAAATGTAGATGAGCTCGGGTCGGAACATCATTTGCGAACGCACATTAACGCGCCGCCTTGTTAAACTCTTTTTTGACTTTTTGAGGGCATCCCAGACTATTTTATGTGGTATCATTTTAAAACACTCTACCTCCCAAATTTCATAACAAGATGATTTTTCAAGAATTTTTAAATTGAAAAAGAAGTATTGAGCTAGAGGAGTTCGAACAATTTTGCCTCTTTTCGGACTATTTTTGTCCCTATTTCGACCAACTTCAACATCATTGACAATTTTTGATCATTTTGTATAATTATGTTTTTTCCCTCAAAGGGACTAGTTTTGAGAGGAAACGGTTAAATTAAGTTGAATCAAATTATGAGTAATGATTAATTGTTCCAACATTATTGACAAAAGGAGAACCTTAAGGCACCTTCCTTTTGTCTGGAATTTTTTGAAGGTAAACTGGGCCTAAATGTATTATTTTGATGTCAATGTTGTCATGGAACCCATACTTGAACAATGATCGTTTTCGTAAGAATCGGATTTCGTGAAAAAAAAAACCAATTATGCCATTATCCTTAACCAATTTTCAAGATTCGTTCCTGTTTTCGAAATAATTTGGGTTGTTTCAACTCCAATATAATTTTTTTCACGAAAGTACATAGTTTCCAGTTGTGTTTTAGCCTGCAAAAAATCAAGAAAAGAAAAAAATGCAAAACAATTTTTTTAATTTTTTTTCAAATCTCTAAATAAAAATAGAAAATGAGAAGATTTGAGCAGAATCCATAGATAATTTTATTTTTTTTATCAAAGAATTTTATAAAATTTGGCAAGAAATATTGGCACCTTAGCTCAAAATTTAAACATACCAAAAGAGATACTAATTCAACGGTTTTTCTGTGGGAGGTTGAAAAAAAGGTGCAGTAAAAAAAACTCTTTCTTTCTCCATCAGCATACCTAAATTTCGTGTTTTGAATCATTTTAGAGACAAACAGATTTCGCTGACCTTCCATGTCAACTTTCAAGATGTATACTCAACTACTGATCTCTTCAAAATGTTTGAAACATTTTTGATATTCAAATTCAAACTCCATGTCCATTTTGTTGATGGATGTTTAAAAGCTATCGGCTTCAGTCTAACATTTATCATAATTTTAATGGAGTGAAAATTGCCTTGCTGAAAATTTTGCTCGTCATATTGATTATATATGATTGAGAAAAACTGACCACCTGCAAACCTTTTTGCTGCTCAATTTCATTTGCAACTCAATTCAGCTTCTGCGCTGTATGCAAAGTATTTATAAACTTAACTTCTATAGTTCTACTCTTTGATCGGATTTATTCAAAGCTAAGCTACGTTTTATTTTCTACAAATTTTGTATGATCCAATTAGAAATGTCCGCTTTTTTTGTCTCCTCTGCAATTTTTGGAAACATTAATCAAAATTCTTTTCAGTTCAAACACTTCCAACTGTTTGAAACAAAAAATATATCAGATGCACCACTCAACAACAAAAATTTGCCTTTTTGTCAAGAGAGAAATGTAGAGGAAGGAAAGTTTTTATCGCTTGCTTTTCATTGCTGGCGACGATGAAGAAATTGTTTCCACATATTATTCTTATGACAAAGACGTGCACTTCAATCGCAGCCTTGGGAAACTTTGTGTTTTGTGAGAATAGTTTTAGCTCAGCCCCACTACTTAATGATAAAATTAAAAACCTCTTGCGAGCTTTCTTCAACCTTGGTTATTTTAGCTCTTTAAATAAGAAAACACAAATTTTCCAAGAGCATAATTGCTTGCTTATCTTCAGTATTTCAGGTGCATTTCTAGTTAGGTATTTTCCCATTTGTTAATCATTATGCAATTTTTTCACTTTCGGTGCATTTTATAGTTGAATGTCTTCAGATTTTGAACCTCGCAAAGTAAAAATTCATAAATTCATAAACATGTTGAATGGTGAATAGTATCCAATTACAATTCCGGACAAAATGTTTTTAAAAATTGATATATGTATGGCATCAAAAATTAACTACAAAAAGCATATAAAAAATCCGCGTGGCCATCAAAAGAAATTAATTATTTTAAAAGTCTTTCTTTCAAAAAGTCATTTTCTCACATCCCGTTAAACAAATTTGCGTTATATTGCATTTTACCCAATGCATTATAATGGACTCATATAATGCATTGTGTAGAAAATAATTGTGGGAACTTTCTGTGCTCCGAACAGAATCATGTGAGCGTTCTTGTCCTTTATTTGCTCGAAAAACTTTCATTTATATTTTATTTACAGAACAAAAATTTAGTTTTCCTGTTGTTCTTTTTAAATTGTACTAATTGAAAGCAAAAATGAGTTCAAATTTCTCAAAAAAAGAGCCTTACACTTTTTGTAGAAAATATCTATTTGTAAGTGGGAGATTTAATTTAAAAAAATGGGTGACTCCAGCATATTAGGGCACAATTACCGATGTTATGAGTCCTTTTAGATAAAAAAATAGAATAGTTTTGCAATTTGTCACATAAAAGATGAATTTTCCGCAAACGTTTTCAAATTAAATGTCCGAACAGATATCGTTCATTGCTTTTGGGATGGGTCGTCAGTTGCAAAAACACTTAGACTGCGTTATATTGCAGTTTACTCAACGAATTTTAATGGATTGATATAATGCATTGTGTAGAAAAAAATTGTGGGAACATTTGGTGCTCCGCACTGAATCATGTGAGGGTTCTTGTTCTTTATTTGCTCGAAAAACTTTCATTTATATTTTTGTTACAGAAAAAAAATTTGTTTTTCGGTTATTCTTTTTTAATTGCACCAATTGAAAGCAGAATGATTTCAAATTTCTCAAAAAAGCCTTACACTTTTTGTAGAAAATATCTATTTGTAAGTGAGAGATTTTTTTAAAAAAATGGGCGAATCCAGCAAATTAAGGCACAAGTACTGATGTTATGAGTCAAATTAGATAAAAAAATAGAATAGTTTTGCAATTTGCCACATAAAAGATAAATTTTTCACAAATGTTTTCAAATTAAATGTTCGAACAGATATTGTTGAATGCTTTTGGGATGGGTTGTCAGTTGCAAAGACATTTAGCGTAATGGCTTTTATTCTTTTTTTTCTCGTAGTTCGAAATTTGAAAACTAAAAACTTTTCTCACAAAATTTTTGTAAACTTAAAGTAAAAATTCAGTTAGTCCAGCAAAACAAATTATTTTTAAAAAAAGTCTGATAATCACTAAGAGCTAGGCATACGGATATTATCAAAAATATTATCCCAGCCCAAATTTATTTCTTTGGCTCGTTGTCAGAGAGTTTTCAAGGCATGGGTATTGAATTTTTCGAAATCAGGCAGCCCATGTCCCCAAAGATTACAAAATTGCTTAGTAAAGATAATCAAAGTTTATTTTACCTATGTTTATTTTAATGGACGCCAACCGACATAATGAAAGATTTAAGAAACAACGAGCTGAATGTTAAGAATTACATGGGCGATAACATCAAAAATAGTTTAGAACGACATCTGCAAGAAATAGGGTGGCTTCTTCTTTGGTTGAAGTGAGTATTGGTTAACAAAAGCTGTGGTGGATCTGAATTACACAAAACATCTTCAAAATCAACAAAAATTTTTTAACAAAAACTGGAAACTGGAAGTTCATCTTTAGTGTTTGAAACCCACATTTTTTGAATTTTTTTAGCGAATTTTTGACTTTCTTTGAGGGCAACCCACCATAGCGTAGTGGTGTCGATTTGTTGTTCCCTGTCCGTAAAGTTTAATTTAAAAAAATTAAGGAGTTGTGCTTAACTGCAGAAACATTTCAACTTTTTCTAGCCTCAATTTCAGGCATCTAAAATCAATTTTTAGATAAAATCTAAAAAATTTTTGTTATAATTTAATCATTTCTGACATCTAGCAGTTTATTTGAGGGTATCTTTGAAAAACTAGTGCTCTATCTTTTTGTCAATGTCTCCATGAAGTACAGAAAAACAAAAAAATTGCGTTTATTACAAAAAAAATTGCTCAAATAATTATGAAGTTTTAACCCGTCCCTCGCATGTGTTAAACTGACTTCTCGTCCAAAGTTTAGTTTGTTTCGAATCGTTGTTGCAATCCTGATAAACATTCTAAAAAAATGGTTGTTGCAATCCTAAAAAATTCATATGAGGTCTGTCTATTAATGGTTTATTATCAAAAACAAAAACGGTTAGTTCCATAAAGATAAAAAAAACTTTGTTTTCATATATTTTTTATGAAAAACCAAACAAAAATAAATAAAGATATTTCATATCGAACCTGAAAACCTGAGAACAATTTCAAAATACTGTGATAGCATGCACTTTCTCCCCATGCACAATTGCCGGAATAAACAACAATGACTCAATCTGCTTTTCGTACTTTTTATTTGCACTGAGATCTGAAAAAAAAAATCAGAAACTTCTTAAAATTTGATCACCTGTTATGCCGCTAATGAAAAATTTCTTCAATGTTTATATCAGTCATTAAAACATTAATAAAAGTGAGTTGTCAGAAGCAGCTCGACGTACTCTGTTAGCTATTATTGAAATCCTTTTGTTGAAATTAATTTATTGAAATTGTTTTGTATCTGAGTGCATTTTTTAAAGAACCGTTCAAATAGTTTCAGGACTTTGAAGTCAATTGGAAATTAAACGGGGGCACATAAGTTAACGGAACAGATAACCATTTGTGTCAGCACAGGCAACAAAAAATCGTAAGCTTCGGGGAGTGGACGGCTAAATTTGGAATAAGTCCTAAATCAGATTTTCGCGAGGAACTTTTGACTTGCAGTGCTATGACTACTGTTTTTGGTGGCATCCCTTTTCAATATAAGACTTCTTCACGGCTGATTTTAGAAACAACAAGGTAATTTCATTAGTACTTTGCTTAAACTTCGATAATCATTTTTTATGATTCCGATTTTTTTTTAACTTGAAAAACAGTAATTTTGAAACAAACTCTCAATGTTATTTAAATTGAGTTCTCCTTTTACAAAAGTCAAGTTTTGCCCCTTGCTGATTCTCATTAATCATGACAATGTGCAACAAGAAAAAACAGTCTTTTGTGCATTTAGTGCCACTTGTTTTCATGGAATCAATCTGCTTAGAAACGACATGTTTTTCAAGACAGAACATTTTGTTTTTTGAAATTGGTTCCGACTTCTTTTTGCTCTATTTTGCTCTATATTTAGAAATTTTAATTTTTTTTTAAATTTCCTGTTGATAAACGATTCGTCCTTCAGTCCAAAACACGAACAATTAAATGATCTTTAGATCGTAAATGCTCTTCATCAAAATTTAACGTCTTCATTATGACCCTTCCTGGACGCAGCTATTCAATTTGATTTATTCAGAGAACTTGAGTTTTTTAGATTTGATATTCAATTAATAATTATATATTTATATATATATATATATATATATATATATATATATATATATATATATATATATATGTATGTATAATCAAACAATATATTTCCTCAAGAGTGTAAAATTGAAAAATATAGCATAAAACTAGTAATACTTTTAGTGCTTCAGAGAGCTTTTTTTATTCAATTTCTCAGATTGACAAATATATAGGCTACCAAAAATTTTCTCTCATAGAAAAACATCCCTCAATATGTGAAAAAAAAGTTAGCTCTTTATGTATTTAAAGCTTATTTATTACTGCTGCTTTGCTCAAATAAGACTTTCTTTCATTTTATGCTGTATTCTTTGAATATTTTTGTTTCCCTTTGGAGTTATGAAAAACAGGCCTGTTTTGGAATAGCCGAGATTCCACCTGTTTTGAGAAACCAAAAAGCATTTGATAACCTTTTGCCAGCTCTTAAATTGCCCACAATTTTTCTTTCTCTTCTACAAAACGACGCTCATCCGATGTTGCAAGAAAGAATTTGAAAAAAATGAGACAGTTCTGTCCTGTCGATAATATAGGCCACATAAATGAAATAATTGCGAAAATTAAGGGAAAATTAACTGTTTCAGTTTCCAGTTTTTTGAATTTCCGAAACAACTTTTTATGGCTACGAATCAAAATGCTTGAAATGAAATGGATTGCAGTAAATACACTTGACGAGGAGCTGCTTTTTCCATAATGATTCCTAGGTTGTTTTTGGATTATCTGGATAAAACTTGAGAACATATATTCATTAGAATTATTGCAACTTCCAGAGCCATTTTTGGCGAAGTTATTGACCAAATCGATCTTGTTGAGAAAAATAGAGAGTAAGACAAACAGTTAACTAAACAAAAGTCACATTTTGACTTTAGATTTATACAAAAAATAATGATTTCTGAACGAGTCAGATAAAAACGAAACAAGTTCAGTCAAAAAAGTGTATAATGCAAAAAAATCAGAATTAAAGGTTTCGTGTTGAGTTACAACAGGATTTAGTAAAAAAACTTTTTCAATATCATTTATCGTAATTTAAATTTATTTTGATATTGTTTTGATTTTAATTTTTTTAATGCTATTTATCGTATTTTAAGTTTGTCGCAACTAAGTAATTCCTAATTAGAGGTTACTCAGTTCTCCTGTGAGAATCAAATAGTTATGCTTTTAAATGCGAATGTGAGAATGTTCTCGGCCGTGCCGAGAACATGCCAGACTTCTTGTTAATCTTAATAAAATAGATCTTTCACTAAAACACTTTTAACTTTGTTAAATGATTTACTGTGTGTGTGTGTGTGTGTGTCAGTTCTTCTTTTCAATTTATAGTAAATTTGCTCTAAAAATAATTATGGTAAACACTGATTATAAATAATCGAATAGAAAGTTGACATGTGGAACAAAAACATTTCAAAAATTTGGGCTTGAAAATAGTTTTCAGCTGAAATAAAGTGATGCGCTTCCATGCATGAATAGGGTGGTTTTATCAAATGATTTAGTTGTCATAAAATCGTTGTGTCAAGTTCTTCAAGAGGACAGAATTTTTGTTTGCGGTTGTAGTTGCGAATTGTTTTTGATTTACCTTGCGTAACTTCTCACTTTACACGTTTTCAGGTTGTCTTCCCAAACAGGCCTTCAGATTGTCATAATTTACAAAATTTTGAGTTAAATGTTTCGTTTTTTTTCTGTGCTTTTGGAGTGTAACATTTTTTAATTTGTGAGCATTGTTGCTTTTGTATTGCTTATATGCGATTTGTTGAGTACTGTGTAAATAAATCTCTCAATTCAGTCTTTAATTAGAGTTGTGTTTTAAAGTAAGCGAGTTCAAGGCTTTACGTTGTTTAAAATGGCAGCATTTTCATGGACATATTTATAAACTCCAAACAAAAATTTAGAAAAAAAATTGGATTTTGCGAGACAAATAACTGCAAACTGTTTTTCTTGTTTATAAAAATTTGCAAATTTGATTCATAGTTTCACGAAAATTTGCAAATTAATTTTTATATTTACAAATACTTGCAAAACATTTTTTGAATTTACAAATTGTTCGAAAAAATACAAAATCTTGTAGATAATATTCGGTTCTTGTCAGTTTTTATTCATTATTAATCAATTAATTACATTATTTACAAAGATATTTGCAAATTTTCTCTAATAATATTTTTTCAAGACTACGGTTTTTCATATTCCAAACTCTGTGCTAACTTTCTACAGAGTATAAGTCAACGGAGGACGCAGCATTTTCTAAAGCTGTGGAACGTTTCATTTTCTCAAAACTGAATACAATTTTAATTGAAAAATTTGAGTAACTTTTCTTTTACTTTAGTCCGGACAATATGCAGCAAATTTGTTTTTTGTTCATTTTTACTATTCGAAGGTAGTTCTAAGTTTTACAACAGAATCAAAAAAGTACATAAAAGTTAATGTATCATCGAGATAAGCGTTTGATTTTCCCTAAGACTCAAACAATAATTGCGCAAATAATGTTTGGATTTTTTGTTCCGATCAACTTTAGTGGGGTAGGAACTATATACGCAAATGAGTTCATTTGTTCAGTCAACTTTGGCAAACGATATATTGATCGTAGAGTGTTCTGAATGGTATCATTAGTAAGTCCATCGCGTGAACAAATCACGTGATACAAATAAAAATTGTTGGAGTTTCATTTATTCCACGGAGTTATCGAGGTTTAAATTTTGTGAACATTTGGTCACTGTATTTGTTGTTATTGTTCACATTTTCCATATACTTGACCATTTTTTGCCAATTCGGAAAAAAATAAGTTGAGATTTTAAAAAAAGTTGGTGAAGGTTGTATTTTTTTATCTCTAAAAATAGAAAGTCATTTTGAAATGTTTCATCCAATTTTTTTTCTAAAACTTCTTGCTATAATTTTCAAAACAAACATTTTTCAACAAAAAGGCACGATATAGGCTTTTTTAGTTCAATTTGATTAACTTTACGGAATAATTAGAAACTGCTGACACAATTTTTGTTATCTTCAAGGAAGGCTAGTTTAAATTCTACATCATTTCGAGAGTTCTTGAATTAAAATTCTGTCGTTTTTTTGCTATTTCAAGTCAATACTGATGCCAAATGCATCATGCGTTTTTGATTTATACAGAACATTATCCAGAAGTTTTTTATATTCAGAACATTACTGGTTTTTTCTGGACGAAAAGCAAACGCAGGTCTAGATTAGGTCAGACCATTCTAGGTACCAAATAACTAGGATTGTAATCAGGCGATATTTTCTAAAATTTTCCTGGCATTTATCTTTTCTTTTTCACGTTACTTACAGAAAATAAGAATTCAATTCAAAATTGAGTCATGACAGATCCAATTAGTTTTCCAAAAAGTTTAATTGAAACATATGTAAATTTTAGTCGGAAGCCTATGGTCGTTTTGACTAATGAAAAAACACATTTTCAAAACGAACGATGCATTAATGTAATAAACTTTGCAAGTTTTTTTTATCAATATTTAGCTTAAGGCTTGGAGAGGCACGTTTCAATGTCTTTTAGTAGAAGAAAAAAATATTTATTGTTGTTTTACGTTTTAAGTAACGCAGTTTTAATGCTCTGATGCTATGTTTTTGGCTTTTGAACATTTTTCAACCTTTGAGATTCTTTTTCTTGTCTAGTAAAAAAATCGACAGGTCGGGTATTACATAGAAAGAAGGTACTCTTTTACAAATTATTATTTTAGTGAACAGAAAATGATTTTAATTGCTTCGACAGCATCTTCTAGCAGAATCTAATAGATTTTCCCCCATAATTGTCGTCCTTTTTCGATAGTCTTTTTTATAAATTTTAGATACTTGCAGATTTTACTGTCTTCTTATGGATGAAGGCAATTAATTGGTGATTACAGGTACTAGCTAAAAAACATCACAACTTTAAAATCAAATGCTTTTATTAGAAATAGAAGATTTTTCTTCTAAGTTTGATTTTTCTGGTTGCCTTGCTTGTATTTGTTGTTTTGTCTACTTGTTACCTAGACTTTGTAGTTACCGGTCCCATAAAAAGTTGTTGGTTTTGGAGAGAGGCCCAATTGAATTTCTCTAGGTTTTTTTAAAGCATTGCGTTTTGTTCTTATGGCTTCGATACCGGCTTTCCCTAAGTTTTTAATTTAATTTTTGATGTTTGTCTATTTATCCAGTCTTTTGTAGATGTGTGTTATAAACTGAAAAAAGACACATCTCACTGATTTTTTTGATAAATGAAAGAACATGTTGAAAGATTTCACTTAAAATACATTAGATTTAGGAATTTGAAGTTATTGTTTTGAAAAAATACAGGTGTTTTTCGTAACTCTTCACTTTTTGTTTTTTTTTACTTTTTGTTACCTAGTCTCACTTCACGTCCCACATAACTCATAATTTTTCTTCAAAGAAAATGGAATCATTTATACTTTTTTGGAGTAATATATGAATTTAAAAGCTTGGACACTGTTTTCTTGCAAAATTTATTGGAGTTCTTGCTTTTCGTTTGAATTTGTAGACAAACGACACGTTCTGGATGATGACAGGTTTCAATGTCTTCACATTAAGGTATGAATTAAATTTTATCTAGTTAAAGACTTTAATTGATATCTAACGGTTTTCATTAATTAAAATTATTTGGTTTCAAAAAACATAAATGTGGTTTTTTTAATTGCTCTTGAACGAAATTCAGAGCAAGTATGTAAACGTGTGTCTTTTTTTATTCAAAATTTTCGCCTGATATTTTTGACTATTCGAGTAACTTTTACGCCCTTGACTTTGCGTTTCGTGTGATCTAAAATTCTCTCTCATTCACAATTTCAAGCAGCTGAACTCAATTGATGGCAATTTAATACTAAAAGTTAGATGAAAAGTGCACCGAAACTGGTGCCATTGTTTACTTTAAATATTAATAGTGGTATATGTTAACCTCTAATATGGTTATTTGAAGCCCACTATTGAACTTCTTAGTCCTATTTAGGCTCCCCTCCCTCCTTCCTCCCCCTGCCCGACTGAAGCAGGCTGCAATTGACTAGATCTCTAAATAGTCGTTGGAAAGCAATTCTTCCGACGATTAGTCGGTTATGTTTTTACGTTTGCGCTTTTTGTTCTATTTTCTATGTGTTACCAAGTCTCATTAAGGAGTCTTCCTGTACGTTTCTAGTGTTCTAGTGATATATAGATTAATTTGTGTAATGTACGTTTTATTTGCCGCTATTTTGTCATTGCTATCATGTAATTTCTTTTTTCAAAAAATAGACATCGAACTTTACATTTAGCAGTTTGTTGATTTTATTTGTTTTTATTTGTCGTGTCTCGTAGTCTGAAACAGGCAGGTCTCATCGACCACTAATGTGGTATTATTTGCTTTAATAAATGATCTTAGTTTCAAGAAATTTTTTCCTATCATATCAAATATATTTGAACAATATTTGAACTTTTGAAAGTTTTCATTCTCTTTCTCATTTAGTAGACAATGAAGCCAAATATGTGGATGACTGGGCTTGGAACGTCATGTGCAAACGCACATTACCGAGCCGCATTGTTACAAGCAAAAGATTGACTCTTCTTAAAATAACAAACTTTCTCAATATAAAATAACAAACCTAGATTATTCATCTTTAAAATCGAATAAAATAGGGCTGATTTTAGAGTCCCTTGACTGCAAGTCTGTGTTCAATTTTTCCATCGGCACCTATAAGAACACATTGCTCATTCTTGTATAAAACAAATTGTGTATTTTTTGCTGGCGAGCTTGAACTTAATCAGCTGTCAACAAGACAAGTACATCACAAGAACACAATGAGACAGACTGTAACGTACTATGATGTCATCAAGTATAGACAACTTATAATTTAATTTAGAAGTTCGCCAAAAATACCTCAATTTGAAGTTTATTTTAGCGAAGCCACTTGTCATCCATCCTAAATTTAAGCTTGAAAAAATTTTAAACGGTTTTACATTCAATTTGTCAAGAGATTTTTTAAATACCGCTAAGGACCTACCGATGAACAAGTTTTTTCCTTTTGAAGGTATCTGAACAATATTTTCGATGTTTTAATTTATGCTCTTATTTTAATTTTCGGCTTGATTTCTGTTTCGCCTAATGGAAGCAAGCATGATACCGTAACAGCAGGGTCGTCTACGCTCGAAAAAATGTTTTCTTGTCATTTTTGAAGCCTTCTGTCTAGCTCGCTTTTTTGAAAATTTTTGCTGTATTTACACTACGTACAAATTTCCAAGAATCACGTTCTTTTTTGCAGAGTAGCAGAAAATTGAGCTGTAATGGAATCACTATTGTAGTAAGGAATAACGCGTGACTAAAATGGGCGAAATATATGCAGAAAGAGTCACGTCTCATATCCGTTCTGACCGGAACCTCCAATTTCAAACAAATTTCACACTCACACAGCTTTTCACTACTTTCACTTTTTATTCAACAAAAGTCGGTTAAATAGCGTAATCATTGCTGTCAATGTGTTATTTACAAGCTATATTTAATAACGGTTAAGTTAGTTACATAAGTCTTAACTAGTTCAGTTCATACTTTCTCCGAAACAATTTTCCTATTATTGCTTTGCAACATTATCGTCTGATGTTTACACTTTTACGATTAGTCAAGGATAAGACAACAAAGGTAGAGATTCTTTTTTCGTTATGAAAAGAATGTGGGCCTCTTCGTGCGGGGGGGGGGGGGGGAGGAGTGGGGAACCTGTGTATATAATGGTCACAGCGTCTGACCAGGTAAAGCGGGTGTCTAATCCCTCAAATCATCATCAAATAGCCTTGATACTTCCTGAAATGACGCAAGGGTGAATATTAGGTACACAGAGATTAGTGGAAACATACAGAAATCTCTCAAAAATACACAAACGCACACACAGACCACACACCACACAGACCACACACACACACACACACACACACACACACACACACACACACACACACACACACACACACACACCACACCACACACACACACACACACACACACACACACACACACACACACACACACACACACACACACACAAACACATACATCTGAACACACACAATAACAAATTAGACTGTTTTCTAAATAATTATTGCGATCGAAATGATTTCATACGTAACCAAGCGAGCGGTGTAAAATGAAGTGAATATAAAATTTGAAAGTTCGGACAGGCTAAAGTCAAACTATCAAAAAAACTAGAATAGGAGGGAGAAATTGTTCAACGTGGTTGAGAATGACCATATTGTAATATTGACCATGAGAGGGATAGCTGCTAGTTAGCTAGTAGATTCTTCATCTCACATGCTGTGCTGATCAAAAGATTGATCAGGCATCCCGCCGATATTTTCACTTTGACGTCCTTTACTGCACCACTGCACCCCTAGCTGAAACTCCCACGTAGGCCGTAAAAACCCGGCTACCCGACATTTTTACACTATTTGCTTCTGAAGCGGTTAAACTGTTAAAAAATCCACCCCCACACCGCCTCCCATTTTACTTTATAACGTACACCGATCAGCTATAACTTTTAAGCGGATCAAATCTTCTCTCAAATGTCGATATTAAATCATTATCAAAATGGGAAAATGAGAATGATAATACCTTGTTGAATTGTTGAGAGTAAGTTACATTAGTTGCCCTCCCCCTGAGGGTTGGTCTGGGTTATTTTCAGTCTAACACCCTCTACCCTGTTCATTTTACCCCTTTACCCTGCCACCGCCGCCACCTCAGTCGCCTGCCCAGCGTCCATCCCAACCCGTCTCTCTCTATCTTTCTGTGAGATGTCTCTTGTTTTAACTACCGGTTTAGGAGCCGCGTGTCTATCACCGTAATCAGTGGTGATGTAAGCTCTAAAAGCCTTCCTCCCCCTCCTCTCTCTCTCTCTCCCTGCCTGCTGCCTTCTGCGCTTTTTCGCTTTTTGGCGGCTAAGTAGGCGGAGGGGTGATAGCTTAGTGAGTGTTGGCGCTTTTGTTAAAATTCGCGCTCTTACCAACAATTCGGACCAGAATTTCTGGTTGGAAAACAAGGACGTGAATAGAAGAATAACTGTTATTCTATTATTCTAACCGTCACTTGAATAGTAGACCCTTTTTGCCCATCTCTTGATTTATACCGCATCACAAACACTACACCCCACCCGCAACCCCCCACAAATTCCCCCTCCCCTACCCTACCGTGTCTTTGTACCTAAACCGCGCGTGCGGAGGAATCTTTTAACAGGTAAACGTGGCAACAGAAGAGAAGGGGGAAGCAGCAGCATAAGAGCAGCAGCAGTTAGGTGGGAGGAAGGGAAGCAGCTTAACTAAGAGAAAAAAGAGGGAACGGCGGACGGAGAGTGGGGAAGCACGCGGGGAGAAAGGAGCAAATCTGTTTTTATATTTTATATTTCCTGCAGATTAGTTGAAAAAGACCAGTAAATTTGCGACTTATATCCCGGTAGCTTGTCATTTCAACGAGAACAGATCTACTTTTTAACCAGCTCTCCTGTCCTACCATCACCACACCAGTTAAAACACACCACAGTAGCATAACAGGCACTAATTCCAAATCAAATTTCATCAGCAGATAAGCAAAATAAGAGGCACAAAATAATCTCTTTCTTGTTAAAAAATATCACCAAAAATCACAGTAAAAATTTGACTCGTTGACTTAATACGCAACTGTTGGTTACATTCAATTTGACCATTTAATTTTTATCCCTTCTCTTATTTCCCACTTTTTCAACCTGTACCACAACCAGGAGCTGCAGGTAGTAGTATTGTAGGAAGATTGCTGGACTTTTCCATGCGGATAAATGCCTCATAATTGGGAAAAGTCTCTCCGCGTGAAATACTTGAGCTGTAATTTAATTAAAACTTAGAGATAGAAGCCTTCTTTCTGACCGGCCATTTTACTACACTGCATTACCCTCAGACAAAGCCCAATTTTTGTCAACTTCCAACTTTGTGCTTCTTTTTTTTGCAAATTTTGGAATTATAGCAAGCCGCAGTGCAAAGCAGAGCCTGGTTATAACTTTATTACAAATTCAGTTATAATTTACCAATTTCCAGTTATAAACTCATCAAAGTAGACTTGCAAATGCAGATGATTCATTGTTTTTGTTCAATTAACTAAATAATTTGAATTAGAATTTCTTATTTATTTACCGTAACGATTTGCTTCGAAAGTATTAATTTATTTTCAACTAATTGTATAAATAATCATCATTTTGAATTTAGCTCAGCTTTATTGATTCGACTGTCTTCCAAACGTCGAAGTCTTTGGCGTCAACATTTTGAAAGTCAAATTTCATTCCAGTGAAGAAATTTCTTTAGTTATCAGTATCATATTTCAGCGAATAGCGATTTAACTAGATAATTAGCAAGCAGAAACTTATCTTATTATTTCAAAATTATAAGTTGTACTTAATGATATAAATGTTCATTTTTTAATATCCAAATACGTGAACTTCTTTACAGCGTGTGTTTTCCTCTCGTTTTACATTTCTGTGTTTGAAATAAAGAACCGCTTTTAATTTTACATAAATCAAAGAGCTGCTAACGTGTTAATTTTAACTAAACTATTCTAAATTAAACTATTCAAACTTGCAGGTCAATTTTGTGAACTTTGTTTTTTTACCCGAATTATTAATTTTTCCTCTTTATTACTTTCGAATTTGCTTTTGTATTCTCTTGTATTAAAACTTCGTATAATAGCAAATTTTGAGAATAATTGCTTCCTTATTGGCTAATAAATCGATGTTGCAGCAATATTGCAACTCGCTGCAGAAACCTAAAATTTAGCAATTGTTTTCTTTTGGCAAAATCCAGCCAAAACTGCCAATCTGACAAAGCTAACCTGTTTATTAGTCAAACGAGACAGCTTAAAGACAACCAAACCAGCTATCAACTCAGTGGAAAAACCTTATCCCAGGGATAACCGCAGTTATTGTTTTTAAATCGGTTTTTTAAATCGTTTACATATTTATTTAGTTTTCGTTTGTAGCGATATATTGAAAAAGAGCGTTCAGGTGAAAACGTTTCTCAATTTGTTCACTTGAATATAAACCATACTAGAGATTTTATTTTGTTTCTCCTGTTACAACAATTGAAACGAACCTTGGAAACTAAATAAACCACAAAAGCAAACTTGGAAATTTAAGCATTCAGAGCTTTTCCTTATTTGACCTCTTAAAAATTTATAATAAACTGAAGCTCGACAGACCACAATGGCCCTGTACTTAGAGACCCTAGTGAGGTCAGTCCAAAACCAGACAAACAACTTCACCAGACACACTGGTTTCATCTGTGTTCTCACTCTCATCTCCCTCACAATCCTGCAAGGATGGATGGTGACTCTTCCCTGGGAAACTGATAACAGCAGTCTCATCGGAATATCCATCGGACTCAGCGAAGTCGGATGTCTCATCGGTTAGAGAAAAATGGCTAATATGTGACATCTTTTTGACATCTTTCTCTTTTTCACCGAGAAAAGTTAATTATTTTTTTAAATAATTATCTTATCTCTTTGTTTAATTTTTTTTTAAAAACCCACACAAGCCCTTGTTAAAAAAAACCCGAAAAACTGCCGAAATTTTGAGTGAGAAAGCAATAAAAGACTGGTGTGGTGATTTGCAGGTTTTAAACGAAAGAGCAGGGCATTTTGTTGTAAGTGTTCTAAAACAACTAAAACTGTCGTTGTATCAATAATTTGCACTATGCTCGTCATCATATTAGAAATAGCCATCATATCAGAATTTCGACACTGAAACGTGTTTAGTAGTAATTCGGTCATTACAATAAAATTGATTTTTGGTGTTTCGATCCCACTTAGTGACGGGGGAGGGGGAACTAAATGTTCAACTGTCTTTCGTTTCAGTGAATTTTGTCTGAACGATTTATTTTTTGTAGAGAGTTGGGAGTAGTAATCCCGTTGAGCGAAGAATGTGTAGTTAAAAGAAAAAGGACGGCTGAGAACAGGCCGCTGTGGCCTAATGCTGTTCCGCTGCGATTACGTAGGAACCACAATTATTATAACTATTATTATTATTATTATTATTATTATTATTATTATTATTATTATTATTATTATTATTATTATTATTATTATTATTAATAATAATAATAATAATAATAATAATAATAATAATAATAATAGTTATAATAATTGTGGTTCCTACGTAATCGCAGCGGAACAGCATTAGGCCACAGCGGCCTGTTCTCAGCCGTCCTTTTTCTTTTAACTACACATTCTTCGCTCAACGGGATTACTACTCCCAACTCTCTACAAAAAATATTATTATTATTATTATTATTATTATTATTATTATTATTATTATTATTAGTTAAAGAGTTTCCCCCCGAGTTCTCTAGGAGTTATCGGGGTTTAATGTTAAGAACATAGGATGATTTCCACTATTTGAAACTTTTACTCGATCGTTGCCTATTTTGCTACAAAAAATTAAAATGTGGTCACTGACAAAATTATTTCCAGTCTTGTTAAAACTAGAATTAGTTTTGGATCCATTTTTTAAAATAGTTTTGCAAACTTGTCCAATAGTTTTTTTTTTCAAAAAAACCAACAAAAAATGTGTTAAAAAATGAGTTAATACAACTAAAATTGCTTATAATTATCAAAAGAACTGCCCTAAATCCCGCTCAAACAATCTTCATAAACTAAAGCGGCAGACCTAAATGAACCTCTATTCTCTAACAAAAAACAGCCAACTGAAGATCTCTTTTAACCTATGTTATTGTCCTTGAAGCTCAATTAGTGCTTTTTCACATACATTGATTTTTTTTCGTGTTCGTTGCTTAATTGAATTAAAAACAAAATATGATGAATTTTTATATTTGGTTGCGTGTTGTTATAACTATGACTAAACTAATTATCAAAATTATTCGAAGGAGTCCAGCTGTCTTCTTTTGTTGTTATCGTTGATTTGGTTCCTTTTTTCTCAATTTTTTTTTGCACAACATCTTTATTTGATTTCTGAATAATCGTGTTGCGCTGTTTATCAGTATATAGTGGCCATTTCTTCATTTTCTTAACATCTAAATGTCGAAGAAAAGGGAGCTTTTTAAAGAATAGCTTTCCTTGTTTATTTGTGCGTAGGTATGATCATTTGCTTTGGTGACCACCAAAGCGTCTATTACTGCAATATTGTCGAGTCATTGCTCATTTTCCAGTCATTGCTCATTTTTTTCTCGGGCTGATCGGGATAAAGTTTTAATTCAGAATATTGTTTTTTTTGTTGTTCGGCTAAATTATATTTTTAATTGACAAATTTTAGCTCTTTTCTGCTCGAGCTTGATTACTTTTAAACAAATGCTTCGCCCAGTTCAATTTTTCACCATTCTACCCATTCTAGTGAAATATAAAAAACTAAATGCACTTGTATAGACCTTTGTTCTTATTGTAGAAGCATTATTATATCTTCCGAAGTATATACTTAGGTCACGATTGTTTATGAGCGGAGAGGAAAAGTCACGTAAACACGCATGTTACCGATCCTAGTAGTTTGAATAGCATATAAAAGCGCGATACAGTAAATTGGTTTTTTGTTTCAGCTGCAAAACAAAATTTTCTAAACATCGAATCCGATCAGATGTAATCATCTGCTTTGTTGATTTTCAATACAACCTGATTTTTAGCAGGCATTTTGCGGTATTTGTTCATAAAACGCTCACATGCACATTTTAAAATGCCGAAAATCTGCAGCGCCAGAATTTAAAATGCCAGAAGTTGCTACTAAGCCAGAAGTTCACTTCAGTTGACTTTCGTCATTTTAAAACGCGCGCTTTTCGTGTTTTAAGTATGGTTCCGTGACTCTGCAGAAGTCAATTTGAAATTCTGCTTAATATATCGAACCGCTTCGCGGTTCTCGATAAACGCCAGAAGTTCTCAATGACTTCAAGCAGAGTCACGTAACCATTACTTAGTGGAATCCTGCTGTTTTCCCAAAATTTTGGAATCAACTTGGGAAGTAATTTTTATTCTTTCGATTTGTACCATGTAAAATATAAACGTTGTGCCACCAGTTAGTAGGACTTCAACAGTAGTCAACAGGTTCAAACTTTTTTTAGCTGAAAAAGACCGAGGAACTTTGAGGAACTTTTCCTGTACTACTAAAAGGAAAAGAGGAAAAGCAACATATGACAATCCTATGAGCAAGAGAAGAGACATTAACAATAGACCAACACAAAGTCGAAAGCTCTATTTGAGGTCAGAATAGAGGACAAGTAAACCCAAATTCAACCAATTTTTGTTAACCAATATCGAATATCGGTCAATGGCCTTGTTTTCCAAGCTTCAAACAAGATTAACAGCAGTTTCTAAAAATTGCAATCCCTAAAATTGGAGGTCCAAAAATGGAAAAAGAACCTCTAAAAATAAAAAAAGTTCCCATCAATTTGAAGTTCTTTAGCCTCCCGCTAAACCAGCAAAATTAATATTACCTTTACATTTTTGTAGTACACTTGCGTGAGGTTATAAAAAAAGTACTTTGAAATGCACAGCCATCGGATACAGATTGTAAACGCATATTAATCAGCATAATAAGAATTTCAAATGGTGAAGTTCTCTGACAGTTATGTTTTTTAAAGAACATTATCTTGAAAGCATATTCAAAACTAATCCAAGAAAACCTTTGCACATTTTTTTTCCGTCACGTCTAACCAAGAACCAAAACCCCCTGAAAGGTTGTTGTAACAAGTCTGATTAATTTTTGCTCCTAAAGAATACTTCTTCTTGTTGATTTTTAATTATGATTGCGACGGAATTTAATAAATGAACATTTTTTTTTGCATTGACTACAATATAAAAACAACTAAGAATTAGTTCAATTTTGATTTCATAAACTTAGTTGAGCATGGTAAATGATGTTCAAACAAAAACGTGGATAAATATCAATAGTTTCTGAGATTTTAAAAAAGTATAACAGCAATAAAAATGAACTTATTTGGTCCTAACCAGTTTTTATTTTTTTTCTCGAACCGGTAATTGTAAGCTTTTAGGAAAGGCAGTTGAATTGGGTAACAGAAATTCTACAAAAAGTGTCCCCTTTGTTTTGTCAAATCTGTTGTCTTTCATTGCATTCTAGTGTACAGTTGATGTACTATGAACACAACCTTAAAAATGAGAAAACTCGAAGTGTCTTGAATTTCAAAGTTATAAAATTAAATCACAGAGAAAAATAAAAATCCTATATAGACCATATATTGTTAATTCATTTAGAATGAGAACCATTTCAGAAATTTATTATAAGATTTTTAAATTTGCAAAAAGTTTTTTCTAACTATTGCAGTTTCAGCCAAAAATTTATTTGTTCTCCTTCTCATAAAATTGGTTTACTATGAAATGCTGTGTAAGGGATTTATTTCATAATGACAGTAAACAAAATAATGCAAAAAAAACAGTGATTTCCTAACGTTCAAATTTTGTTTTCTTCTGTTTTAGATGGTTTGTCGAGAACTTTTGTTTTTCACAATGTAGCCTGGTTTATTGGTCCAGATTGGAGAGCTACAGGATATCTGTCCACTAAGTTAGGGGGGGGGGGGGGTAAAATGGGAAAGACCCAAAAATTATTGACGGTAATTAAATGTAATATTCCTCTGGTTGATTCGAAAGCCTACTCTAGTTTCTTCTTCAGCTGTTAATTCTACAGAAACTATTTTTTTTCTTATTTCCTTAGCAATTGTTTGTCATGACAAAATAGTGACAGGCTTTCTTCATTTGAAAAATGGTTCAGTTTTTGTGATCATTAGAATAGGTTATTTTGGTGGTTTGATTTCACGAAAATCAAATTTTTCAACAGCACCGATTTGTTTTTAACATATAAATATGTTCACCCGCTTGGTTATTTATGGTTCCTCATTTTTTGATGTACTTCACAAACAAAACTTTCCTAATTAATGGTATTCTTCAATACCAATTTTTTTAATAACGTTGCCATTTCTTAGCTAAAATTTGTAATAAACAAGTTAATATAATTGGACATACTGAGACTTACTGTTTTTAAGGAGACTTCAATGTTAGTGCGTTGGAGGTCTCGTTTATACAGCTCCAACTTAGATTTTTATATAGAAATTAGTGAAATTAGTCAAAGAAGTCACCAGAAAATGGAACTAAAACATGTAGCTAAAAACTATGTATACTGTTTAGAGAAAGCAAATGGTAACAAAAATTATTAGCATTTCTGAATTCCTAAAATCAATAAAAGGGACGCTAAAAATATGTGAAATAAGCATAATAATTAGATAATAAAAAATCTCAGTTATGATCTCAGAGAATGAGCGCTGGCAAAAAGATGTGTTTCTACAGAATCAATGTTTCTTAGAAATGCTGCTATCAAATATTGCTAAGAGTTTAAACATAGACAAAAAAACATCGAGGATGTCACAAAGATAAGATTTAAATTTGATGTCTGTTCAAAGCACCACAAGGCAACAGCTGTTCTACTTCAGCCAAGTCAAGTAAAAGAATTGAATATCTTTCTTTGACAATTATAATCGAATGAGGTGTTTGGGGGAGTCAAAGACACGATATGTTTTACTAATCAGTCAAACAAAATCCTTAGAAAAACGCAGAATGAATTGACAATTCCTGAAATTATTACTCAGCTGCATGGAAATAGCTGAATTGGCAGTTAAACAGGAAACGAAACGTTCCAGAATCTAATTTATTCAAGTGCAAAGCCACTTTTCTCTAGTTTAATAAACAAACTTTTTTCGCGTTGACTACAATATGAAAGGATGTTGAAATTTCGCTGCTAAAGAATACCTATTCTTGTTGATTTTTAATTATGATTGCGACGGAATTTAGTAAACGAACATTGATTTTTGCATCGACTACAATATAAAAACCACTAGAAATAAGTTCGATTTTAATTTCATAAACTTGTTTGAGCATGGTAAATGATGTTTAAACAAAAACGTGGATAATTAACAATTTTTTCTGAGATTTTAAAAAGTATAAAAACCACAAAAATGAACTTAATTGGTCCTAACCACTTTTTATTTCTTTCCTTGATCCGATCATTGTAATCTGTTAGGAAAAACAGTTGAATTGGGTAACAGAAATTCTACAAAGTCTCCACATTGTTTTGTCCAATCTATTGGTCTTCATTTCATTCTAGTGTACAGTTGATGTACTATGAACACAATCTGAAAAAAGAGAAAACTCAAAATGTCTTCAATTTCAAAGTTATAGAATTAAATCACATAGTTAAAAAAAAGTTCCTATGTAGACGATAAAATGTTAATTCACCTAGAATGAGAACCTGTTGAGAAACTTATTATTAGATATTTAATTTTGCCAAAAAAGTTTATACTGTTGCTGTATCAAACAAAAATTTTGTTTGATACGGCAACTTCCCATAAAATTGGTTTACTACCCATAAAATTGGTTTACTTCCCATAAAATTGGTTTACTATGAAATGATGTGTAAGGGATTTATTCCATAATGACAGTAAAAAAATTATTGCCTTTCTTCTGTTTTAGATGGTTTGTCGAGAACTTTTTTTTATAATGTCAGTGAAAAATTTAGGTCTTTCCCATTATAGCCACCCACAAAATTATAGCCTCCACGCCTGGTTTATTGGTCGTGATTAGGGAGCTACAGGTTATCTGTCCACTAAGTTAGGGGGGGGGGGGTAAAATGGGAAAGACCCAAAAATGTTTTTGACGGTAACTAAATGTAATATTCCTCTGGTTGATTCGAAAGCCTACTCTAGTTTCTTCTTCAGCTGTTAATTTTATAGAAACTAAGTTTTTTTCTTATTTCCTTAACAATTGTTTGTCATGACAAAATAGTGACAGGCTTTCTCCATTTGAAAGATGGTTCAGTTTTTGTGATCATTAGAATAGGTTATTTTCATGGTTTGATTTCACGAGAATCAAATTTTTCAACAGCACTGTTTTTTTTTAACATATAAATATGTTCACCAGCTTGGTTAATTATGGTTCCTCATTTTTTGATGTACTTCACAAACAAAACTTTCCTAAATAATGGTCTTATTCAATATCAATTTTTTCAATAACGTTGCCATTTCTTAGCTAAATTTTGTAATAAACAAATTAATATAATTGGACATACTGAGACTCGCTATTTTTAAAGAGACTTCAATGTTAGTGCGTTGGAGGTCTCGTTTATACAGCTCCAACGTAGATTTTCTATATATAAATTAGTGAAATTAGTCAAAGAATTCACCAGAAAATGGAACTAAAACATGAAGCTAAAAACTATGTAAACTGTTTAGAGAGAGCAAATGGTAATAAAAATTATTAGCATTTCTGAAGTCCCAAAAGCAATAAAAGGGACGCTAAAAAATCTTTTCCGTCACGTCTAACCGAGTACTATAACCCCATGAAAGGATGTTGAATTACGTATGGTTAAATTTCGCTGCTAAAGAAAACCTTTTCTTGTTGATTTTTAATTATGATTGCGCGGGAATTTAATGAATGAACATTCTTTTTGCATTGACTACAATATGAAAGGATGTTGAAATTTCGCTGCTAAAGAATACCTATTCTTGTTGATTTCTAATTAAAAAATTTATTCAAGCCACTCTTCTTCAAGTTCATTATGAAATTTATTCAAGTTCATTTATAAATTAGAGAAAAGTGGCTTTTACACTTGGATATGAGAAGGGATTGCAAAAAAATATAAATCGGTTCTAATTTTTTAAAGGGTTGCATTACTTAAATTTATGAAAAAAAATATCCTGACCTTAATATCAAGAAAAGAGCTCTAAAAATAACACGAAAGAGCTCTAAAAATAATAATAAAAAGAAAGTATCCTGTCATTTGTCATTTGAAGAGCTTTGACCTTTAACTTCGTTCTCAAGAACTCAATAGCATCACTTGTTGATTTCAATGGCGATTCATTTGATCTACTTATTCATTAATAAAACATTCCTAAAAATTCATATCTTTCAAAATCATTATTTTTCAATAACGTTGGCAATTCTTAGCTCAAATTTGCAATAAACGAGTTAATGTAGTTGGGGGCCTTCTGAGACCCACTATTTTTTAAAGCACTTTATGATTTTTAAGTTGAAGCGCTCAAGCTCTAGCAAATTGGCGCCAAACTCAAAAACGCCGACCTACTTTGGTGGGCTTGGTCTGATTTTGTTGTTCTATTACTTCCTGACTTCCTGGTATTCAAATTGTTCACAATCTATATCAGGATCTTCGATTTACCTTGCAGAACAATCTGCGGGAGGTAGCAAAATTTTTTTGAAATCTTTTTATTTTCATACTATAATATATAAAGACGGCAAGAGAAATTATTTTTGTTTATTTTTAATTCATTCTGCTAGCGATCTGTGAGAAGGGGTAAATAATTCTGCAAACAACTGGGTATGAAATTTGCATTCAAATCTCTTTTGGTCAATATTTACCTTTGGAAATAGTTTCTCCCTCCTATATCCGGATGCCTTTTGCGGGCAAACAAACAAACAGACAAACAGTTTCCATTGTTAAAAACAAACTTAATTCTATTTAGAAAAGTTGGGTATGTAGTGAGAATAAATCACAACAGGGCCCTATAATGTCTTTGGCCAGCGCAGTTCATTTGCGTAAAAGGTCATGAGCTAAATTTATTTATGGTATCTGCTCAAAAAAGTATTTTATGATCACGCGATGCAAAAAGTTGAACAGGAGACTTTTAAAAATTACCTCATAAAAGACACCTACAAAACCAAGTAGACGAGAATTAAAGAATAAATGGTGATCGAATATTAACAAAACTCTACTGAGCAGCACGCGGCTTTCTTAGGTCAAGTAATATGATAAGCAAAACACAGAGTACATCACATGAGAAACTCCCAATATGTAATGTTTCTACCTCGCTGGCTCCAATTCAATAGTATAATAGTAATGTACCCTATGATCATTTTCTAATAGTGCATTATAGTAATATTTATACTTCTCGGCCACAGGACAGGCTCTAACCCCAGGCTCAACCTTGGTCCTAGACTTAGTTTGAGCACTTATCCTGACTTGAGAGCATTTCAAAGCTGAACCAGCACATGAGTTCGCCCGGGATAAATTTACCCTGAATAGTCTGAGAACTACTCATAGCCCCAAAATTATGTCTGAGCAGAATAATGCCATACTTTTGTAGATTATCACTAGTAATATTTATAGTAGTAGTATACACCCTCTTTATACTTAAGCTGGTTTCTAGGAAATTACCAGAAAAACCATTGGTTACGTGCTTACAACTTTAACAGTGGTTACGACTTGCTAGGCAAATTAAAAGTTATAAGTATCCACGCAGAAGTTCGGATCGCATATAAAGCAAGCTCTGTGGACGGGAGTTAAGCTTAACATATTGTTTTTCATGCAGTAAGTTTTACTCAAAAATCAAGACTAGCCAGTCTAAATTGTGACATGAACAAAGAACTGGCCAGCTAGAAAAAATAAAATGTCTGGAGAGTGATTAAGTGCTGATTTGCTCTGCCGCCAACCTCCGGGTAATCCATAGGATTGATACAATGAAAAATTATGTCAGAAAAAAAGAAATTGAGAATCTTAGGATTGCAGAACGATTTTTTTGATAACTGTTCTTATAAACACAACAATTTTTTTGGTAACTGTTCGCATTAACATAACGCTGCAAAAAGTACAGTTATGAGCAAAACGAACAATTTGAGGGTCTTACGAACAAGTGGTAAAATTTCATTTAAATTGAAACTCATTTCTCGAATTTTTTGTTAATTATTTCAAACGTTTGAGAAACTAAATTTTCTCAAAAGCCACTTTAACGATATATGCTACTTTGCAAGTTGTCCTCGTAATCCGCAGTTAGTAACGCAGGGCAATTTCATTCGATTAATTACAAATTTAAACTGTCTTTCATCTGTGCCTAATTGAACCTCTAATAATAGCTGACGCAGAAAACAAAAATAGGTAAACAAAAAGATTTATAAACAATTTTTTAGAACAAAAAAGAAAAGTAGTTGTTTAAACTATTCATATTACTCGAAAAACCATAAATGTAATGGAAGTTTAATTTTTTTATGAGAAATTTTTGTAACTGCTTTAAAATCTTAGCCTTGTGCTTCAGTTTTTTTTTTAATATTTGTTTTTGTAGATTCGATAAATGTTTGTTTGAGGCCTGTTTTTTGGGTTTACCTTTAATTTTGTTCCGAGATAATTTTGCTTTCGTTATAGATGAAATTTTGATTTCTAATGAATAATCAATTGATTTCTAGTCCCGCCCATCTCAGTTCTGAGAAATGTTTGTCCAACCAATCATTCCTTGTTTGCTTGTGTAAGATTACCATGGTTTCATAAGAAAACGTTAAAACTCAAATTAAAAATCTAGCAAAATTTTTGACGCATAATTAAATTTCACAAAAAAGAAATATTTTATTGAAATTTTCGCAGGACACAAAAGAAACATTTGCTTAAAGCAAATTACAACCAAATAGATATTGTAATTTTATCTATAATAATGGTTTGAATGCTTTTTCTGTTAATGCCCACGTTATTGAAGTAGTGATGCCTATAAAAATAAGTGTGATTTTCATTTCTTTCAATGGCAGTAATGGAACAATTTTTATTAAAGATTATTTACATTAATGACTGATTTATTGAATGCATGCTGAGGGTATCCGTTTCAAATTTCAAACACACATTTACAAACGCACAAACAAACTTGCATATATATATATATATATATATATATATATATATATATACATATATATATTTAAGTATATATATATATATATATATATATATATATATATATATATATATATATATATATATATGGGTATGTGTGTGTGTGCGTGCGTGTGTGTGTGTGTGTGTGTGTGTTTATGTGTGTGTTTGTGTGTGTGTATGCCTTGTTTTAACCCGGAGGCTACAGTCTCCTAATTTTCTTAACATATATGCCTTGAATTAATGAAACAATTGATGAAATTGGTGATAATGTCAAATTTTTGGACTACATGATTATGCAGAAAACTTTATGAGATCCCAGTTTCTTTCTGAGTTCCTTGGTTGATTTGTTTGCGTAGGAGTGAAATGAAAAGCCTTCATGAGGGTCTCATTGAAGTAATTTTAGATTGAAGTTGTTTGGCGTCTTGAACTACAATGCAAACTAATTTTTTTCGGTATGGCGGTTTTTAATCACAAGTGGAACTTTTAACAGAAGTGGAAAAGCTTCATTAAAGATCACACATATCTTTAACGTGATTGACGTAAGCAACTTCAGGACGCAAAAAAGGATCTTTGGTGATGCTGGATGTTGATCAATATATGATGAAGGACTCATCTTTGGAAAAACGCAAGTAAAAAGCGTTTTGCTGGCTCTTCGCTCTTAGTTACTTTCCCTGTCATAATGCAACCATTTTGTTTATCTTTCAACTTTATTAAGAGCCGTAAATCAATTGAAACAGCTACTAACATCTAACTAAGGGCTAGCGCACAAAAATTGAGGAAATTTGTGAAAATATGGTTTTGCATCATCTTAAAGTTATACAATTTTGATAATAGTAATCACTGTTTTCTAAAGTGGCTGGTTGCTACACAATACGAGAAACGAAATCAATTTCAGAGAGAGGCGAGCTCACCTGTAAAAATTCACTCAGATAAATGGGCGGCACTGTAGGCTTTTGTTTATGAGCATTTTTCAAGCTACTCAATAGACAGATGGCGTAAAACACCGTGTTGTTTCAACATCCCTCTTTTGAACAATGTCACGCAATGCATTGCCTTAGAATTGTAATAGCATTATTGGAGAAAATCTTGCCCTAAAGAAACAGTCGTCCTTATCAAAATGAAGCTTCCAAAAGGGGACTTTTCACTGATCGGAAACCCCTCCATGAACTACATTAACTAACGATATGACAAATAAACTGTTTGGAGATGGGGGGGGGGGTCTATTATCTAAAAATAAACCGCCTAGCACTCAAGCAAAAGTTAAATAATTTTTTTCTATGGGTCATTAGTCACGAAAAAATTCCGCGGATTATGAAAAGTGTTTATCCTTTCTAGCAGAGAAAAATTATTTGATCTGTCACCCAGTTTCCTGCATCGACAAAGCATCTGGCCTTAATGGAACTGTCTCCAAATTGAGCTTGCGTCACAAAGCTGAGTTTTGAGTAGACAACAAAAAGTCCCGTCAAATCTCGTATAAATGAGTTGTATGATGCTGGTTGTTCCGACCCACTTTAATGGCGGGCAGCCAATTTTGGTCGAACTATATATTCATCATAGAGGGTTGTGAGTGGTATCATTAAAAAGCCCGTCCAGCTTAGAATGCAAAATTAAAAATATAGTGTTGTTGGCTTTACCTCTAAGGATAGAAGATTGTTGTTGAACTTTTTGCAATTTATTTGCTAAATTTTTTGCTAAATTTTTCAATTTTCATCCTTTTGTTCATCAAAAATGGCACGAAAGAGCTTCTTTAGCCCACTTTGTGCAAATTTGCTGGATCAAAACACACAAAAATTGCTGACAGTGTCTTACAACTCTAAAGAGGGCTAGTTGTCTTTCCTTTGAGAGTGTTCTCGAATTTCAATTTTGCCAGTTTTTGCTAATTTAAATCGATAATTATCCAAATGCATCATTTATGTTTGGTATGTTGACATTTTAAAGTCAAATTATCCACATCCATGGCATTTGAAATATTTATGTGTTCCTAATGCACGAACCCATTAGTATGGATATTTTGTTATAATTAGTCTTTTTACAGTCTAAGAAAATTTGGATTGCAATCAGTGGCTGCCTTTTTAAAAATAAATTTTGCGGTTTTGCTTTTTAATGTTAAATACTCAACAGAACTATTCAAATCAATAGGTCTAATTATAATCACAGTTCCTATTTGCTTCCTATGGAATTTCAGGGGAACCTACCTGTTTTTTTCTAATCGGAAGCTTAGTGTCGTTTTGACTTTCAAAAACACTTGTTTTCAAAATAAACAGTGGGTAATTGCGCTTTGGCATTCTTTTCTTTTTTTCAACTTGTGGTTTACAGGCAGCATCATCTTTCTAGTGGTTTGATATATAAACTTTTTTTCGGTTTTTGCGTTTTAATTGACGGTTTTCGGATTTCATTCTACAATTTTTCACAAAAAACTCGCTTTTTGGACGCTTTATCATCGTTGAGGTTCTTTGTCGTGTCTTGTCACATTATTGTCAGGTCAAATATGTTTCTTAAGGAATAGATTATTAATTTAACTGCTCCGACATAAAATCTAGTTGAACTTTTTTGTTTCGTTTCTGCAGTCGTACAACATATTCTGAATAATTTTACGTTTCAATGTCTTCATATGGAAACATGTATGAACTTCATCTTATTTGAAGATTTCAGTTGATCTCTATTGATTTTCATTATTTGATTGCAACAATATATAATTATTTTCTAGCTTTGCCGTTTTTGTTTTTGTTTGTCTTAAGTTTTTACCGAGTCTCATTAAGAACTACTCCCAGGTTTTTTCTAGTGAACAAAAAATAATTTGTTTGTTTTTCTCTGACGCCCTTTTGACATTTTTACAAGTTTTTTTTCCGAAAACAGATATTGAATTCTGGACGTAGAGAACGTTCGTTCTTGTTATTTGACTTTGTTGATTGTCTTATCTCATCGTCTTAATAATGGCAAGTCTCATCGACCATCTAATGTGGCATTATTACTTTACTAAGTGTTTGATTTGGACGCTTTTTTCGTAAACCTAGAGTTTTTGAGCAAAATTTGAAGTTTTGGGATTTTTCGATCTCTCCTTCATTTAGCAGACAATTCGGCCAATAATTAATGTGCAACCGCACATTACCGGACCTTCTTATTCGTTTTGAAAATGAATATTTTCCAGTAACAATCATAAAAATTGTTCAATTTTTTGATATAAGCAAACTAAAAAGAGTAGTATTGGTAGATTTCTATGCCAGTAAAAGCACCGATGAGTAATTCGATATAAAACCTAACCAAAACGAAATTTGAAATGATGCGAAACAATTTTCGCGTCAATACTTTTGCTTGATTTTTAGCTGTAGATCATTAATTTATGATGCTTATAGGTAAAACTATAGTAATTGCTCATTTCTTTTGCATTTCAATAGGTGAAAAATTTGAAACAAAAACGTCAGGTGAACTAAGAACCAATCAAATGGCAGAAGAATTTGTCCAAAGGGTCTAATTTTATCGACAGTTGTTTTCTTGATATCTGAAAAATTAAACTAAGAGATACACAAAATGTGGGCATTCAATAGGTAAAAACCAGTCTTGAACAATTTTTCTGCTTCAATTCAAAAGAAAAATCTCTTAATTTCAAAGTTCGTAGTTTTGCAAGGTTTCTGCAGGATAATATCGATTGTTCTTGCAAGAATTTCGTCAAACATCTCTTGTTTGTCGAAAAGTCTTAGCAAGCAGTTTTTTTCTGAGCTCATCATTCGGTTTAACTTTAAGCCAATTCATCAATTTTTTTCTTGCATTACTTGATCAATGTCCGATAAACTGAGTATACATATACATTAATATATATATATATATATATATATATATATATATATATACATAGAGACATATATATATATATATATATATATATATATATGTATATATATATATATATATATATATATATATATGTATATATATATTTATATATATGTATATATATATATATATATATATATATATATAAATTTATATTATTTTGTCGCGTACTTTCACGACCATGTTTTAAGATTGGAGTTGTAAGCATGAGTCGAAAATAGTTACATTAAAAGAATTAAGTTCAAAGTTGCTTCAAAATTGGATGTGTATCTTCTCACTTTTCACGTTGTATGTTTTTGGGGCTAGCGCGAAAACTTGGGACGATATTGTCGTAACTTATTTCCACGACATAATTTACTAGTTCCGACACTAAAAGCATCTAAATTCTACTTCAATGTTTCCCACGGTTAGATGATCTAATTATCGAACTGAAAGAAGACCTAATCTAATATTTCGCTGAATACTAATTGTGGATTAAGAAGATAAGAGGCGGTTTTACTATTATTCGTAGCTTTGTTCACAAAAAAAAATGTTTCTTTGAATTTGGTCTCAATTATTAATAAAATTCGTGCAATACCGTTTTAGGCTACTTACATGCTCAGAATGGTGGAATTGGAAATAAAATTATCCGTGACAGCTAATAACAAATTGTGAGCCGTTTTTATAATATATAAGTAACTTATTTCCACGTTTTTGGTAACCATATCCCATCGTTTAAAACGGTATCTGAAAAGTGCAAATTGGAACCAAATTTTGCGAAAACTTATGAAAGTTTGCCTTTTCATTGCGCATGATCACGACGTTGTCTATCCTTCCTTCTTTGTCGTATCATGTCTCTTTTGTTCTCATTATTTCAAGTTTCAATTGCTTCGTTTTCTTGTTTGGTTTCATGACATCAAAAGTTACAACTCATTTCTCTTCTTACATGACTTTCAATAACCTTATCACATTACAAAGTGATTCACAATCAACAAAACAGGGCATGCACTTTACAATATAATGGAGAAGTTAATACTGGGCATTAACATCCTCGGGGCCCGAAAACCTAACCCTAACCTTACGGGGGTTTGGGGTACACATGTTGCAGCTTAACGGCTGGTCTGGTTAAAAAACCTAAAGCTGTTTTTAATTCGCAAGACCTAGCGGTTTTGTCGGGTCCGGTGAAAATCCTGGTGACACGTCCTAGTGGCCAAATTCCCCTGGGAGTCCACTCCTCCAGCAGCCAAACCACATCGCCCACTTCCAGAGCAGCTTCTTTTGAAGTTTACTTTCGTCTCTGATTCAGCGTGGGGACGTACTCTTGAAGCAGTCGTTTCCAGATCTGTTGCAGGCGTTGTTTGACTTGGGTCCATGATGTCGACTTCAGACTGGCTGACTCTTGAAAGAGAAGTGTTGGCACATTCGCAAAGGGTCGTCCCAAGAGGAAATGATTAGGCGTGAGAGGGTCGTCGTCCTTGTTGTCGCTCCTCACGTGAGTCAACGGCCTGGAGTTCACAAGACATTCCGCTTCCGTGACAATGGTTGAAAAAACATCAGGTGTCAATTTTGCGGAGCCAAGATTGATGAGGAGAACTCGTTTAACTACTTGGACGAGTCTCTCCCACACGCCACCAAAATGAGGTGCAGAAGGTGGGTTGAGTCTCCATTCTATGGACTGGTTGAGAAGGTTGTTTCTGATGAAATCGTGGTCCAGTTGAAGCGGCTGTCGTCGTAGTTGCTTACGGGATCCCAAGAAGTTTGTCGCATTGTCAGACATCAAAACTCGCGGCTGGCCACGTCTTGAGATAAATCGTCTGATTGCTGTGATGCATTTGTCAGTGGACAAGTCTTCTGCTAGTTCCAGATGAATGGCTCGCGTGACGAGGCACGTAAAGAGGCAGATGTATGTCTTTACTTCTTTGTCTCTATGCATCACTGCAAATGGTCCAAGATAATCCAACCCAACGTTTGTGAAGACTGCAGGCAAAGAACTGTCTTGAAACCTAACCTCTGGGAGGTCAGCCATTGGTGGTTGGAGGCCTACTGCTCGAAACCTTCGACACTCGAAGCATTTGAAAGCAAGGCTTCTAAGGTTTTCGCGAACTCCAACGATGTGACATCTTTGCTGGATGTAATTCCTGGTATACTCTACGCCGAGATGCATGCAAATTTCGTGACATTTCTGAATAAAGAGTTTTACAATTGCTTCTTTTGAGTCCAAAATTATCGGATGCTTTGCGTCAAAAGGCAAAGAGCTTCTTTTTGTCCTCCCACCGACGCGTAATATGCCATCATTCACAAAAGGTGATAAGCACAACAGGCGGTCTTTCTTCTGCAGATCTTTTCCGTTTATAAGATCCTTAACAGTTCCAGAAAACGAGTTGAGCTGTGAAACTTGAAAGAGATGATTTCTGGCTTTATCAATGTCTTTCAAGGCTAGTGCTTTGCGTTCTTTTGTCTTTAGGTTATCTATGAACAGGAAAACTCTGGCTGTTGCTCTCAAAAGTCTGGTCCATTTTGAAAATTTCTCAATGTTGAAAACAGGTTCCAGTGCTGAAGTCTGTTGCATCGAGTGCGTTGCTTCTTGAGGAGCAAAGAAGGAACGCCAATTTTTCTCAGGGTGCTTCAGAAACTCTGGTGGCAACAACCACAAGGAGTTAACGTCTTCTGGTAAAATTCCTCTAGATATGTGATCGGCCGGATTTATTTTACCAATTATGTGTCGCCAACAGCTGGTGTCCGTAAGGTTTCTAATCTCCTGAACGCGGTTGGCGATGAAAGTCTTAAGTTTTTCTTTTGAATTTATCCAGCCCAGCACAGCAGTACTGTCACTCCAGAAGATCGTCTCTTTGACTGGAACGGATAGGTGCTGAGCAACGAATTGCCAAAGACAACACCCAAGGACAGCTGCTTGTAATTCCAACTTTGGAATGCTTATTTGCTTTAGGGGCGCGACCTTAGAGCGCCCAATGGCAAAGTTGGAGGAAGTTTCTTTGTCATTTGACGTTTTAATGTATATAACGGCACCGTATGCCAACTGTGATGCGTCGCAAAACACATGTAGCTGATTGGTACCACTACTGATATCAAAATGTGATAAGCTGCGTGGCATTTGAATTTGTGGTGAGTCAAGATATTTGTCAATCCAGTTCTGGATTTGTTGCCGTTTTGACGAAGAAAGCAAGTCGTCCCATGATAGGCCTTCTTTCCAGGTATCTTGCAAGATTATTTTCAGTGTAATTACGATGGGAGCTATTATCCCCAGTGGGTCAAACAGGCAAGCTATTAAGGACAACAGTTTGCGCAAAGTGTACTGGGAAGCGTCTTGATCTATCTTCGACAACTTTTTATGGAAAATTATATCACTCGGGGAGTTCCACAGCAGTCCAAGAACTCGGTGTTCTTCAGTTTCACTTTCGATGTGTTCGGATTCTAGCATTTTCAAAGATTTCGGCTCGTTGGTTACAAACTTTGTTAAATTAAAACCACCCTTCTGGAGAGTCGACTTTAGATCAGAGACACACAACTGAGCATCTTCAGTGCTTTGGAAGGAATGAACGAAATCATCCATATAAAAACTTTTGTTGACAAGGTCAATAATTTCCTGTCTTGGGGCAAAGTCTTGAGCAGTGCGTTGTAAGACAAATATTGCAGTTGCTGGTGAACAACGTGCACCGAATATAAGCCTTGTGTACTGATATTGCCAGATAGTTTGATCTGTTGGCCACAAGAAACGGAGACAAGATTGATCTTCAGGGATTATGGCAATTTGCAAAAACATAGCCTCTATATCAGCCATTACGGCTATTGGTTTTTCGCGAGAACGAAGTAAGATGCCAATCAAATTGTTTATAAGATCGGGCCCAGACAATAAATTTGTGTTTAGCGATTGGCCTTTGAAAATTGAGGCGGCATTGGCTACTCGTCTTACTTTTCCTGGTTTGTTGGGGTTACTAACCGGATGGTGAGGGAGGTACCATATTCTTTCTGGCTGCGGATTCTCAAAGAACACTGGCTTTACGTAACCTTTCTCGATATCAGTTTGCAGGGTTGCATCGTATAGAACACTCAACTGATGATCTTTGGAGAGCCGACGTTGCACGCTGCTTAGTTGGGCTTTCGCTACTGGATAATTGTTTTGTAACTGGACGTTATTCTTCCACAAAAGACCAATTTCATATCTGGTACCGTTGTGACGAATTGTCTTCTCGAAAATGTCCAGAGCTGATTCGCTGTCTTTTGAAAAGTTTTTGGGTTCTTCTGGTTCAGTACCGGCGTTGTCTATTTTCCAAAAACTGGTTACATAGTCGCATAGAGGTTTCTCGTCATGAAAAGTTGAGCATGTCAGAGCCTTATCGAATGGTCTGTAGCTATGTGACAGAAGGTTTGTTTCCGCGTGATATGATTCCTCTGCTTTGCGTTTCATTGGTCCCGTTATTGTCCAGCCTAAAAGGTTTCTGATAGCGAAAGGAGTTCCGGTCGGTCCTTGAAGAAATTCTCTTTCGAGAATGAACTGTGTCGCATCAACTCCTAACAAAAGCTGAATTTTGTTGTTGCCCAGATTTGGAAATTTGATATGTTGCAAATGAGAGTAGGTTGCGCAAGTCTCATTTAATTCTTGCACTGGTGCGTTGCTAAATTTCCAGTTGTTAATTGAATGCACATAGTTCAATCTGAAGAGTGGTTCATCATCATTATACCTACCAATATCAAGGCGGACCAAATTCGCATTGATAACTGACTGGTCAAAGGCGTGCATGACATTCAAATCAAACTGAATTGCCTTTGGGGCATTGATATCGTTTGCAGTTGTATCAAGTACATAAGAGATTGTACTACCGTTGTCTATAATGGCGTAGCATTCCACTTTTTCCTTGTTCTCGTCAAAAAGTGTAACCGGAATGACTTGCAGCTGATTGCGAGATTTTGCTGGAAAGCCAGGGTTGTAGGTTGGTGTATCAACTGTACTATTCATTTTTCTGTTCAACGGTTCGCACAGCGGGAGTTCGACATCTGTCAGGTTTGTTGTCTCGGCTCTCTTCTTTTGTTTGTCGGGGTCATGCAACAAACTATGATGCTTTCCATTACAATGACGACAAACGACTTTTGATGCGCATTCTTTAGCAGAGTGGCTTGGGCTCAAGCAGTTAAAGCAGAGTGAGTGTTTTTTGACCTCCAAGTTTCGTCTAGCTACATCAAATTTGTTGAACTGTTGGCATCGACCTATATAATGCTGTTGTTGATCAAGGGGGCATTTCGTTTTGACATTTTTTGTGACGATTGATGCGTTTTTCCCTGTATTTAGGTTTTGATTCCCTGAAAAACCAGGTTGTTGATTGTTAATGTTTTGTTTTCTGCTGAAGTTATTGCTTGTCTGAAATGACTTTTGATTATTCCTTCGATCATTGGGTCTTTGTTGATTGTTGGAGTTGCCGTACACGTTAGCTGAGAACTGATTCCTTTGTGAGCTGTTAGAAACCGTAGAATTGTTTCTTCGAATGTTTCCTTGAAATCCATTGTTGTTGCTGTTTTGAGGACTGGTTTCCTGCAATTGTTCACAGGCGCGAGAGTGTCGGTCCATCCATTCCGAGAACTCCAAAATTCCTGGATTTTGAATATTGTTGTCAATGGTGTGCTCACTCCATTTCATTTTGAGCGAGTTTGGGAGTTTATCACGTGCTAATTTAAGTAGATATGTAGCACTCAAGTCAGCGTTGAAGCCATGTGCTAGAAATGTTTGAACTATTTTCCGCAGGAGTGCTGCATAGCTAATTAGAGCTCTATGGTCATTGGCTTGGGGACGCTGCCAGGCTTCTAGTTCTTGAGTAAGTGCAGAAACCACGTTTTGGGGATTCCCAAAGCGTCTATTTAACTCGTTTAGCGCATCTTTGTAAAAATTTGGATTGCACAGATAACCTGATATACATTCCTTGGCAGGCCCGATGACGAAGGATTGCAGGTAGCTCATTCTTTCAGTATTTGTTATATCAGGGTTATTATGTATTGTAGATGTGGTAATGCTGCTCCATTCGTTCCACTTTAAAGGATCACCATCATACTTTTGTATGCGAATGTCAGGCAGCTTTACAGACCGATGCGGATTTCGAAACCGGTAATTAAACTGACCTTGATCTGTGTTAGAATTCCAACTTAATGTAGTTGGTAATTGATTTGCAAAGACTGGATGGTTTTGCTGAGACACAGAAACTGGTAATTCGTAGTTAACAGGTGCTTGAACATATTGATTGCTGATTGCCGAGGAGGCGAATGCTGTAGGCCATTGATTACATGATGATGATATTGACCATGGTGTAGGGTTATAGTAAGGTCACGACGAACAAGCAACTGAACCTTGTTGGGGGTGTAGCATAGTAGTTTGAACTGTGTCAGGTCCATGAACAAAACTTGTAACGCATGTTGGCAAATTGTGGATGTTCGTCGTATTTTCAGAAAAGAAATAGTTTCCACTCTCAGGAGATCTTTGTAATGTTGCGTCCTGATTGACAATTGTACTGGTCATTACAGTTTGCTGTGAAGCAGGGCTCTGTAGGACCATATTTGGAGTTACATTTTGTTCGTGTAGTCTACTACTGAAGACCGGTTCAGAATTTATCTGCTGATTTGGAGCTGTTATTGAAATTTGATCTGTAGAAGTTTTGGAACTTTCAGCTAAATATGATTCAGTATTTGAAGGTTCGTCATCAATTGGCTCACTGATGTGAATTCCAGTTTTGTCGCTATTGGTGAGCTCCCTTGAATTTCTTGCGTTTGTCTCAACTACTGTGGAGGCTGTTGTTCGATTGCTTTGAGTAGAGGCTGCACTGTTTGGACGAGAAGTAAGAGTTCGGCGGAGTATTTCGTGTCGCTTCACTTTTTGGGCTACTTCCATCTTCAATCGAATGAGTTGATCAGCTTCTGCCAAAGGGCCTTCAGCGTCCTGATTGTCTGATTCCGTTAACTCATCAACTATATTTTCGATTTCTCCCATAAGACGTTTAAACTCTTCATGCGTTAAAGAAACAATTTCTATTTCAGTGTTATTACTTACTTGAGCCTCTATCTCATTTTTCAATTCCTCGATCGTATTTAGCCTTCTATAGAAGAGCCGTATAGTGCCTGCGATTGACTGCTTTCGTCCTTTCATTTTCCTGTTGAACGCTTTTGACTTTCGAGCTAATTGAAGGTAACTATAGGAACACGCACTTACAGATGATGTGTTTGAGTGCCAGGATTGTAAGCAGTGGTACTTCTAAGTGTGAAAAAGTATAGTACGAGGTACCTACTGGGGCTGGCGAGGGCAGCAGTGGTGTGGGAGTGCGTTGGCGCACGGCTGATGGAGCTATAACACGACTAAGTGTCAATAAAGTCAGTAGGAGGCGCCCAATGGAGCTGGCGATGGCAGCCGGGGTGATGGAGTGCGTTGGCGCACGGCTGATGGAGCTATGACACGACTAAGTGTCAATGAAGTCAGTAGGAGGCGCCTACTGGAGCTGGCGATGGCAGCTGGGGTGATGGAGTGCGTTGGCGCACGGCTGATGGAGCTTTGACACGACTAAGTGTCAATGAAGTCAGTAGGAGGCGCCTACTGTGGCTGGCGATGGCAGCTGAGGTTATGGAGTGCGTTGGCGCACGGCTGATGGAGCTATGACACAACCAAGTGTCAATCAAGTCAGTAAGAGGTGCCTACTGGAGCTGGCGATGGCAGCTGGGGTGAAGGGGTGCGTTGGCGCACGGCTGATGGAGCTATGACACGACTAAGTGTCAATGAAGTCAGTAGGAGGCGCCTACTGTGGCTGGCGATGGCAACTGAGGTGATGGAGTGCGTTGGCGCACGGCTGATGGAGCTATGACACAACTAAGTGTCAATCAAGTCAGTAAGAGGTGCCTACTGGAGCTGGCGATGGCAGCTGGGGTGAAGGGGTGCGTTGGCGCACGGCTGATGGAGCTATGACACGACTAAGTGTCAATGAAGTCAGTAGGAGGCGCCTACTGGAGCTGGCGATGGCAGCTGGAGTGATGGAGTGCGTTGGCGCACGGCTGATGGAGCTATGACACGACTAAGTGTCAATGAAGTCAGTAGGAGGTGCCTACTGGAGCTGGCGATGGCAGCTGGGTTGAAGGAGTGCGTTGGCGCACGGCTGATGGAGCTATGACACGACTAAGTGTCAATGAAGTCAGTAGGAGGTGCCTACTGGAGCTGGCGATGGCAGCTGGGGTAAAGGAGTGCGTTGGCGCACGGCTGATGGAGCTATGACACGACTTAGTGTCAATGAAGTCAGTAGGAGGCGCCTACTGGAGCTGGCGATGGCAGCTGGGGTGATGGAGTGCGTTGGCGCACGGCTGATGGAGCTCTGACACGACTAAGTGTCAATAAAGTCAGTAGGAGGCGCCCAATGGAGCTGGCGATGGCAGCCGGGGTGATGGAGTGCGTTGGCGCACGGCTGATGGAGCTATGACACGACTAAGTGTCAATGAAGTCAGTAGGAGGCGCCTACTGGAGCTGGCGATGGCAGCTGGGGTGATGGAGTGCGTTGGCGCACGGCTGATGGAGCTTTGACACGACTAAGTGTCAATGAAGTCAGTAGGAGGCGCCTACTGTGGCTGGCGATGGCAGCTGAGGTGATAGAGTGCGTTGGCGCACGGCTGATGGAGCCATGACACAACCAAGTGTCAATCAAGTCAGTAAGAGGTGCCTACTGGAGCTGGCGATGGCAGCTGGGGTGAAGGGGTGCGTTGGCGCACGGCTGATGGAGCTATGACACGAGTAAGTGTCAATAAAGTCAGTAGGAGGCGCCCAATGGAGCTGGCGATGGCAGCTGGGGTGATGGAGTGCGTTGGCGCACGGCTGATGGAGCTATGACACGACTAAGTGTCAATGAAGTCAGTAGGAGGCGCCTACTGGAGCTGGCGATGGCAGCTGGAGTGATGGAGTGCGTTGGCGCACGGCTGATGGAGCTATGACACGACTAAGTGTCAATGAAGTCAGTAGGAGGCGCCTACTGGATCTGGCGATGGCAGCTAAGGTGATGGAGTGCGTTGGCGCACGGCTGATGGAGCTTTGACACAATCAAGTGTCAATCAAATCAGTAGGAGGTGCCTACTGGAGCCGGCGATGGCAGCTGGGGTGAAGGAGTGCGTTGGCGCACGGCTGATGGAGCTATGACACGAGTAAGTGTCAATAAAATCAGTAAGAGGCGCCCAATGGAGCTGGCGATGGCAGCTGGGGTGATGGAGTGCGTTGGCGCACGGCTGATGGAGCTATAACACGACTAAGTGTCAATAAAGTCAGTAGGAGGCGCCCAATGGAGCTGGCGATGGCAGCCGGGGTGATGGAGTGCGCTGGTGCACGGCTGATGGAGCTATGACACGACTAAGTGTCTATGAAGTCAGTAGGAGGCGCCTACTGGAGCTGGACATGGCAGCTGGAGTGATGGAGTGCGTTGGCGCACGGCTGATGGAGCTATGACACGACTAAGTGTCAATGAAGTCAGTAGGAGGCGCCTACTGGAGCTGGCGATGGCAGCTGGGGTGAAGGAGTGCGTTGGCGCACGGCTGATGGAGCTATGACACGACTAAGTGTCAATGAAGTCAGTAGGAGGCGCCCAATGGAGCTGGCGATGGCAGCCGGGGTGATGGAGTGCGCTGGTGCACGGCTGATGGAGCTATGACACGACTAAGTGTCTATGAAGTCAGTAGGAGGCGCCTACTGGAGCTGGACATGGCAGCTGGAGTGATGGAGTGCGTTGGCGCACGGCTGATGGAGCTATGACACGACTAAGTGTCAATGAAGTCAGTAGGAGGCGCCTACTGGAGCTGGCGATGGCAGCTGGGGTGAAGGAGTGCGTTGGCGCACGGCTGATGGAGCTATGACACGACTAAGTGTCAATGAAGTCAGTAGGAGGTGCCTACTGGAGCTGGCGATGGCAGCTGGGTTGAAGGAGTGCGTTGGCGCACGGCTGATGGAGCTATGACACGACTAAGTGTCAATGAAGTCAGTAGGAGGTGCCTACTGGAGCTGGCGATGGCAGCTGGGGTGAAGGAGTGCGTTGGCGCACGGCTGATGGAGCTATGACACGACTAAGTGTCAATGAAGTCAGTAGGAGGCGCCTACTGGAGCTGGCGATGGCAGCTAGGGTGATGGAGTGCGTTGGCGCACGGCTGATGGAGCTTTGACACGACTAAGTGTCAATGAAGTCAGTAGGAGGCGCCTACTGTGGCTGGCGATGGCAGCTGAGGTGATGGAGTGCGTTCGCGCACGGCTGATGGAGCTATGACACAACCAAGTGTCAATCAAGTCAGTAAGAGGTGCCTACTGGAGCCGGCGATGGCAGCTGGGGTGAAGGAGTGCGTTGGCGCACGGCTGATGGAGCTATGACACGAGTAAGTGTCAATAAAATCAGTAAGAGTCGCCCAATGGAGCTGGCGATGGCAGCTGGGGTGATGGAGTGCGTTGGCGCACGGCTGATGGAGCTATAACACGACTAAGTGTCAATTAAGTCAGTAGGAGGCGCCCAATGGAGCTGGCGATGGCAGCTGGGGTGATGGAGTGCGTTGGCGCACGGCTGATGGAGCTATGACACGACTAAGTGTCAATGAAGTCAGTAGGAGGCGCCTACTGGAGCTGGCGATGGCAGCTGGGGTGAAGGAGTGCGTTGGCGCACGGCTGATGGAGCTATGACACGACTAAATGTCAATAAAGTTAGTAGGAGGCGCCTACTGGAGCTGGCGATGGCAGCTGGGGTGATGGAGTGCGTTGGCGCACGGCTGATGGAGCAATGACACGACTAAGTGTCAATAAAGTCAGTAAGAGGCGCCTAATGGAGCTGGCGATGGCAGCTGGGTCGAAGGGGGCGCGGTGCAAGACTGGTTCCAAAGAAACATCATGCTCGTCTTGGTATTGTAGCCTTTGAAAAAACTTCACAGGACCCGAATAGTTCAAATTTTTTTTTCTAAATGACAACAACTACAAAATTATGTCACCAATAAGAGCTTGTTTTTGTACCCTAGCTTTTCTCGAAAATTCAAACTAAAAAACGGTGTTCAATTTGGCATATAGTTCCTCAACCCAATATTTGAATTGTCTATCCGTCAATTCGTTTTTTTTTAAACCACTACCAACTTACAATAGGCCCCGAAGCTTATTTGATAGTTTACCGTAGAGAACGGCTTATACACTTTCAACTCTCAAAATGATGCTTCCTCCTGACCTTGAATACGAGCAAACCACTTGACTACTTCCCGACTGTTATTTTCAATATTTTGTACTCACAGAGTTGACGTTGACCAAGAAAAAAATTGACTCGTTACCAACAGTTGTAGCACTCCTATTACACATTGTTGAAGGACCACTTCCTTGCTGTCTCATCTCCTTGAGGTAAACTTGCTTCATTTGTTGGTGGAAATCATCGAAGCGCCAATATGATCACGACGTTGTCTATCCTTCCTTCTTTGTCGTATCATGTCTCTTTTGTTCTCATTATTTCAAGCTTCAATTGCTTCGTTTTCTTGTTTGGTTTCATGACATCAAAAGTTACAACTCATTTCTCTTCTTACATGACTTTCAATAACCTCATCACATTACAAAGTTATTCACAATCAACAAAACAGGGCATGCACTTTACAATATAATGGAGAAGTTAATACTGGGCATTAACAGCGCACGCAATGTTGAGGGGTTTTTAAGTGCTCTTTTCTGGGCCGAGTATAATTCCGGCGTGACAATTTTGGTCCAATTAAAGAAGTCCAAGTTTTCGTTTGAGACGCAAACTTTCTTAATGGTATATTATGTTCTATATGGTCTTTTCATAGTTTTTGACCGAGCATGATTTTTCTGTACTGTCGAATGTTTTGCTGTTCAATGATAATTCTTTTGTCTCTGTCTCGGTCAAATTAACTTACCATTCTTACCATTGAAGATAATTCTTAACTGTTTAAATATATCTAGTTATACAAATACAGTTCAAAAGTTGGACTGTGACTATTTTATTTTCAGTCAATTACCCTGATTAAGTTAGCCCAGCCAGTGAACCCCAGTGGTATTGTAAGCGTCCTCGGAAGTGAGGACCAGCCCTCTTGTTTGCTACAGAACAGAAGGCATCAACCCAGAACCCGCCCACTCGACCCCACTCCACCTTTTCCAAGTGGCGGGCAAGCCAGAGATTAAAGTTACGTCATAAAAGCAATATTATAGAATGCATTGCAGCATCTTGGGTAGTGGGGGTGGGGTTTTCTTACTCGGAGTAAAATGATTTATCGTTAACTGTTACAATTTTTCTTGCTATTGCTAGCATTGCGTTGCAGAAATAGTAGAGTCAGTAGAATAGCATAGATAGAAGGTAATGGTGCGACCTAAAAATGGAATTGAATTGAATTAAAGCGGTGCGGGGGAGGGGGGTTTAGGTTAGGTGGGGATAAGTTAATTGGAGGCTGGAGGGATGGGTTGGGGGCTTGTAGGTTCTATGGAGATGAATAACAAGTGAATTGATCAAACTTTTCTCTTTCTCTCTTTCTGGCAATCAAGGCAACAATGCCAAATCCCTCCGGAGGCTCTGGTCGGACTGGTGGCTTTTAATTCATTATTCATATTCCCCTCCCGCTTTGCCATTATGGTCTATGAAGTCAGATTGACCAGAGAGGGATTCGGGGCATGGTTGTATCATCCTTAGTAGACTTGGTCACTCAGGGCGAAACAAGTCAACCATCACTATAGCAGAGGCAATCAAGTTTGATCATATAAACTATTGTTAAGTGCATCTTGCTCTCGGAGGCCTGTCTTGGGTGATGTTAGCAACGTCTGGTATCCGAGGTTAAATTCTGTGACGTCAGAGCCTGATAATGATCTCATGGCATAGTCATTTTTCAAGCCAGTTAAAGACATTATGTCCTTGACAATTTGCTGCCAATAGAATTTTGCGAATGCTTTTTTTTGTTTATGCAAACTGCTTCTGATCGAAATATAAAATTTAACACGATGATGAAAGATCAAAGAACAAGACTCAGTGTAAACGCTGACCCAGTGATATGACCAATACTTTGTATAATCTGTATCATGTGTCTTTATGACGCCTTTCGTTCATATATTTAATCAATCCAGAGTTTTTTTTATTCAGATCAAATGTCACGCTTAATGCATATTTTGTGCTACACTACGTTAAATGAGCAACAATTCATAGACATTTTTCTTCTTGTATTGCAAAAAGGCAATTTTCGGGTATCCGAGACTCTGTTTGTTTCCACACTATACCTAAATGGTCAAGAAAGTTTCACTTTCAAAGTGATAATAATGACGATTCGATTTCTGACTAAAGAAGAAAGTGTTCGAATTGATACTTCCCAGGTTGAGGTCCTCGTTCAAAAATCATTATGAAAATACCCAGGGAGACCAAAAATGCCTATGATCCAGACTTTGCCTGGCTCAAATTTTCAACGAGTTCATGCGCTCGTTCAAAAACGCTTACGAAAAGACCCATCCAGACCAAAATGTGATATGATATAGACTTTGGCTCGTTCAATTTATGGAAAGAATCAGAAAGACCGAGAAAGTTCATAATCCAGACTTTGGCTTCTTCAGGTAGTGAAAAGACTCAGGCAGACCAAAAAAAATTGATCCATACTTTATTGCCTCGTTCGTGTTTAAAGAACAAAACCGATCTTTAAAGTAAGCCCATGATGAAGAACTTTAAAGAATGTTGGCAGCGTATTGGGCTGTCAAAGTTTTATTCAAATTTTGATCCTTTAATTATTGGTGT
>NC_134468.1:38962140-39174255 GCF_964194025.1 Convolutriloba macropyga | reverse complement strand
AACAAAACGGCCTGAGGAAGTTTATTTCAAGCCATTTTTAATTAAAAAAACAACCGAATTTTGAACGATTCGGCAATATTTCTGGCCAAAAAATTAGATGAGACAATTCGACAACACTTTTTTTGATTTTTAGAGGTAAAACCGACACTGCCATTACCAACTTTCGTTTCCATTTTTAACATAACGTTAGGCAAAATTGGCATAAATTGGGTAAGTAAACGGAGAATGTGAACAATAGCAACAAAAATTGTAAGGAAATTTTCACAAAACCTTAAAATTCTTACTCTGTGGCTGTGGAAAAAAACGAACTGCAAAAAATATTTCTAGTTATATATATTACACTGATCGGGCTTATGATACCGCTCACAGTCCTCTACGATGAATGTATCGATTGGGGAAAATTGACTGGAACAAAAACTGTTTGGGTAAATAGTTCCTGCTCCCACCAAAGTGGGCCGGCCGGAACAATTGCTATAACTTATACAACAGAATGTTCCTAAAGTTTTTAAATGGTAGAAAATTAACCAAAAGTAAAATTTTAAATTGAAGTGCTAACGTTATTTGGAGCGTTTAAAAGCTTTATTTACCAATTTTCGTGGCGAAAGTCGTTCGAAATATTGAAGTTTAAGACCTTGTTTTTGAATTGGCTCAATTTGGGAAGTAATAAAAGATTCAAGTTAAAAATCACAACTTTTTCTTCACATTTTTTTTATAATATATTTTCTAGCGACGTATCTTAAGGAGTTTTTTTCAATCAGGTACATTTTATGATTACCCGCCATAGCACTCGGAAACGTTTAAAGAGTAGTTTCACCGAAAAGTGACAGCATTTTCCAGACTATTGTTTTGACATAATTAAGGTAAGAGATCGTGCTCATCAATGTTTAATAATGATAGTTTAAATTTACTCAAACTTTCAAAAAATTAGTCACTATTATACACGATACCTATGTTTGATCAAGCTTGAAAAACAGTATCCAGCTGTTTTTCACTTCGTCCCTACTGTCCACTGTCCACTGTACGAAAAATGTACAAAAATTGGTTACGTAGTTCATGAAAATGAGCAACAAATTTATGCATTTTTTTGTTGTGCACAGTTAACGTACCGACTTTTTATACGGTTGTGACTCAAAATGAAAAAATGCGAAGTATTGTGACTCTCAAATGCTCCCCCCCCCCCCCCAAAAAAAAACCCAAGTTCATAACAATTTTAAATTACCATTTTAACAACAATTTTTCAACACATTTTTCACTTTTTTAACAATTTCAAAGTACAGATCTGTACAAACTGCCCCAATTAAAATAGCCCAGTATTGCACGGAGAGAGGGAGAGGGTGTAAGAAGTGGTAGATAGACATGAAATGCTTGTAGCCCGAAAGGGAAGCGAATGGGCGAAAGAGAGCGAGAGAGAAGAGAGAGCAGTGGTGTGTTGTGTTGGTGAAGCCAAGCCATTCATTCATTCACACAGATGCCAATTCTGTCGTAATGACTTAACTTAAACTGGTTAGCGAGTTATAAAGAGAGAGGAGAACAATAGAATCGAATTAGGGGAGGCAAAGCGCTCAGATTTAACAGAATGCTTTCTGCTCTTTTATCCCAGCCTACACCACTAATCCCCCTCTACTCTACATCACGCAGACCCCAATCATTACCTCTTAAGCCACACGCGTGCTATCTGTCGAACGCTCGCTTGACCGCCGAAACAGTTCCTACAAACCGAAAAGTATATGTGCGCCATCCATTCTACGTAGACGCCACCGTTCTTTGAAACAAACAATTTTGTGTTTTTTTTCTTTTTCTTTTCTCAGAGAAAGAAAAAGTTTTAAATTTGGTCCTTATAATCATGATTGACATTGTTCAAATTTGTTTCGCAGTTGAAAAAGTAAGTTTTTTGTGACCGCCGTTCAATTATACTGTTTAAGTTTAACTGATAACAAAAAAAGACTCACAGCATCGTTTAACAAGTTTTTTTAAATTAATTAATAACAAGTTTAACAAGTTTTCAGCAGATAAACACAAATTAATGATTCCAAAATTTAAAGTAAAACGTTAAAACACAACACTCTCATGATCGGCTGTTTGAGACAGTTATATAGGTACTGTAAAGGATGGCGTAATTTGTTAGAAAGGAGTTTATGTTTTGTTCTGAATTAGCGTTATTGCGATGGTATGCCTAATGGTGTGTATGTGACTCAAATGTGTTTGTGTGTTCCAAACAAGCCCGCGTGTACATTGCGAATGCTCCCAGAATATATTGTTAGTTGATGTTTAGAGGGATGATGTGTGTAGGATATACAGGAGTGCATGAGAGAAGAGAAGAGAAGAGAGAAGGAGGGGGTATAAAAAGGCAGTTGTTCGTTCAATCGAATTTAATCTAAATTTAATCAGCCTGATGAATTGTGATGGGAATTAAAAGGCCGGATTAGCGATTGACTTCTCTCTCTTTCCCTATTCTTTTCCCACTAACTGTTGTTGGTGTTGTTTTCTCCTCACTTCTCTGCTCCTTTTCCCTCTGCCGTTTGATGCAGGAACGGGGGTGATGCGCTACTGCTCCTGTCAAAAAAATGCCACCGGGCTGTTAATATGAGTTGAACAAATTGAAAACTAAGGATGAACTTTATGATCAATTCATTAACCGGGGTGGTTGATGATTATTATGAAAAATATTACAAGATAAACACTTTTGTAAGATATCTTCAGAAAGTCTTTTTTGTACAAGTTTTTCCCCCGCTGACAGAGTTGAAAGAATTCATCATTGGTTTTTGTTACTCTGATAATACATACCATTATTAAATAAATTGACCACTGACGACAGACTTCGATCATCCGTATATCACGTAGGCATAAACGTATACAAAATTTAAATGTGACGTAAATATTATGCGAGTGTGACGTAGGTGTATTGAAGCTCAAAAAATCTTAGATTTTACACTATACTTTAAACCATTAAGAACTTTCGAGTTTCAATAAACGCGCAAGAAACGTGACTGGGAGTAGCTTCAGTTATAGTTTGTATTAGACTACTGATTTTCGAGGTATCGGGTTATTTATAAATGAAACGAAACTGGATTATCGAAAAGCTGCCGCAGTCCAATGTGCTTAATTTATAAACATATGTTATTTTTGTGTCTTTTTTCAGCCAGTTTTTGATTTTTTTATTTGATATAGTTGTGTTCTGGTAAAGTACTGTAAAGAAAGTTTTGTTTTGTTTTTGCTGTCTCGTATTGTTTCAATAACTGACTGAAAAATCACATACTTCTAAAAAGTTCAATAATGTACCTATGAATTGTAGGGAGAAGGCAAATTCCACATACTATGTTTCACATTAGTCGAAACCTACAAAAATACCATCCAATTGTGACCCAAAAAGGAGTATCAATGGAACTGAAAGGTATCAATGGAACTGAAGTTAAAATGAATTTCGACGGATATTTGTTATGAACAATACAAAATGAGGGACTGCTCGAGTGAGAAAGTAATAGCTGCAAAATATTCTTTCTATTTTGATGCCAACTACTTGGGTTTTTTTTCTGAGATCAATGATGGCAAATCCCATGAATTCCTTCGACAGTTATCAGTAACCACGTGAAAGGGAGAGTAAAGGAAAATCAATGTACACCTTTTACGACACATAAACTTCAAGTGTTAAAGTTATTAGAATTAGTTTAGAATTTTTTTTAGGATACTTCGCGTCTCCACAGTAGGCTTCTACAAGACAGCCCACTAGAAGTTTAACATTTTGTATGAAACAACTGTTAGTTTTTTTGCTTGTCAGTTTGAAGATTGAAGTTCTTTAGGGAAAGAAATAAAGTTAAATAAATTTATTATTATTTTTAGCCCTGTGACAAAAATGTTCCTAAGATTTGCACTTGAGGACAAAAAGCAAGAAGTTCTGTTGCTATTTCGTTATGTCGAGTTGGTGCCACTAATTTAAAAAAAAACACATCAGCCCACTTTCAGAAATTTCTGTGTAGGCAGGCAGCTTATTCGATTTTCAAAGAGTAATCAATTGAAGGTATTTTGTGTTGGTTTTTCGTCAGGATGTGTCAAATTCTGCGTATAAAACCAAAATTTCATTGCCTTATTAAACTGTTTTATACAAAAACTAAACCATGTGCCTTTAACACCATTCGAGAAATCACTATGTTAAAAATATCATTATTTTCTGATTATATTACTATATATTAAATCGTTATATTAATACCAACCATTATATTAAAGAGAACTGTCATCAAATATAACCTCCTTGCCTTGCGTGTAATGTAATTTAAAAAGGTGAATTAAATGAACAATTATTGAAGACGGCTTCAATATGCTGAAATAAAAAATTTAGCCAACAAAAGATTATTGTTCCGACCCCTCTTGAGGGGTGAGGACCTATATACTCAAATGGTTTTTTTTGTTCATACAATTTTGACCGATCGATATATTCATGGTACAGAGTTGTGGGTGGTATCATTAAAAAGACCCTCCAGCGTAGAATATGGAGTTAAAAAGATTTTTTTGAATTTGTTATTTTGCAGGGAGTTAGCGAGGCTTGAAGTTGTGAATAATAGACGAATTTCCATTGTTTTTATTCACATTTTCTGGAATTTTGACTAAAATTTTGTCAGTTTTGCTAAAAACTCCAAAAATTGTTAACAATAGTACTGTTGATTTTACTTTTGGAGACAATTTTGACTAAATATTTCAAAATTCAGCCTTTTTCATCAAAATTTGCCCGAAATAAGCTTTTTAAGTCCAGTTCGATTAAATTTGCCGGACGAAAACACCCAAAAAACAACAAACACACTCTTTGTATACTATAAAGGGAGCCAGTTTTACTTCCACTTACATTGAGAGTAGTCTAGAATCCAAATGTTGCCGTTTTTGCTAACTTTATGATTATCAAAAGCGCAGCAATTATTTTTGATCTTTTAACTAACAGATTATGTAGATCTAAAGCATTCGAAAGGCTTGAGTGTTCTATATGGACGAACCGCAATAGCGGGGCTGGTTTTGGTCCAATCTTGGACTGTTACAATCGAAAAAAATTTCGGATTATGATCATTCGGTCTTTTTTTTAGAAAATGAAGTCGAGTTTTTTATGTTAATTAAAGAATAGAACAATTTTTATCAAAGTTGACTGTTGATAGATCCAAAAGGTTTCCTAAACAGATCCAATTGAAAATATCTATTTTTTCTTCGAAATATTATGGTCGTTTTGATTTTTAAAAATGTTTGCTTTTAATTGAACAATGGCGTATTGAAAACGGCCACTATTTTTCTCTTAATTTGGTCAATTTGTAACTTAGTGTCAGCAAAGAAAGAATGCTTTTTCCTCCTCTTCTTTCTATTGAATCAAATTTTAATTCTTTTTTGCAATATTACGCGTTACGTTGTGGTTTTTGGCTTTGATACTACTAGATTTCACATTTTTTTTTGGTTTTTAAGTATTAGCCACTTTTTCACGTTTTTTTCTTTTTGTGTCACACTATCGCATTTTTGACAGTTCACATATTACATTATTGGCAATTGAAATAAGGCCAAATTGAACATATAAAAGTCCTTAAAAGCATAGTTTAAGATTTCAACGACTTCGACATTCCTTTCTTGAAGAATTTAATTTATTTTTTTTACAATTGTCACTAACTGTCGTTCTCACTTTGTCTTTTTAGTCGTGTGAAATTACCTGGATAATGGCAACTTTCAATGGCGTTTATGATGGAATAAATGAGTCTTTATTCTGATTTGAGTAGATAGCTGATGGCTTTCATGACCTTGAAAACAATTGTTTTCAAAAATAAAAAAAAATTAACGTTGTTTTACTTCGCATTTTTGTTCTCTTTGTCTATTTGTTTGCCAAAATTTTTATTTACAGGTCACATATGACTTTATTGTTGTGGAGGGCAGGCGCAAATTACACAATCTGATCTTTTTTGAAGAGCTCGATATGAATTTAATGGCTTCGACACGGATTTTTCGCACAAAAAGTAAACCATTTTTTCATTTCTGTCTCTATTTAACGTTCTTTTTGTAGGAGTAATACATATTCTGAATTCTTACAGTTCTTAAGCGCTTACTTTGGACAAAAAGACAAACTTATTTAAATTTGTTAGTTTTGTAGCTAATGGCTTTCATTACTTTGAAAATAATTGTTTTCGGAAAAAATTCAAATTATTTTGCCTTCTTCTTTTTTTTGGTCTTTTGTTTACCTCTTCTCATTAATGAGGTGGCCTATACCACTGTTTAGCGTTGAAGGAAGTCTCAATTGAACATATTTTGAGGGGCCACATTTGACTTTAGGGCTTCGACTGCGTTTTCTTGCAAGTTTTAAATGAAATTTTTTGTCTTAATTTGTTGTTCTTTTTGTAACCAAAAAATCATTGAAAAATAGTTCATTGTTTTCAATTGCCATATAATGGTTTTCCTTTGAATTAGTTGTTTTTTAAAACCCTAAGCCAAATTTTTTATCTTACTTTATCTTATTCTTTATCTTCTGTGATGCCTAGTCTCGTTAAATACAGATCTAAAATGACAGTATTGTTGTCGAGGGTAGGTGCAGTTGTACAAAATTTATTGTTTTTTTAAAGAATTTGTTTTGAATTTACTTGCTTCAACAGAGGTTTTTCGCACAAAAAGTAAACTAATTTTTGATTTTTGTCTAAATTTAACTTCTTTATGTAGACGTAAGACATTTTCTTTAAAATTGCAGGTCTCAAGCGCTTCCTTTGGACAAACAGACAAACCTATTTAATTGTCCCGTTTTGTAGCTAATGACTTTCTTGAATTTGAAAATATTTGTTTTCCAAAAAAAGCAAAAGTGTTAATTAATTTTGCCCCTTTCTTTTTTTGGTGTAGTTGTTGCGTATTCTCAATAATGAGACCCCGCTTTTTTTCCACATTTTGGCTTTTGAAGTGCCCTATTTTGAGGGGGAAATTATGGCTTTAAGGCTTCGACAGCGTTTTCTTGCAAGTTTCAAATGAAATTTTTCTGTCTCTGTTGTTATCATTTTGTAACCACAAAAATCATTAAAGACAGGTCTTAGGATCCTGCTATAAATGCATTTTTGATCATAAATACATTGGATGTTTTCAATTGCCATCTGATGGTTTTCATTGCATTGAATTAATTGTTTTCAGAAATATATGTTCGTTTTTTTAATCTTTGCTGTTTTTTTGTCTGATTGTTACCGAGGCTTTTTATAGCGTGTTTCCATATCTTTTCTAGTGAAATAAGGGTAATTTTGTTCGGTTTCAGTTTTATCCGACGCTATTTTGGGTTTCTGTAAGTGTTATGTTTGGACATAAAGTCTTAGATGTAATTAACGCTTCTTGTTATTGTTGTTTGATTTTGTTCCTCTTGGCTTGTACTTGATTTTGTTCCGCTTTCTTAATAATGACTGATCTCATCAATGTAATTAGGCATTTTTGCTCCACTGAGTTGTTTGCGTTTGAGGCGATCTTTGTTCACATACATTTTTTTAAAATATTTGAATATCTGTTCGTATTTTGTAGACATTTTTGCCAAAAATGTAGATGAGCGGTGTCGGAACTTGATCGAACGCACATTACCGAGCCTCCTTGTTCAATATCTAAATTATAATGTTCATTATTGATTTTCAAACGCCTGTGACGAAATATTTCGAAATTTTTGCTAGAAGCTGCTAGTTAATTGATAATGGATAAATTTATGAAGATTTGCATCCATTGACGCATTTTGCGACATTATTTTATACAGTATCACATTAGTCTATACATTATTCAACTCTTTCGGGAAGTATTTATCATGAATCTAAGTTTTTAACAAAGTTTTCTTATTTTGATTAGATTATAGTTGTGAAACATGTACCTATTTCAATGGTAGAAATCATTTTCACAAGGAAGGTGTCGTTTTTTAATTTTGATTTTTTTTTAATTTAGCAAAGAAAATTTTCTTTCAGACAATTTCAGGCATAACTTAATTGAGAGCAATTACCACTTGAGAGCAATAAAAACCTTTTTTTACCAATGGGAAAACTGGTCCAGTTTCAGTTTCAATATTAACCAAGTCACTGCTAATATATTTCCAGATAGACTAAAGCTTGTCGTCCATAGCTATAAACAACAACGTTTTTATTTTATTCTTTGAAATCTCTCAGCATCTTTGAAACTAATTAAAAATAATCTGTGACTGAACAAAGTTTAGAATTAAAAAATCAAGTTGAAACGAAATTTCTATCTAAAGATATCTGAAGAAAAATAAGAAAACTTCAGAAATTATAGCAAAGTACTAACCTTGGGTTATTTCTCACAAGTTTCGATTTAAATTATAATGAAAGCATAATCGCTAGGCATGTTAGAACTGTATAAGCGTTTTATTAAACAAATATTGATTTTGATTAGTAATGACAGTTCTGACTTTGTCTAAACTGAACGGATTTAGAACTTTTAATGAAACTTAAATATTTTCAGCTCAAATTGGAGATTAATTACCAAATTAGGGATAAACTTAATTCAACCATGTGTTTTTCTGAACTTTTTCGCATAAGATTATTTTATAAAAAGAAATTGGACTTGATCATGTCTCTATTATTTACTTTTGCAGAGTATATATACCGCTTGATTTTTGTAGATTTTCAGATTTTCTTTTCAATTTAATTTTGTAAGTGAAATCTCTCCTTTCTCTTGGTAAAACAGAGAGTTCGTAGTTAGATTTTGGCTTGTTTTTGATGTAATTTAAACAGCAGACATAAGTACTAGAAGTTAGCTGGTGTAAGTTAATTTCTTCTAAGTGTAGGATTTTGCCCGTTTTTCTTTATAAGTTAGTTAGGGCAGAAGGTCTTTAAGAGAATTAAAGTCGTGAATTTTGAAAACATTAAAATAACTAATGTGATTATTTATATCAAATTTTGCATGAGTAAGCATTTCCAGCAAGTCTATATACGCAAAAACTCTCAAAACTTTTTTTAAATGTTGCTAGTTTTGTCAGAAAACTTATAGTGGAAACATATTGTTGGGGTTTTATTTATAGCGAACATGACTTTAACTCATAGAATCTCTTTCAGTGTTTTTTGTGAGTCAATATCTGATTTCTGCATGAAAAAAGAGAAATGTTGAAAGTATAATGTTAATTGTTTAATGTATGGAAAGATATACGTACCTCATCCACGTGCTGATTTACATCTTGGTTATTTATGAAATGAGTGAATGCAACAAGGAGCTAACATATGCTATTTATACTAGATTTGTCCCCAACTTTTCATATTGTTATGTGTAATATGATGACCCTTGATCTTTTAGAGAAGTAAATTATCAGAGTAAATGGCTAGTTAAGATCGGATGTCAAAAGAAGTCAAGGAAGTTATAAATTAAAGGTGATCACCATGAATGTAAAAGTGCGGTAATTTGTGGTAATAAATATGGACTGAATTTTTTGTTAATCGCCACAGTTGTCAACCATTATTTCTAATTTAACTATTTGATTACAAGATTTGTCTCTGCGTTCCCATTAACCGACAGGTTATGGGCCTCAGACCTTTTCTAATTTAATTAATCAACCCCCATCGTAAATAGAAAAACGTTGTTGCTGCGCCTCTTTGCTACATAAGAGGATCGCTGAAATCACTGAGGGAGGAAGACAGAGAAGACAAGGAGAGACAAGCCTTGTAGTCACGAAGTTGCCAAGTGAGACCAGAAGAAGCAAGAGTAAGATGCTTGTGTAACTGGTTGGGAGACTTCAGTTGTGGAGTTGAAAGCTTGTGTGGCTGGTTGGGGGACTTCAATTGTGGAGTTGGAAGCTTTTGTAAGTGGTTGGGGGACTTCACTTGTGAAGTGAGCAGTTTTGTGTACCTGGTCGGGGGACTTCAATTCTGGAGTGCTAAGTGTGTGTAGCTAAGCAGTGGATTCTGCTGGTGAAGTCAAGAGTGAGTGGAGCTGTTGTGGGGGATCAAAAATGAGCGCGGAGGTTCAATTGTATAACAGAGCTGTCGGGGAACCAGGATTGCTTAGTAGAGCTGAGAACAGCTCAGCTTAAACAACTGTTTCATTTTCAATTGTGTGTGCTGTGCTTCTGTAAGATACAAGTTTGGTCGAAAGACACAAAAGTTGGTGGTAAAACATTTCTTAATTAGGACTAGGATTAGGGTTCGAGTACATTATCCTCGGAGGGTGTTGGTATCCTCATCGTGCTTAATCGCGGCAGAAAAACCCTGGCTCAATGTCAAAGTCCTGCTTTCGATTTGGTCAAGGATACTACAGAACTCGAACAGAACACCAACTTCTAGATTAATTTAGTCGACCAAATCCTTTTTGCTTAGTGTTTTTTTCCTAACAAGTGCTACCATATTACAACAAGTGCTAACCTGGTGCTATAAAGCATTTTTTGATACACAAACATAACGAATCACCGCTTCGTCGCCCTATAACACAGCCAGCAACAGGCAACAGATTCAAACACGCGTAGAAAGGAAAGCAGTTTTGATCTAAGTCCGAACAAGTTTTTTTTTCAGAGCCCGAATCTTTTTACAAAAGAATATTTACCTAGAGCAGTACTAGCTTAGAAAAACAAAAGACATAGTAGGGGCAGCATAACTCTTTGGTTCAGTAGGGAATAATTAAAGCTAATTTGTTAATTTGAGCCGAACGGAAAGTAAACGAAAGTAAGGCAGACCTAACAATGAGCTCAAAATTAGAAAGATTGGTATTCAGTGGGCGTGAAGATGATTTCTTGTATTTTGCTGAACAGTTTGAGGCTCGTGTCCACTCTTTAAAACTTGGTAAAGTTCTTAGTGGAGAAGCCACTTATCTAGATTATGTGCCAGCTGTTAGAAATAATTCTTCAGAGGAGCAACGTAGGCAAGCTATAAAAAGGGGAGGGAAAAATTAGAAGAGAAAAAGAAGACATTGTGGTACGAGTTAGTTCAGGCTTTAGACAAAACATCAGTTCTTTTTCTTAGACCCTATAAGGGTGATGGCACTAGAGCTTGGGATGTACTGTGTAAACGCTTCAAAAATTTTGAGAGACCCCAGCTACACAAATTGATAGCGCAATTAACTAGCCTTAGGAAGACTTCAAATGAGAGTATAGTAGATTATCTCAGCAGAGCAGATGATATGCAATACAACTTAGTGAATCACTAGTGAATGAAGGAATTAGTGATAAAATGTTTGTCTCAATAATTCTAAAAGGGCTCCCAAAGGAATATGAAAATTTCGCAACACTCGTGAAATACAGCAAAGACGAGAAAACTCTAGAGGAAATAAAACGAGATCTGATAAACTTCGATAATGAAAATCTAAAAACCAAAACAGAGAGCGTATTCTTTAATAAGGAACGGAAATGTTTCAACTGCCAGAAAATGGGACATATCGCAAAAGAATGTAGGTTTAAGAAAACGATTCCTGAACAAACCAAAGCTTCTCAAATGAAATGTTTTAAGTGTGGTGAGCACGGACATATAGCTAAATTTTGTAGAAAACAACAGAAACATGAGAAAAAGTTTGTAAGTCAAAGCAGGAGAACCAACCAGAGGGGCACGCAAAATTTAGTTGAAGAGCAGAGTTTAGAAGAAGAAGAAGAAATCTTTTCCTTCTTTCAAAGGTCGGAAAACAACCTTGCAAATGAGCTAGTTTTAAACTCAGGTGCTACCAGTCATATAATTAAAGATGAAAGTTTATTCATAGATTTAGACAGGAGTATTCTGGTACCATCACTAATGCAAACAGCAGTAAAAGTTCAATATTGCGAAAGGAACAGTTGAAATTAGGGTTTTGGATTCCAATGGTTTTGGCGCGAAAAATAAGATTAAATAATGCGTTGCTTGTTCCTAACAACACAAGGAACTGATATCAGTGTCAAAACTAGAGCAACAGGTAGTGAGGTCGTCTTTGGTGGGACTTTAGAAGTACGAACTAAGAACGGAACAATTTTCCCTTTCGAGGAGAGAGATAGTTTTTTTATCTGGCACAACATTGATTACGGCGAGCAGTGCAACTTAGCAAATGGAGATCCCCTTAGTTTGTGGCATAAGCGTTTGGGTCATAACAATGTTGAGGACATATACAAATTAAAAGATCACGCAGTGGGGCTAAAAGTAAACCAGCATGATTTAGCAAACTGTGAAATATGTCAGCTAAATAAATCAAAGAAACTTCCAGTACCAAGAGACTCAGGAACAAGAGCAAGTGAAGTCTTAGAAATTGTTCATACCGACATATTAGGGCCCATCCAACCGGAAGCAATAGGGTTCGTGGATAGTTTTAGCAGATATCAGAAACTATATTTTTTTGAGGTCAAGGGACGAGGCCTTTGAAAAGTTTGAACAGTGCTTTGCAGACATAGGGCAACCAGGAACCTTAGTTTGTGACGGTGCAGGGGAATATGTGTCAAATGACATAAAACAATTATGTAGACGAAAAGGCGTTAGACTTGAGTTCTCGGCACCGTATACACGACAAGAAAACGGAAAGGTTGAGAGGAATTGGGGGACAATCACCCCAATGGCTAGATGTCTTTTAAAGCAGTCAGGTTTAGAAAAAGAGTATTGGCCATATGCACTTTTCATGGCAAGTGAGATTAAAAATTTTTGTTTCCATTCAGGTATTCAGAAGACACCTTTTGAGCAATGTACAAGAAGAAACCTAACTTAGAATCAATCAAAGTGTTTGGTTGTTCAGCTTTCGTTCATGTTGAAAAAATTTTTCGTGGTAAGATTGATAGAACTTCTCAAAAAGAAATATTCTTAGGGTCTTCAGACCATAGAAAGACTTATCTGGTAGGTATTCCAAATGACAAAGGGGTCTTTAAGGTTAGAAAATCTCGCAATGTAACCTTCAACGAAAACGAAATGTTTATTGAAGTCAAAGAAAAGAAGGAGGAGATAGTCAACAAGCATCATTCAGATGGTGATAGAAATTTAAACCCGGTAGCTTTCCTTGGTGAAATTGTTAACAACGAATTGCTACCTAAGTCTATTGATGAAGCAATTAGGGATAAAAACTGGTACGAGGCAATGAAGTTGGAATACAACTCATCAGTGGAAAACAAAGTTTGGGAACTGGTAGAGAACAAAGGAAATAAACCCATTGGTAGCCGCTGGCACTTTGCTCTTAAGTTTAGTCCTAGTGGGGAGATAACAAGGTATAAGGCAAGATTAGTAGCAAAAGGATTTAGCCAAGTTCCAGGTCGGGATTACAACGAAACCCACTCACCAACAACACGCCTCTCAACAATTCGAGTACTGATAAGCTACGCAGTATATAAAAACACCAAGTTAAAACAAATGGATATCAAAACAGCATACTTAAACGCTGACATCGAAGACGAAATCTTTATGCAACAGCCCGAAGGGTTTGAAAAGTTTGACAAGCAAGGAAATCCGTTAATTTGTAAGCTGAGGAAAAGTTTATATGGATTGAAACAGTCCGGTAGAAATTGGTACTTAACAATCAAAACTTTTCTCAACCAATTAGGTTTCACGCCGGCTATTCAAAATGAATGTCTTTTCATAAAGAAAGGAGAAAATGGTATAGAGGGATTAGTGTGTCTTTGGGTAGATGATATGGTGATATTAGGATTGCAGGAAGACTTTTGTGAAAACTTTAAAAATAAAGTTAGTGACCAATTTCAAATTAGCAGTTATGGAGATCTTAGCTGGTTCTTAAATATCAAAATTGAGCGAACACAAAACGAAATTATGCTAAGCCAAGAAGCATATGTAGAAAAATTACTAGAGAAGTTTAACATGAGCGAATCAAAGACACTGGAAACACCTTTAGATGTTAGCCTGAAACTATCAAAATTAGATTCTCCAGAAATAGGCAGCAATGAGCATAGAGAAATGCAATCATGTGATTATAGGCGTATAGTGGGATGTTTGAACTATTTGTCATTAACAAGTAGACCAGATATTGCGCACGCAGCCAATTTATTGAGTTCGTTTGTTGAAAATCCTGGAAGGCGACATTGGAATGCGGCAAAAGGGTGTTTACGTTACCTAAAAGGTACAAAATCAGAGAAGATGCTTTTTAGAAAAAATGAGAAACTGGAGTTAACAGGATTTTCAGACTCAGATTGGGCAGGCAACACAGACATTAGAAAAAGTACAAGTGGTTTTTGTTTTAAACTTAATAATAGTTCAGGTGCAATCAGTTGGGCTAGCAAGCTACAAAAGTGTGTATCTACTTCAACAGCTGAGGATGAGCTTAACGCCGTAGTAGAGGCCAATGAAGAAGCAGTACATTTAGTTAACCTATTACGAGAATTAGATGTAGAAATCCAGCAGCCAGTAAACGTCTTTGTAGACAACCAAGCTTGTATTGCTCTAAGTAAAAATTCGATGAATCTCGGAAAGACAAAGCACTTTTCATTGAAAGTGCACTTCGTTCGGAATTTAGTCCACAGTCGACTATTAGAGCTAAACTACTTACCTACCGATCGCATGCCGGCAGACACACTTACAAAAGCATTGGGGAGGACCAAAGTATCACTTTTTTGTGATGTCCTTCTCGGAACAAACACTTAACATGATAAGAGGAGTGTTGAAAGTATAATGTTAATTGTTTAATGTATGGAAAGATATACGTACCTCATCCACGTGCTGATTTACATCTTGGTTATTTATGAAATGAGTGAATGCAACAAGGAGCTAACACATGCTATTTATAATAGATTTGTCCCCAACTTTTCATATTGTTATGTGTGATATGATGACCCTTGATCTTTTAGAGAAGTAAATTATCAGAGTAAATAGCTAGTTAAGATCGGATGTCAAAAGAAGTCACGGAAGTTATAAATTAAAGGTGATCACCATGAATGTAAAAGTGCGGTAATTTGGGGTAATAAATATGGGCTGAATTTCGTGTTAATCGCCACAGTTGTCAACCATTATTTCTATTTTAACTATTCGATTACAAGATTTGTCTCTGCGTTCCCATTAACCGACAAGAAACATACTCAGTTCACGCTCTTGTTATGCAATTTTCTGGTCGTTTATACAGTAAGCTTCCAAAATTCTAAAGGTAAATCCACTATTCCGCAGACGTCTTTCGTATAATTGGGATCCACTGGAATATATATCAGGCTTGCAGTCACTTTTCCAACTGATACTAAGATTTTAATGAGAATGCCTATCAAATTATCAATTCTTTTTTACGAGAAGTTTGTATAAAGGGTCATAGTGTTAATACGTATGTGGAAATAAATCATCATTTCAATTTTTGATTTTCCAATCAGAAACTTTTGTTTTCAACAGCTTTCAATCTTCAACTAAACAATGATTTTAGGCAAGAATTTAACCAGCTTTGAGATTACAATCTGAAGGATTTGATTTCTGTTGTTTTTTGGTCCTCTTTGGACAATATGTTCTTCTTGCTTGGCAAGTTTAGAAAACAATAAGCAGCCAAATCAGGGGGTTGATCTTAGTTATGCCAATATAGTAAAGGAAACAATATATCAATTTATCCAAAAATCAGTTAAATGCAAAAAAGAGCTCATTTTTCAAGAGCTCTCTGTTTACTTGAGGCAATTTAACCATCGCTCTTACTGATTTCTTTCCTTTCATGATCGGAATTTGTTGGCAAGATTATCAGATTATCACCTAAATTTTTGTTACTTTTTTCGTTTAATTGACTATTCCATGTTACATAAATGCATATCACACACACACACAAACAAACAAACGAATATATATAATAAGATTAGCATCTTTCGAAAAATTTTGCATTTCTGAAATGAAGTACGAATCAAGGGCTCGTTGCCATTATCTAAAAGAGTTGATTGTTCGTATTTTATTACAACTGATTTATTTCATCAAACTTATCAAAGTGATAAAAAATCCAGTATCCAAAAATTTGTCTTTGTCAAATCAAGAACAAATCTTCCATGGGTTACTTTGCGGTGTGTTTGATGTTGCAATTGCATAACCTTGCTAAAAGTAGGTTGAATTCGTCTCTTTTAACTGTATATCCGGAGAGCATCAGTTGTCTTGAGGTTGTTTCCTCGAAGTTTCAGACATGAGGTTGCTGCTTGCATCAGTTTAATTTGAAAAACATAAGATTACGAGTTCTATTTTTCAGTAATTGAAAAAAGCATTTGGGAAAGTAGTTGTTACGCCATGGTTTAAATGAGGCATGAAGAATTCCGCTTTCTTCATCTGTTTGAAAATTCACACGCTAATCCTATAATTTAAAGTTCTGCTTCAAGTGATTTTTCGCTGCATATTGATAATAGACAGAAATTTGAACGAATCCGTTCAATTTTATGTCTAACATCAATATGCAGCTTAAGAATTGAAATTTGATCTGCAGCCAATATAAGAAACTATTTTTGTTTAGGATGGTTTTCATCTGCTGACTTAGTTCCTTTCTACTTGTTGGGGACTGAACCTACGGTGAAGATTGATTTTAAAGAGCTTTTTTTACATCGTACCCAAAGGTTCGCCATTTTTCAAAAAGAATAATTCATTGTGTCGTTTTGTGTCTCTATCTGGTAAAAAATTCTTTTCAGTCCTTCTACCAATTTAAATAGAAACAATTATTTTTTTATCGCCCGGTACCGAACCTTCAGAGTAGATCAGAGCTGGAGCAGGGTAATTCCAGCGTTAGGTGCGCTGTCAGAGCTGGAACAGAGCTCCCCTGAGAACGAGACCTTTCAACTCTGGGTCTTGTCTTAACACAGTAGGACACAGAGTAGGTCTATTCTGGAATTTGCCTTGACAGAGTAGAACCCAAAATAGCTCTATTCTGGATTCTCTATACTGATCACGGTATAAAACTAAATATATTGCTCTAATATATTTATTTCATGAAAAACAATGTTTGAAGTATTAAATTTATCTTAAGAAAAACCATTCTAAAAGTATTGCAAATGAAAAAAAACCAACTGCTGTAAAAAAAATTATTTAGCCTACCGTTAGTGCATGTTTCTGACTCAATGGAGGAACTTAGACAGCTTTCCCTAGAAATCGTCATGTAAATCAAATTTTCTTCTTAAGTTTACCTGCATTTTCTTTCAGCTGGACCCCTTTGGTTCTGATGAAATCCATCAGACTCTAGATGAGCCTCTGATCAAAATGTTGCGTTTTTTGTTGCCTCTTAGCAGAGCCAACATTTCTGAGCTAGCTCTGTCAAAAGTTGTCCCAGAGTAGGTCTGCTCTGTCAAGAGTTGTCCCAGAGTAGGCCTGCTTTGGGCCCAGCTCTGTCAAGGAGAGCCCAGAATAGGGCTACTCTGGGAGCTCTTCTGTCAAGGGCAGCAACACTCTACTCTGGAGCTACTCTGTTAAGCGTAAAAAGTGAAAGTGACCTGATCAGACTCTGATCCAGCTCTGGGAGTTTCCCTGAATTTATTATGTTCCAGTTCTGATATGCTCTGGAGGTAAGGTACGGGTTAGTAATAATTATTTCTTTCCAAAAGTTTTCTGCCGCGGTGTTATTGGCGAAGTTTAGAATATGCAAAGACGACGAATGCATTAGGTTATTTGCTGAAATATGATTCTGTTGATTTGACCACTTTTTTTGCCAGAGAAAATGCATCAATTAATTTTTTTGTATGTGATTCAGGTCTTTCATAAATCAAGAGCGAAACACAGCTAATAAAAAAACCTAGAGAAGTAGACATGTATTATAAACATGTCTTAACTTCAGATCTTTTTTGTTTTGTCAGATGGAAGATTATGAGCAACCGCACGTTACTCATCCTCATTTCTTGGGTTTACACTACTCTCTATTATTTTTTGCTTCATTTAATTTTTGGGACTGTAACCCAGGATTCGCCCTGTCTTCTTGATGTTTATGAAAGTGGTCAACATCTTTATTACATGACTTTCTAATGGTCTTCAATGACTTTGACCACCTTTGTTTTCAAAAAATTTATGTGAATTTTTGAGTTTCCCGATTTTGCTGTTTTTTTAATGAATTTGCCTTTAAGTCAAAAATATTGTCTAAAGTAGATACAGTTTTTTTTGTGATAAATTTTGTTGTACGTAGCTGACCGTTCTTATAAATTTGATACAAGCTGTTTTAAAACAAAATTAGTTGTTTTTTTGGAGTTTCGCTTTCTATTTGATGGTTTGTCACTAATTGGCTCTAATTAATTCTTGTGTACAGGCTAAACCATAAAAATTTTTGGATCTGCTTAACGCTGTCAATATGTGGATATCTGGTTGGTAACTTGTTTTTTCTAGTTTTGCTTTTGCGTCATGTGCTTTCATCTACCGTTATTTCTAATCTATCGGCACATGATTTGCTGAATATCAAAAGCTCCTTTTGCATTTAGCCAGATAGTCATGTCTTTGGTTCATTCATTCCTTTGTATTATAATTCAGGAGATGTCCTGTTATTTTTGTTATTGAAGAGGAACTTCATAACAACCCCTAAAACTTCAAAGTTTGACAGACAGACACCTAACATCTTTCATGCATTTTAGCGCCTATTTAATATTCTGAATTCAATTAAATTAAATTGTTTAAAGCCTGATTTAGAACTAAAACTTGCTGGTAACTTTTCAGTGAGTGGTATTATGACAATTAGACAGGTCACATGGGTCACTTTTTAGCCTTGATTTGGCCTTAGTGTGGTGACAGACCGTCAAAAAGGAGTCAGATAAACTTGAACCATCCTAACTTTGTGTTTATCTGTTTCTACTATAAATCTGCACATTTCTGTTTCTGGAAAAGAGTATCCGATCAATATTGATAGTACTGTAGTTTTTCGATTTTGTTGTCTCATCTTAGTAAAAACTTACTCTAATGACTCCCATGTTTCTGATGTATTTGAAAATATTACCCTTTGTAACGATCATGAAGAAGGCTTGATTTATTTCTTAAAGTGTTGATGTTTGTTGATTGTTTCTCCAGGTGCGACAATCCTGTCAATATTCCCTCTCAGAAGGAGACATGTGCACGTGTTGCTCATGTCCATAGGAGTGGTTGGCTGCTTTCTTGGTATCTTTGCCATTGACACAGGCCACGTAGAAACAACTGTCCTCATTGTTGCTTTCACATGCATTGGTTAGTGCACTTTATCAACAAAACATTCAATTATAGAGAAACTTGACTATCCTTGAGTGAATTTACTGAAGTGTTGCCCCGCAAAATGGACAAAAAATTGAACAACAGTGGCATCGCACGATTTAATGTTTTCTTTGTTTTCGCTCTACGTTGACACTACCCATTGCAAACTCATTAATGGAACGAGAAAGGACTGTTTTTGACAGTAGTGAAAAGATCACCGAACGAGGTACTGAAAAGGTGGCCAAACAAATGCCTTGGTTTCAAAAACCCAACGAACATTCAACAATAACGAAACAAGATTGCTCAATTTAAGAAATCGCAAAAATTTTACCTTTAAGCCTATTATCACAAAAAGTGTTCATAAATTGATAGGTAACTTGTACAAAATATTATAGAATTGTGGCCTCTTTTAAAGAACTCTTTTTGCATTCATTTAGAGATCTTGTCCTCATTTAGAGAGACCAATTTTGACCTCGCGACAAAAATGTCACAAAACCTAACAGCAGTAACCTCAATATGATTTCCCGCGTTTTCACTATTAACTTCATGTTTCACTCCTATCATTTCAAATCGATTATTTCGCCAGTCTATCATACCACAAAAACAAAAAACAGTAAAACGGCAAAAATCCAAGCTTTATTGAACTTCAAATTTCAAAACAGAGAAAAAAGTCATAAAATCAAATAATAATTGAAAAATTAGCCCCAAAAAAATTAACCAACAATTTTTTAAGAAAAATTGTACAGTACAAGCACACATACAAAAAACACTTTCGTTTATTTTAATCAAGACTATAAAATTGCTTGAAAAAATATGGGTGAGCCTGAAGATGTGGGTGCACAAAAATGTGTGCCTCAGTAATTCAGTAACTCAAATTCAGTAACTCAAACTTGCCCTTGCAATAACTAGTAACTACTGCCACAGGGGATCAAAAAAGAGAAAAAAACAGCCAAATTCAAAAGAAAAATTGGTAGAAAATAAATTAGATTTGAAATAAAAAAATTCCAGTATTTTCAAATAGTACATAGATTTTCACATTCCAATATAGATGCGAAAGAAAAACTGCGTTCCATGCAATTGAGACATTTAATTATTCCGCACAAACTTAGGCACACACAATAATACGTTCACAAACATCTATAGCATCTATGGTTCACCTTACATAAAGCTGTTTCAGACTGCAATACCTTTCGAACGTGAACAAAAATTTCGCATGTGAACAAAAACTTTTGATAGTGAAAATTTTTTCAGACCTTCGTTTTTCTCAGTTTTAAAGAAGTTATGATCAAAACATCTACTCTTTTTTCTCGGCTGATATCTGAAAACCATTTTTCCAACTTTTTTCTCCCCCTGATATAAGTGTTTATTTGCTCGCTCACTCATTACTACACAGCGGAAAGAGTTCGGAAAACGGCTGGATGTAAAAACTGACCGTCTTCGCCGACGTGCTGAGGCACAAACAGAAAAAATCCACCAAAAGATAATGAATAAAACAAATGACTTTTCGAGACAAATGGAACTAATCACGCAACTCAAAACTATTTTTCGGAGATTTTTTTGTGCTAAGCTGATAATATGTCTTTTGTTAAAGCAGGCACTAAACATCTGTTAGAGATTACCTAACTGCAGAAACTAGTTCCCATTAATTGCAAAAGTTAAAGTAGCCAAAAAATGTGGAGGAAATTTGATTGAATGCAATTGTTGGCGCCACTTCAAATGAGCCACAAAAGCCATCAGACATCAAGAAATTACTTTTGAAACTGAAAAAACTTAGAATTTGTCAAAACTGAAAAATGGTCAAAAATGAAAAATTTTACAAGTTGGGACTGAAAATCTGTACACCCCCTTATTTTGGGAAGGCAAAACCCGAGCAACCCGAGGTTATGGCAGACGGTTAGGGTTACATCTAAGCTACTCATGGACCCAAGGAACGTTATTGCGTCAGACCCACAATTGTGGCTATTAGCACTTATATGGTGCAAAATGTCAACAAAAGTAAATATTGCATTAATTTGACATTTACTATGTAAACAATGACCAAAATCATTTTCTTGATTAACCAATCAGAAACAAGTAGCGATGATGTTATAATTGATAAATATTTGATGATTTACTTTAACCCAATTGTTTGATTAGTGAAACCGTATTTTATTTAGAACCATTAGAAACTGTTACCAAGAGCAGTTGGCTCTCAGATTGACTAAAATTTGATTCTTTAACAGCTTTAGTCTTTTTGCTAAGTTTTGATAGATCTTAAGATCTTGCGAGTTCTAAGTTAGTTGAGCTTATTTGACGAGGAGTTTGCAACAATACTAGCTACTGGCTGAAGCCTTACAAACTTCAGCACGAGATTGAACATAGATTATCACTTAGGATTTTCTTAACTTAAATCAACAAAATTAAAGTTACAGTCCTTTAAAAACGTCCGAGAGACTAATTATTTCTGCGAGATCGTTAGTCAATCGAACCCAGTGAAGAACCAGGCCGGGGTAAAACTCAAGAACCAGGATGTGATATATCGGATCCGCTGAGATTCTTGAGCAGCCGCAACATCAATATTCACTTCTAACTCGAGGAATAAATACAAAAAATGCTGAAATTGGGTTATGAATTGAAGGGAAAATATTTTGTTCTCAAAATCAAAACAAGTTGCATTTACTTCCAAAATATTTAAAAAACATCACAAAATACGCAGAAATCATATGAACATCAATTGTATCAAACGTAGAAAAATTTAATGGATGAATCTGAGTGGGACAAACTCCTCAAATACTCAATAGATCTTTAATTCATCCAAAAAGACGCCTTTTTGAACTCGGATTACTGCATTTCCTACAGTTTTTGTCCACTGTTGTACATTATTTGGAGTGGAATTACTGATGATTTTGCATGTGATTTCTCATGACTTTATATCTCCCAAATATTTGAATGGATAGTTTTAAAAAGACAGCCCAACACGTTCGAAAGAAATTTTTAAATTTGAGTTCAGCATGAGAAGCGGTTTCTGTTTCAGCAGTGGAAAGACCCTTTGGTAGGCTCGAGGTATCAGAAAAAGTCAAAAAGCAGAACAGACAAAATTTTATCTAAAATTTGGTTCGTCTTCAATTATTGGAGGTGGAAAATAGAGTAACAAAAAATTTAGAGATTTTCAGAGAAAACCATGAACTAAAATAGCAAATTAAATAGCTGTTAACATTGTAAATTTTCGGGCACTTTAAAAGCTAAAAACTTCACTGATAATTTAGTTCCAGCTTCTCTCCACTTTTCGCTCCATTTTTTAAGTATCTCTCAATGAGCTTAGCTAGTTTGACAAGAACTCGCAAATTAAAATTCTTTGAATCGTAAAATATAAGGCCAATAATTACCCCTCTCTCCCTATTGCTTCGCAGTTTCGAACCATTAATGACAACGAAAATGACCTGGTTTTACGGTATAGTTACAATTCTTTTGCCAATTACTTGTTTTAACTACTAACAGCAGAGATGCCAAAATCACTCCTAGGATCTCAAAAGATATTTTAGTGAGATCACTAACATCTGAATTAGATCTTTGCCCATCATACACTACTAAGTATCAACCGACCAATATCTATTCTATTCTATTATCTATTCTATTATTGTAAAAACATTGTTTGTCTACATAGGCATCGCAACTAGTATCCAGCCGATCACAGTGATAGTTCCGGTGAAGACAGAGGCAGAGACCTCAGTGAATGCCAATGCATACTCCATGTGCAGACAGCTCTCCTATGCTACCACTTTGATCTTCGCTTTCATGTACAGCTACCTTGGATGGTCATTCCTCTGCATATTCACTGTAGTCCTCCTCCTACTCGCCATGTTTGTCACCTTCAACGTAGAAAAGGTATCCTCCCATTACTGCTGCTGCTGTATGTATCATTGTATCCCAGGCTGAGGTTTTCCCGAACTGCCCTTTGATTAGGCCATTTACCAGATACTTTCCCCGGATCAATTAATGGTGCTACCATTGCTCAGAAATTTGTACAATCATGCCATTTCGGGGCCATGCCATGTGTCGCATCCCGCACTCACCTCCCCTAACCTCTACTCCTCCCCCTTCCTCTTGTGCGAACCAAAAAGCGTCCAACACAGACCGAAATCTCAAAATCCTCAGCCTGAGATGTATTCCACTGCAGTGAATGTGACAACAGTTATTATTACTTCTAACGAAGGATCCAGAACAAAACTTAATTCTTTATGTGTGATTAAATGACTCATTCGTCTGATTCCACGAGTTTTTGCAGCTCGATTGGCTCTAAGCCATCTCGTATATGAGTGTTTTATATTACATCATGTAAAGTTCATCTGCTTTCCTTTTGCAGAACCCGTGGTGCCATGCACTCCTTTTGCCATGCACTCCGATCTAAAATGGGCCGATTTAGAAATTTAATTGGAGACCTAGCTGGTTTTGATTCTTTATCTTGTGGTAATCACGCCGTTGGCGTTTTTCACCAATTGTTTATGATATTATACAGGTAAGCTCAGAGCGATTGCTGACCACCGAGACCTCCGAGGAGAAAGTGCCGTTCCGAGAGGCTGTCAGACACCTCCCCATATTCATCTGGGCAACCCTCTTTTCCTTCTCAGCCTCGGGTTTCACAGAGGGAGTCACAAACTCAATGGCAATGCTCGTACTCAAAGACATCTGGCTGAGTGCCAAAGGTGATGCTTTTACCCGAACTATGATCTGCCCCCTAATCGCAGTCGTAATTTACCCCTTCATCGCAAGCTTCGTCAACCCCCGAAAGCAATTCCTTCTCGCCATGTGTCTTCTCGGCGTATTCATAGCCCTGTACCCGTTTATGCCGAACGCACTTCTCGGCTTTTTCATGCTGACTTTCTGGAATGTGGGTAAAACATGCATGCACTCATCAGTTTACTCGGTTATACGAGAAGCTACCGATGATGGTTCAGTAATAGCACGACTCGTAGCCCTAGAACAGTGGACCTGTACACTATTTTATGGATTAGCCGGGGTTATTGGTGGTTCTTTGTTCGACATAGCTTATTGGATGCCATTTTTGATTGCTGGCATTCTTCAAATATTCCTTTTGGGTTGTAGTTTACTGGCTTTTATTAGTCATTCCCGGGCAACCGGCCAGTCGTTTCTCGATGACGCTGTACGCGCGTTGAATGAGAAGCCAGTTCCGACCTCCGACAGCCAGCAATATTTAGTATTGGAATGATTGATGACAAAACATTATTAAGCAATAGGATGACGTAACATCGTGAAGTATCAGAATGACGTCAGTCAAATCACTACTGTAACCTTGACTATAGCTAGCAGCAACCGACTCCTGACATGATGACGATTGTATGTAATAAATAATTGTAATTTATAACCTTGTATTTATTTGAGACTTAAATTATGTCTTGTAATCTTATTTTTTGAGGTAACTTTGTTATATGTTTACTTTTCTTCGGGGTCAGCTAAACAGATGCCTACAATAAACTAGAAATCACACTACCTGAAGATTTTATGCTGTAAATGAAAATAATGGAATGAAATTCTAATTTCAATTCACGTATTCTGCAGAGAGTTTTCACTGTTATCTCTTTTAAGCTCCTCATTTTAGTGTGTTGTTTTGTAAGTTGTTGAAACAATTTGTCCTGACTTCCGCAATCATACTCCTTGCAAGGGATGCGAGACTATAGACACATATGAACCGCGAGCAAATCTTTGAATCCTTTTTCCACCAGTTAATAGTATCCCAATTGAAAATAAGATTGAAAATCAGATTGTGAGGGTTCCACTATCTCAATTGAAAAACCGATTGTGTGGGTCTTATTATTCCACCTGAAAACCCGATTGTGTGGGTTCTACAAATCCATTTGAAAACCCCGTTGTGTGGGTTTTGATTCACAAAGTAAGTCATCATCCGAGTGACGAGGGGCCATCAATCCGAGTATTGCTGTGATTCCAAACTTGGATAATGACTTTGAGCTTGGACTATGAACTGATACCTAATGGCATGTCAGTGAGTTAAAAAAAGTGGACTACGATTATTTACCAAGCCGTACATTAATTGAATTTGCTATCTCAAAAAAAACAAAGCTGAAGAGTATTTTCAGTGTAGAGTTATCCAAAAATCCAAGAAAAGAATATCATCATATCATAAAATAGCAAAATCTTACCACAGATCTTGCTCTTTTAGTACAGATGTTCAAATTTGATTGGAGAAATTTCAGAAAACATAGCTATCTGCAAAAAAATAAAACTATAAGAAGGAGAAACTAAACATAAAAAGAAGCGAACTTCGATATACAGATTTGAAATGGATTCTCTTTTAGGATGCCCATTGCTAAAAAACGAACTGCAAACCAAGAGCAAAACATGTTTTGTGAATAATTTTTTGGACTGATAGTGACAGGAAGTTTATATGTAGAAAAACGTTTCCACTTGATGTCTTGATGACAACGACGGAACAAAAATCGATTTGTTAAAATTAATTTCAATAACTAACCGTTTTATGAACTATTTTCCACAATTTAAAATGCAGAGCAACAGTAAAGGTGTTTTAACATAAGTTTGGAACTGAACGGACTAATTATTTCAAATCTCAATTTAAAAAAAGGATGTAAAAGCCCAAGGTTAAAACAAAAGAAAAAAAAGTACATAACAGCAAAATACTTAATAAATGAACAGTTTTTTAAACAAACAGACCCTACAAGCTGCTGAAAAAAGTTGCTCTGAACAGAAACTATTTTCCTGGGTTTTTGTATGCATTTTGTAAAGGAAACTGAGCGAGGTTCTAGATTTTAGAAGCAACACTGAAGTCCCTGAAAACTAAAAACTAAGAGACAAAAAACTTACGCAATTTTAATTCTATAAAATGTTTTATATGACTTGAATATCAAGTAAAAAATAATGTAAAATTAAGTTTGAAAAACTCATCAAAAATTTGCCTAAATGGTTCGAATAATTATTTTCCCAACTCTACGCCATAAGGTTTTCTTTAAAAACATAATTATCATAACAGTGAACACAAGGCCAGTCGTATTCTGTGCTAACTCATCTGAAAATTGATTGGTTTGTATTGGTTGAATTATGTTACTTGATATGATAAAAAAATAGACGTTAAGATGTTAAGTATTGAGGAACGACGAACAATTGAAGGTCTCAGTTAAATTTTTGAGCAAGAACTAACGAAAAACTGTTTTGCAGAAAGCGAACTGACCCTCGAAAAACATGACAATTTATACAATTTTTTTATAAAGGAATTGAAAGCATATTTTGTTCACTCTTGCCAGGCATTTCACAAACAGCAGCTTAATTTTTAAAATCACTTCTCTAGTCACTTCCAAAAACATAGCAAAACAAACAAAACCAATCATTGTCTTGGACAAGTCTTTAATGTGCTTACTAGAAAAAATACAATAGCAATCAAAGGAAAAATCATAAAAAGTGCAATTATTTTTTTAACGAAGAGAATTTGGTAATTACTTTTTTTTCAACTTACTTTAATTAGGTGAAAACTTCATTAAAAATGATTTTAATTCTCATTTTAATGTTCTAGGTGTTAATGTGATGCAAAAAAGAATCCAAAATTATACTGATGTAAACTCTTTTCTCGACAAATTTGTTAGAGTGCTATTAGCATTTGATGTTGAACCATAACTCCCATTTGTTTCATACAGCTATCTGGAAAAGCAAAACAAATCACACAAAATTTTTGCTATTGTTTGTTTTTCAGATGGTGTTTTCGTTTCGACAAAAAGTATTAAATGCCTTAAAATTTTTTAAAGATTAACAATTTCAGATAAGTGCAATTTTAGATTAATAATCAGCTGAATAATAAGGTATTTATAAATGTATTTTTCAAGTTTTTAATTTTTTTCTCCAAAAAACGTGAAAGACAATATCCGTGAAAATTTACTATACTAAGAACAAGAACCAGCAATAAAACTAATGAGAGTACACAAGAATCAGAGACAGTTTACAACTTTGCAGTGTTTTGAGCGATGTGGGTTCAAACAACAGGGAACTCAATTCCTTTATTGAGACAAATATGAACCTAAAAGTTTTAAACAACAAGTAACAGAAAAATGGAAGAAACTTATGATGATCTACACTGAGAGACCTAATGTTTTGTCTACTGTAACCTTAATCTCTATATTCATGAAAAAATTTTTGGTAAACTTGACCTGATACAAAGTTTAAAGATATGTGAACGTTTCAGCTCAATTTCAGAAAAATATGTGACATTTATTTGAACATTCCAATTATCACTGCTCAAAAAATCTGTTGGAATCTGTTGGGCGTTCATTATTTCAATATTGCTGCTTTTTAAAATTCACTTTTCAGCATTGGAACTGTTCCAAAACAAAAGAATGTCTGAAACAAAACTGTGAATGTAAGTTTACGTTATTTAGACCACAAATTCTCTTTAAACATGTGCTCTGAAAATTTGCTAGGCCCTTTTGATCATTTCGAACTACAATTTATCACATGTTTTTTGATTACTTTCAAAAACAGGAAAATGTTAGCTAATGTAATTTTGCTGGGCGGTGCCGTGTAAAAAATATCCCAATTTAGTGGTTCGGGTGAGAAAAAGGCACCTGTGATCCTAGCTGAAACTGTGTCAAATTTACAACCTTACCGTTTAGCATGGATCAATATTTACTAATTTAAATTCAGTTCAACAAAAAATTCCTCTAAGAAAGTTTTCAAAATAATTTGAAAAAACTGTGTAGAATTCGATTAACTTTTACAATCTGTATTTTTCTTCATTCAGCTTTCTTGGGCTGACATAATCAATAAACCAACAAAAAAAATTGCAAATTTTTGTCAAAAAAGATCAAACAAAGCAACTGAACATGGCATAACACACACACACACACACACACACATATATATATATATATATATATATATATATATATATATATATGTATGTATGTAAAAACATTTTATATATATGACTATATATATAAGCCATAAAAAATTCCTTTTTGTTAGAGGAAAATGATCAAACAGAGCAACTAAACAGAGCAATAAATATATGGCATAACATATATATATATATATATATATATATATATATATATATGTACATATATAAATACAAATATATATATATATATATATATATATATATATATATTTATATTTATGTAAAACTATTATATGTATATATATATATATAAAAGTATATATCTATAAATGTATATATATATATATATATATATATATATAAATATATATATATAAATATTTATATATATATATATATAAAACATAAAAAAATTGCATTTTGTTAGACGAAAAAGATCAAAAGCAACTAAACATGGCATATCATATATATATAAAAATATATATATATACATATAATATGTTTCCACGCACACACACACATATATATATATATATTTATATATAGATATATATATATTTATATAGATATATAAATATATAGAGTATTTTCATACTGTAGAGTTATCCAAAGTCCAAGAAAAGCTTATCATCTGCTTAAAATAGCAAAATCTTACCAAATCTCTTGCTGTTTTGCTACAGATGTTCAAATTCGATTGGAGGAAATTCAAAAAAAATGTTATCTGCAAAAAAATAAAACTATAAAAAGGAGAATATACATAAAAAGAAGCGAACTTTGATATCCAGATTTGAAATGGATTCTCTTTTAGGCTACCCATTCCTAAAAAACGGTTTGCAAACCAAGAGCAAAACATGAAACATGTTTTGTGTATAATTTTTTGGATTGATAGTGACAGGAAGTTTATATGTAGAAAAACGTTTCCACTTGCTGTCTTGATGACAACGACGAAACAAAAATCGATTTGTAAAAAGTATTTTCAGTAACTAATCGTTTTATGAACTATATTCCGCTATTTAAAATGCAGAGCAAAAGCAACTGTGTTATAACATAAGTTTGGAACTAAACGGACTACTTAATTTCAATCTCAATTGTTAAAAAAATTAAAAGCCCAAGGTTAAAACAAAATAAAAAAAGTACAAAACAGCAAAATACTTATTAAATCAACGTTTTTTTTAAACAAACAGAACTACAAGTTGCTGAAAAAAAGTTGCTCTGAACAAAAATTATTTTCCTGGGCTCTTTGTATGCATTTTGTAAAGGAAACTGAGCGAGGTTCTAGATTTTAGAAGCAACACTGAAGTCCCTGAAAACTAAAAACTAAGAGACAAAAAACTTACGCAATTTTAATTCTATAAAATGTTTTATATGACTTGAATATCAAGTAAAAAATAATGTAAAATTATGTTTGAAAAACTCATCGAAAAATTGCCTAAATGGTTCGAATAATTTTTTTCCCAACTCTACGCCATAAGGTTTTCTTTAAAAACATAATTATCTTAACCTTGAACACAAAGCCAGTCGTATTCTAAGCTAACTCATCTGAAAATTGATTGGTTTGTATTGGTTGAATTATGTTACTTGATATGATAAAAAATTAGACGTTAAGATGTTAAGTATTGAGGAACGACGAACAATTGAAGGTCTCAGTTAAATTTTTGAGAAAGAACTAACAAAAAACTGTTTTGCAGAAAGCGAACTGACCCTCGAAAAACATGATAATTTATATAATTTTTTTATAAAGGAATTGACAGCATATTTTTTTCACTCTTGCCAGGCATTTCACAAACACCAGCTTAATTTTTAAAATCACTTCTCTAGTCACTTCCAAAAACATAGCAAAACAAACAAAACCAATCATTGTCTGGGACAAGTCTTTAATCTGCTTACTAGAAAAAATACAATAGCAATCAAAGGAAAAATCATAAAAAGTGCAATTATTTTTTTAACGAAGAGAATTTTGTAATTACTTTTTTTTCAACTTACTTTAATTAGGTGAAAACTTCATTAAAAATGATTTTAATTCTCATTTTAATGTTCTAGGTGTTAATGTGATGCAAAAAAGAATCCAAAATTATACTGATGTAAACTCTTTTCTCAACAAATTTGTTAGAGTGCTATTAGCATTTGATGTTGAATCATAACTCCCATTTGTTTCATACAGCTATCTGGAAAAGCAAAACAAATCACACAAAATTTTTGCTATTGTTTGTTTTTCAGATGGTGTTTTCGTTTCGACAAAAAGTATTAAATGCCTTAAAACTATTTAAAGATTAACAATTTCAGATAAAGTGCAATTTTAGATTAATAATCAGCTGAATAATAAGGTATTTATAAATGTATTTTTCAAGTTTTTAATTTTTTTCTCCAAAAAACGTGAAAGACAATATCCGTGAAAATTTACTATACTAAGAACAAGAGCCAGCAATAAAACTAATGAGAGTACACAAGAATCAGAGACAGTTTACAACTTTGCAGTGTTTTGAGCGATGTGGGTTCAAACAACAGGGAACTCAATTCCTTTATTGAGACAAATATGAACCTAAAAGTTTTAAACAACAAGTAACAGAAAAATGGAAGAAACTTATGATGATCTACACTGAGAGACCTAATGTTTTGTCTACTGTAACCTTAATCTCTATATTCATGAAAAAATTTTTGGTCAACTTGACCTGATACAAAATTTAAAGATATGTGAACGTTTCAGCTCAATTTGTTTGTTTCAACAATTCTGACAAATTATGTGACATTTATTTGAACATTCCAATTATCACTGCTCAAAAAATCTGTTGGAAACTGTTGGAAGTTCATTATTTTAAATTTGCTGCTTTTTAAATTTCAAATTTCAGCATTGGCAATGTTCCAAAACAAAAGAATATCTGAAACAAAACTGTGAATGTAAATTTACGTTATTTTGTCCACAAATTCTCTTTAAATATGTGCTCTGAAAGTATGCTAGGCCCTTTTGATCATTTCGAACTACAATTTAGCACATATTTTTTTATTACTTTCCAAAATAGGAAAATGTCAGCTAATATAATTTTACTTCGCGGTGCCGTGTAAAAAATATCCCAATTTAGTGGTTCGGCTGAGAAAAAGGCATCTGTGACCCTCGCTGAAACTGTGTTAAATTTACAACCTTATCTTTTAGCATGGATCGATATTTACTACCATTCAATTCAGTGCAACAAAAATTCCGTTAAGAAAGTTTTCAAAAATAATTTGAAAATAATGTGTAGAATTTGATTAACTTTTACAATCTGTATTTTTCTTCTTTCAGCTTTCTTGGGCTGAAATAATCAATAAACCAACAAAAAAATTGCATATTGTTAGACGAAAATGATCAAACAAAGCATCTAAACATGGCATAACATATATATCCATATATATATATATATATATATATATATATATATATATATATATATATATATCAATTTTTTAACACCAATAGAGTTCTGATTACTTCTTAATTATGTAGGAAAACCCTTATGCGGTCTTTTTGAAAGGGGTGTTTTAAAAAAATATTTAATATATCTGTTTATTTTGAATCCACACTTTTTGCCATTCTTGTTTAATCATTTCTTAGAACGACTCAGAAAATTTCAACGCTGGCACTGATATTAATTTCAGTTTAAGGTCTTTCTTTTTTTGGGTGGGTTGGGTTAGACATTTCAGTTCTTTGATTTATTCGCCCTCTAGGAACAATTTTCTTGATGTAAAGACTTAATCAAAGTTATTCAGCTGTATCTCAGACCTTTAAAATGATGTACTAAGATGCACTACACGGGCATGATCGCAATGTGCTATTCGCTTGAATTTAGGTTAACGTGCGTGAGACACAAATGTGACTCTTGATCACAGTCCATTATATCGCGTGAGCAAAACTAACACTCAGAAAACAGACTTGCTAGGATTGTAAGAATAAAAAGCAGAATTAGAGAAAATCACCACAGAGTTTGATATTAACACAATACCATTAGAAAGCCAATATGTTGTCGTTGTCACTGACAATAAAATTTCTTCTATCCAACGTGAAAACTGCATTCAAGAGTCCTCAAGTATAAAAGATGCTTGCGCGCTAAGTAATCAAGACTTTACCCACTGGTTCAAAATGTATGGAGTTAAATTTAAGTTTATTATATTTTGTGCTACAGTTTTTAACTTAACAAATCTATATCGTCATGAAAAGTCCTGAACTTAACATATGTGTTGGTTCTAAGGTGTGCTCCTTGCACTTTTTACTGCATTATAAATCCATTTAAGTTTCAAACGACAAAGACAGATTTATCTTTTCCTTGATCAAATTTAATCACTTCTTTCATGATATTAATTTTATTCAATTATACTCAGTTCTGATTTGATGCTGTTTAGCATCCAATTACTATGACTGTGTACTAACATTTCCGAAAAAAAGTTGAACTCTAAACAGACTTAATACTTTAATTTCCATAAATTGAGCTATGAAATATAGATTCAGTTACGTCGTTCATATCCAAATTAAGTGGGACATAATAAAAAAAATTTTCGACGCTTATCATTATCATAAGATGCGCTACACGGGCATAATTGACAGTTGCTACTCTACTGATAATTAGGTAAAGTGCGTGAAGCTCAAATTTCTCTTGATCAAAGTCCATTATATAGCGTGAATAAAACTACCAAGCAGTATGCTGAATTGCTAGTATTGTGAGAATAAAAATTAGAAACAGAGAAAATCAATACAGTTTGATATTAAGAAAATGCCTTTAGAAAGCCAAAATGTTATCCATACGACTGACAACAAAGTTACTTCTATCCACTGTGAAAAGTGCAATCAAGAGTCCTCAAAAATAAAAAGATGTTTGCGCGCTAAGTTATCAAGACTTTACCCACTAGTTCAAAGTGTCTTCAGGTAAATTAAATTTTTTTATATTTCGTGCTATTGTTTCTAACTCAAGACATCTAAAATTTCATGAACAGTCCTGAACTTAACATAAGTGTTGATTCTAAGGTGTGCTCCTTGCACTTTTTACTGCATATTAAATCTATTTAAGCTTCAAAACGACAAAGACAGATTTATCTTTTCCGTGATCAACTTTACTCACCTCTTTCATGATATTAAATTTTTTCATTTATACTCGGTTCTGATTTGATGCTGTTTAACATCCCATTACTATGACTGTGCACTGAGATTGGCGAAAATTTGAACTTTCAGCAGGTTTAGTACTTCAATTAACCGTATTTCTATAAATTGAGCTATGAAATAAAGTCGTTAGTTCAGTAAGGTTTAGTTACTTCGTTTATATCCAATTTAAAAGGGACAAAATCAAAGTTTGCAGCGCTTATAATTCTATGCTGATATGCTATTCTTCTTTGATTCTCGTTTCGTTGGTTTTTCGTTCCTTCGCCGCGAACTTCGGAAACGATTTCTAGCGATAACAACAAGCCGAAAATTGGCAACTAATCCCCCAAAATCGAGAGATTAGATTAGAACAGCCAATTACACTTGTCGCTAGTTTTTGCGCACTGGTAAATGTGAAAACTATCCACCTATATAATAACAATTTGAGCGTGTCGGACTTTTTCGCAATCACTTATTTTCCTGATTTTAATACATGTGCGCAAAAAGCAACGACATCCAAATATATACTCGCACAATAAGCTTTTTGTAACGAAATGCTATTTGAGTTTAAACTATTCAGAAATATGCAAGGTTAGCTCTCATTCTTTTTTCTGTAATATTTTTGTTTCACAAGTTCGATTGGATGTATCTTTGATTGGTCTTTTTGGGAACAACTATCTCAATTTAGTATTGTTTCATCAGTGTATGTTTTGCTGTAACGCAGATATATTAAGATGTGACTTAAATTTTTCTTGAATGTAGTAAAAGCGTTGACAGAAAAACTTTTTTTTTGCGGAAACTGGTTTGAATTGAGAATTAATTTGAGTTATTTCGAATACACAAGTACACAATTGGTTTTGAGATACACATATGGCTAAACATGGATACACAATTAGGGTCATTCTCATATACAAAGAACAAATATTAGGAAACATTTACAACAATTGCTTCAAATTATAAGTCATTATTAAGTTATAAACTGACATGTGGTGGCACAAGTTATGGAAGAGTAGCATTTGTTTTCATTATTAATTTGGGACTGTCAAAACGAAGCATAAAACATGCATGGTCCCGTCAAGGCAAAGTGCATATAGCTATAGTAGAAAAGGTATCTATTCTGCCACCACCCCACCCCCCCCCCCCCCCCACTTTTTATCTCTACTATGTCTATTGCATTGGTGGAACCATACATCGCGCTTAAATGTGTGCTGTCCGAGATCAACCGATTGATCTCTCAGAGTGTAGACAATTAGCAGAACACATCAAAAAGCAATTTTATTGGCAGAATTCATCACTGAACTGTCCACGAGAAAGAGAACATGGCTTTTGTTGCTGAATTGCAATTTTGCATCTAAAAAGAATTGCAATAATTGCATCTTTTCAGAAGAAATTTAAATTTTTTTAGAACTTTGTAAATTTTTCTGTCATTATTTTTCACGTTCTTCAATTTTGACAATTAGTGCAACGGTTTGATATCAAGCAGACTTTTAGTGATAACCAGCACTTTCGGCCGTTTTTATTAAGTTCAGTGAGGAACTAGGAACTCGTGTGTGAGATGTTAGTAATCTTCGTTCAAATTTTGATAGCCGTCAGCTCTTTGATACGTCATCTTGCCTCCTCCTCCTCCTCCTCCGCCACTACTATGACTACCACCGAATGACGTCATGCTAGCGTGTGTCTCGTCAAAGCTGTTGTTGCTTTTGTCAGAGCAGAGGATGTCCCCATTCTTCAGGATAGACTGGGTCTCGTCGGATCCACTCGGGGGCTGCTTCAGGTAGTAGAGCAAGGGTGCGAACAGAATGTTCACTACTGCTATGATTCGAACCAACCTGTAACAGTCGAATTATTAGTATGTCCAAACATTTTCATCAGAATCCAATTAAAGAAATGTTGCAAAACAACAAACATCAAATAGCTGTTCATGTTATTTGTTGCCTACCCTGGTCAAGATCGAGATGAAAAAATGAAAATACCATCTTCAGTTTTACAATATCCATCAAGAAACCAGTGTGCCTGACCAAATTCTGTTACGAAAAGACCCTGACAGCAAACATGGAAAGACTTTGTCGAAATGTTAGGTATGTACTCGACCGTGAAATACGGTCAATATCGTTCCTCCTCGGTTTTATTCTTTTCACGAAATTCATATATCGACCAGAGAAATATTGATAATGGATACCTCAGCACCGAACTCCAAGTCTATATCAGTTCTAGGCAAGTCGAAATGGCAGTCTTACAAGTCTGACCAAAACTTGCACAAAACTGACAAGTCCAAAATGTGTTACGATCATAGCACTGAATAAGTAATGATACCTCGACTTCCAATTAAACTTACCCAGTACTGGCGTTAAGTACGGGCCTTGGCGTTAAGTACGGGCCTTAACAAAAATACATTCCAATAACTTTGTTTTTCTATACTTTATTAAACTTGCCAAACCCCCCCCCCCTCCCCCATCCCCCAAATATAGATGAATGTCAAGAGAAAGTGGCAAATGAAGGATGTCTGTTAGAGTATTCCAGTATGCAACGACCAGAAACTAAAATTTTGAAGATCATGGTATAACTTATTACTAATTACATCATTTTTTCTACATCAGACACAAAATACCGAATTTAGAAATGCATGGTACAAACCACGGGAATCCGATGCCCTCTACGATGTATCCACTTAGAGCAGGACCCACAGCATAACCCACGCAGAATGCAACATCTGCTATTGCATACACACTCCCATACACTGACACGTGTCTGTTATCAAACAATCAAACATAAAACCAATTATAATACACCTTAAAGTTTCTGAAAGTTTTATGTTTTAGAATCTTTTAAGGTTTCATCATTTAGAATTTGGTATTGGTTTTCTTCCAAATTCTTCAATAGACTCTCGAGCTAGTGAACTGTCTTTATATATAGGGGTTAAATTTCGTGCGCAGGATTTCACACGTGAGACGGAAAATGTGTCACATAAGGCAAATTATTTTTAGTATAGTATCTCAATTAACACTTTTGCTGTTTTGCCACAAGGAGAAGCTGAATTAGTTTTTACGAGTGACGCTTTGAATTAAGAGTGACGCCTTTTCGACGTCTCGTCTTTATTTGGGACAAAAAATTCGTCTCCCGGTACCGAACTAAATCTATTTTCAGAGAAGGGGCTGCGACCTAAAGACCAATTAAAATGATTATTTAGAGTTTTACAATGGTTTGAGATACAAAAGTGAAATGCAACAATAAAAGATTGAATTTACGCAAAATTCAGTACTGGTAGTAACTTTGAGATATCGGTTTTATGGCTCAAATTAATTGCGTTACCTTAAGTCAACCAGGTAGCCCATCATTGGCATCATCGAGGCATCCACCATTCCTGAAAACACATTAATCATCATGTTCAAATGATATATTCTTGTTTCGTAGCTCTAACGGGAAATATTCAGGATTTAAAGACAGAATGTCAACAGTAAAAATTTAATTCATAGCCAAACGTGACAAAAATCCTTATGTTTTTTTTTCATTTGTATCGTCTTTTCATTTGGATTTTAATAATGCGTCGTTTCTTTGAAATATAAATATTCGATTAGTTTCTAAACCAACCAAAATGTTATCACAGATATTGTTTTTTGTTTGGTTTTATTTTCCTTCAATTGTTTTTGAGTAAAAAAAGATCGCTCTTCCCTATTCAAATAACAAGAAGGCCCGGTAATGTGCGTTCACTTAACTGTAAATGTACATTTTTCACTTAACTGTCTACCAAGTGAGGAACAGATTAAAAAACTAACATAAAAGTCAACAAACTACTAAATGAATAAATAAATCTACCTTAGAGGGCCGATGAGACCTGTCATTAATATGACTGCAAGAAAAAAGCGACGATAAAAACAAATAATTACAAATAATAATCACGACCAAAACTCGTTGTCCATTTTTTTAAATAAAGTAAAAACCAAATCAAAACACCATCATATAACACCTATACAAAAAATTGCACCTGCGTTCATTATAAAAATTACTGGACTTTTCCGCAATGCGACTTATTAACAAACCTTCGAGAAAAGAGTAAAAGGGCAAAAACTTAAAAAAACCTTTCATTTTGTTAAAAAAGAACTAATTTCAAACTGATTAGAAACATTGCGCATCAACTAAAATAATTGAGAGATACACTTTCTCCTCAATAGAAATTGAATGAGACCTTTCATTTACCAGGATATGTCTTACGACTTCAAAAAAACCTGGCAAAAAATTCAAAAATACTGCACAAAAATGGTGTCCCAAGCAGTTAAAAATTAAAGTGTTCACTAAAGACATTAACAAATTTTAATTGCATTTTTTAATGACAAGAGAACCAGCCATTTTTGCTCCAAAAAATGGGCGAATATGCAAAATTAATAAATACTTTATGAAAACTCGTTGTACCAAGAAAAAAAAACCATATGACGAAAACAAAGAGGAAATTTCAGTGCAAATGATAAGGATGTGACCTGTCTATAAAGCTACTTAGCTAAAACTTAACGAAAATAAGAGTAGAAAAATTTCAGATATCCACCCTTTCTGAAAATATTTTCAGAAATCCGTCTTTTTTCAAAAACATATTTTCAGAATTCGAGGCCAACATAAACTTTCAACTAAAAAAGTAGACAGTTTATTTTGCAACTTCTTCGCGAGCTGATTGCGGCTGCTATTAGCGAGACTAAGTCAAAAGACTATGATATATTTGTTAACATTAACCGAGGGAGAATAAAATCTTCACTTGCGTCTCCTTCGAACATCGACATAGACATAGACTGAAAATAAAAAGAACAGCAAAAATTAAAAAGTATCTAAATCTCACGAAACATTTCTGAAACAAATTTTCTAATCCCTAAAGAAACGTTTAACCAACGGAAACTTTCTTGTTTGGTTCAACAACAAAAATGACGAAATTTCTCGATAATGACCCTAAGTTACGAAAAAGATACAAAACTGTAAAAAAAGGAAGGAAAAAAAGACGAAACAAAGAAACAACAAAAAGAGACGAAAGCAGAACAAAAAGGGATAAGTTGAAAAATACTTTTGCTTTTTCTGAAAAGAATTAGATTGAAAGTCAATAAAACCCTCGGCTATATACTGATATCAGTTGTTAGATTCAATTGTATATTAGCTATTGTGACATTTAGTTAGTTATTGTGACTTTTTGTTACCCATTTTTAAGCATACGAAACAATTACAAAAAAAAGAAATGGGGCAAAATAATAAAAACTATAACAAATTCTGCAAGGAAACGGTGTCGCAGCCCTTAAAACCATAATCTATGTGTTTAACCATATGTTTATTTACAAATTTTGCAACGCTTTTTTCAGTTAGATTTTTCAGTAATGTGACAGATTGCCAAAGATACAAAAACAATCAGCAAAAATGGACAATTATGCACAAAAATGGCACCATTTCTTATGAAAACTCGTAGTACCAAAACAAAAGAGCCTACTTTTTTGAAAAAAAAACCGCCCCAAAAATTGTTTGTAACTTATATGAACGAAAATTGGACCTAAATTCTTTGAGAGTTAGCTTAAAGTTGACAGAAATAAGATAAAATCTGAAAAATTCTATAAGCACTAGAATTTTCTTAAAACAAATTTATTGAATGTCATTAGAGACATTGATAACCGAATGCATTGTAGAGGTTCACCTATACCTCCTCAAATATCCATCTGGATCTTTCATTGGTTTGAAATAGTAATCATTCTGCAAAAAGAATGACAAAAATTAAAAATATTTTTGAAAAAGGCAGCACGAAAAAGAGATTAAAAAATTTCTGCTTGTAAGATTCCATGATGATATTAAACCTATTCCTGATTTTGGAGCGCGTCCAATAAAGCACTCAAGTGTTTCAAATGTTTGCGAGTTAGACCAAATGTTAAGTGAATTATTTCAAAGAAGACCTTTATAGGTCGCCGGAACTCAACTAGCTTTTTTGAAGTTTAAGGGGATTGTGTCAGGTTTAAGATGATGGTTTCTAGGTCTCCAATTTTGGCAAACTTAAACAAAGTGAAAAATTAAACAAAGTGAACAAAAAAAGCATATTTTTTTTGCTATTTTTGATTTAAAAATGTCTCAATTTTGAAAACGTTATCAAAATTTTTAGCCAAAAAATCTCCAATCAAATAATTCAGCAACGCTCCTCATTCTCTTACGGTAACAATAGCACAATGCCTCTTCACGTTTTAACTTAATTTAAATCATAATAGCCAAATTCAACCAAATTTCAGCAAAATCTACGGAAAATGTCGATAACTGCAGGTAAAAACGAAATTCGAAAAGTTTTTATTCCATATCTTAGGATGTACGTGCTTTCTAATGATACCACCCACAAATCTCTACGAAGAATATATCAATCGGCCAAAATTGACTGAACAAACAAAACCCATTTGAGTATATAGTTCCTCCCTCCCAACTGAAGTGGGGGTCGGAACAAAGAAGTAGTAACTTGGCCTCATTAGATTTATCTGGCATTCATTTTTAGTCATCATCAAAGTCATTTTAAATTAATGAGCTACGAAGTCTTGTGATGATAGCACCTGAATCCAAAAACAGATAAGAAGAATCACAGAAAATTTTAAAGCCAGCGTTTTAGTTAAGCAAATCAAAATTACTGATGAAAAAATTGATAAATCTATAAATACAAGCAAACCTTAAACTGTAGTAGTATTTGCAGCTCTCAAACTCTGAAAATAGTTCTGAGCAGACATGGATCAACGCCAGTGAACAATTAGAAGTTAGGCTAGTGTCATGACCAAACTATATTAAAATTAATGCATTGTAGCGGAAGTCTTGTGCCTTGGAAATAACGAACAGACAGTTCTACTAACAGCAATTGATTTTTTAAAAAATTTTTTGATTTCTCTTTCAAAGTTTGCATGCAAGATTTTTGTTTTCAAAAACTTTTTGGGCATTTGGCATGAGAAATGGCTTTTCTTTTATTTGATGATGCATCGAGAACACACTGATTTATTGTTCCGACCCCCTTTTGATTGGGGAGGCAGGAAGTGTGAGTGGTATCAATAGAAAGCACGTGCATCCTAGAATATGGAATTAAAAATATTTGTTCGAATTTCGTTTTTTACAGGGAGTTATCAAGGTTTAAAGTTTTGTGAATATTCGACAGTTTTTGTTCACATTTTCCGTAATTTTTACTAAATGTTGGCTGAATTTTGCTATAATAATTCAAAATATGTTAAAATTTTTAACATTAGAGTGTTTTTGTAACCGTTAGAGATTTATAGTTTTTTCATCAAAAATGGGCAAAATATGCTTTTTTGGTCCATTTTGTTTAAATTTGCCGTAAGTAGAGACCTAGAAACCCCTGACGCAATCTCCGTAAATTTCAAAAGAGAACCAGTCGAAATTAGGCGCCTTATAGAATTTTTCATAAATAAAAATTTTAACAATTTTTGCAAATATAAGTCACTATTTATACTAAATGCATCATTGTTTTTACTGAATTTTCAAACATTTTACTTAACAATTGATCTCATTAGCAAACATCTGGAACAACTGGGTGGTTTCTTTGGCGGGGGCAAAATCAGGGATAGGTTTGATCTCAACATGGGTTTTTACAATCAGAAGTTACTCTGTTTTTTTTATGTTAATCACTGACAAAATTTTCAATTCAAGGCTCAAATAATGAGAACTCCCATTAACTTGAAAATGAGGTTGAATGGAGAACTAAATTGTTTGCAGAGAAAATCAAATGGTTTTTATGGCTTTGAGGGATAGTTTTAGCGAACTTCGACTGAGTTCTTGTGTTTTGCCTTTAATTGTTATTCTTTTGCAGTCTGAGCACTAAGTCTAACTAATCAAAGAAATAAATTGATTGTATTGAACCTATGCAATGTTTTGAAAAAAGTTTCAGTGGTTTTTTGATATTTCCATTTTTTATCTTAATTCTGTCAATTTGAGCTAACTCTCAATAAATACAGGTCAAATTTTCTCTCAAATGAGATACAAACCATTTTTTGCAGCTGTTTTTTTATTATAACGGCTCCTTGGTTTTGGTGGTACAAGTTTTTGTACGAAATTTTGTCGTTTTTGTGCATTAGTGTCCATTTTTGCTGTTCGTTTTTTGTTTCTTTGATAACTTTTCATATTGCCGAAAAATCCAACTGAAATAGCTGTTAAAACACCAAACTGAACATATTAAATGTAAGTGAAATTTAGGGTTTTAAGGACTGCGACATCGTTCTCCTGCAGAAAATGGAAAAGTTTTTTTTTAATTTTGTCATATATCAGATAAATGAAATTAACAACTCCTTTCAGTATATAACTAATGTCTCCATTCACTTTCAAATAAATTTATTCAAAAAGTAAAAAGTATTCATCAACTTCTTTGTTCTGGTTTTCGTCACTTTTCCGTTTTTAACAATTTTGTATCATTTATCTGAACTGGTCTCATTAATGGGAGACTTTTTAAAATTTTTGGTGAACCAAAACTTCATTTCTTTTTTGGTCAAATACTTTGACTGCTGTCTTTAGGTCTTAGACAATTTGTTTGAGAGGAAGGTTGTGAGTCTCGGAAACTTTTTACTGTTTGTGGTCCTTTTTGTTGTCGTTTTTGAGATAGTCTCTATACAAAACAGACTTTATGATGATCAAGGGAGACGCAAAGTGAAGATTTATCTATCTCGCGGTTAATGTCCTGTAATTTTTATGGCTTTAACACTGTGGTTTCGTATTGTTTAAGATTTTTTTTAGTTTGCTTGTATTTATTGTTGTTTTTTAATCCAGTTTCACTAATAACAGGAGCAGTTGGTTTTTAAAGAAGTTGCAAGATAAACTGTCAATTATTTCTGTGGAAATTATTTTTATGAACTTTTAAAACAATTGTTTTTTTTAAATACAATGGTTTTTTGAGCTTTGCCATTCTTATTTCTTTTTCTTTGTAGCTTGGTATCTCTACAAACAAGCCACAACTTTTATCTATTGATCTGCAATTTAATCTTTATAACGGTTTCATTGTCTTCAAATGGTCTGTTTTCTTGGTTTTACGAGTTTTCAAAAAAAAATCGTGACTTTTGCATGCCTCATTTTTTTAGGTTTTTGTTTTCCATTCGCAGTATAACAAAAACTGGCGGCCCTGATGCCTTTTTAAAAACGCAATCTAAAATCACTTAAATTTTTAGTGAGCCGCTGAATAATTAATTGGCTGGGACACCGTTTTCGTTCAAGTATTGGAGAAGAATTTTCATTGGAGGTACAATATAGTCTCGCAATGAGTGCAGTTGATGCATAATGTTCATTAATGTGAATCAATTTGACATGAATTCTTTTCAAAAAAAGCAACGTTTTTTTTTAAACTTTGCCCTTTTGCTCTTTTTTGGCGGCTCGTTACCAAGTCGCATTGGCAAAAAGTCCTATATTTTTTTGAATTTAGTACAGGTGCATTTTTTAGTATATGTTTTATATAAAGCTATTTTGATTTGGTTATTAATTGTTTTAAAAAATGGACAACAAATTTTGGCCGTAATAATTATTTGTATTTTTTTCTTTTCTATCGCCGTCTATCCTGGTAGTCATATTGACGACAGGTCTCATAGGCCCTCTAAAATAGATTGTTTTATTCATGTAGTGGTTTGTTGAACGATTTGTTATTTTTTTTATCTCTTCCTCATTTGGTAGACAATTAAGTGAAAATTTTAGATGACCGGGGTCGGAACATTAAATGCGAACGCACATTACAGTGCCTCCTTGTTTTGTTTGTGTAAAGGTTTCTATAAGTTTACTGCAATGCAAACTTTATATTAAATTTTGAAAAACTGGTACATTTCTAGTTTTTAAATTCGGAAAAAAGCACCTTACAACAGAAAGTATATAATTCTTCAGTTGCAATTTATTCCTACAGCGAACTGCGTTTTCTATATTTTACTGACAAAAAAGGCAATATTGCAGAAAAAATTCTCAATTTCAGAAAGTTGAAAAAAGGATATTGACAGAATTTTAATTTTCTTTTGTTTTCAGGAAAAATTCTGTGTGGATCTCATTTAGACGTACATTTTCAAATACAGTTTGATAATTAAAACCTTACGCTTTTTAGGTTGGTTTCCCACAAAGTGAAAATTGATAAGCTTTGCAAAGATTTGTAAGGTTTTGAATTCAATTCACAAAATTTGTGATGTCTTATCAAGAATTTGAAAATATAGTTTTAACGATATGGAAGCACAAAATAAGCTAATTGCTTACTTTTTTTGTGAAAAAAACGGGGATCTTAAGCAGAGGCCGGGGTTCGGATGGCATTTTATCAATTTTAATTGCTTCTTTCGGTTCTTTATTTCAAGGTACGCATGCAAATATCTTTCAATATGAAGTTTTCATACCAATTAGCACGCCAAGATCTTGATATTGCCACCCAATTTTACTGTTTCTTATCAAGGTTATCAAGTTTCATTCCCATTGGTCTTTCTGATTTTAGAATAGCTAAGTTCTATTTTGCTTTTGTAGAATAACGGACGACAAAACTCTTTTCCAATAGGCGCAAAAAATTTCCAAATATGTAAGTTTTCTGGACCTTATAAAGCAAGTTATTCTATGAAAAGAGTATTTTGGGTATCATCAAATGCAAATATTTTCAGGGTTCAACAAACTTAGAGAACAGTCCACAGGGATCCCACTGTTTTTCAATGCACTCAATGATAATGAAGACTACAACTAAATCTATCCTAAATTCAGCTTCTACATCATTACTATTTAACATTTGCACATTACCGATGGCGAATCCCAGACCGAATCCGGGAATGACTAGTCCATTCATGGACGTGGCAAACGGGTACTGAAATGAAACAATAGGGTTTTAGTTAGTCTGAAGAGAGAAGAGAGTGAAGATTACCTATTGCAAATCCCAGTCCCATCATGGGCACTACCAGGGTACCAGCCCCATGGGGAAGAGGAACCTGAAATACGTTAGACATTCTGCAAGACCTCACATCCCATGCCTTGTATGCAATCAATAATGAGTCCAGTCACACCTCTCAACAAATGGCATGAACAGATCATGCTTGACCTAAAATTGCCATCAAAGGACTATTGCATGTCTCAGTTTAAATCTTTGCTCGACTCGAATTTCGATAATCACGATAAACTTTTGCTCAACCTAAAAAGTTATGCCGGACTTCTGCATAGTTCAAAAGGTCACACTGGATTTTTTGCTCGACCAAAAAGTGGATAATACACAGTACGCCGATATATCGTCAAATCACGAGGCGATAAAAAGACTATTCCTGAGTTTCTTTGCCAAAAAGTTGTCAAAAACTATAATAAAATCATTTATTGCACAGTTCAGAGAAGAAAGTATGGTAAAAATTGCCGTCCTGAAAACATTCTGATCAATGCAAAACCCGATTTTGGGATTCTTTGGGCAGAACATTGGAACTTTTATGGATATTCTGAATCTTTGCATCCCAGTTTTAGCCAGTTCATATGATTTTAGAAAATGTAACTGCAGTTAATAACAATATCTTCATAGTTAATAGGAAAAGACATGACGATGCCACTTTAATCTCACAGCTGTTGAGCGGAACAAAGAAGCTTGGTATTGTGTGTTCGCGTATAATACTTTGACCTTGCTCATCCAAAATTTTAACTAAAATGTCTCTCAAATGAGGAAGAGATAGAAAACTTTCAAAATACTTCAATTTATAATTTTGATTCAAAATAATCTTTGTATGAATAAAACAATTCTTTAAATTCTAATCACTTAACGTCTTAATTAGTTCAGCATTAGATGGCTCAAAAGATCTGCCATTAACAGAACTATGAGGCAAGACAAACAGCAAAAATGAATTAACAACAACAAAGTTAATTACAACCAAAACATATTTTCTATAATTTCAAAAACAACAGTCAATATCAACGAAATCAAAACTGCATTGAAAAAAACAAACAATTTAATTTGTAGTTCAGTACAAAAGATTTATGATCTGTCCTTAATGAGGCTAGGTGACATTTAGAGACAAAAAACAAGATAAAAAGCACGTTTACATTATTAATTTTTAAGCAGAAAAAAACATTAACTATCCACTGAAAGCATTAGATAGTTCATTTGCACCTCCAGAGGGAGACATTGACAAATGTCATTCTACATAGCATGCCATACTTCTGTGCAAAGAACAATAACTACAAGCTAAAATCAAGAATTTTAGATTTGTGCGAGAAAACAGTGTTGAAGCCATTAGAAGCGTACTGTGTTCCGTGAAAGAATATATATATATATATATATATATATATATATATATATAATGTTTCACGGAAGCCATTGAAGCCATTAGAAGCGTGCTGTGTTCCGTGAAACAATATATATATATATATATATATATATATATATATATATATATATAAATATATATATATATATATATATATATATATATATTTAATTGTTCTTTATGTTCTTTAAACGCTAGTTATGTGATATGTGACGGGTCATTAAAGCAAGAACAAGACAAGACATCAAAAAGAATCTCGAAATGGAAAAACTATTAGAAATAAAAAAAATTATGAAACGTCGTATTATCGAAGTCATAAAACCATTTGCTTTTGTTTCACTGGAAGGATGATGGGAACTTTCAATGATGAGATTAGGCAACAAAATGACCAAATTGAAACTCAAATGAAACTCGAGCGAAGTTCAATACATAATTTGTTATTAAAATTAATATATTAAAAAACAGTGGTGAGATTTAGAACAACTATGTATTTGAATTGGACAAAATCCAGAAAAATTCTGAATCTGGGACACAATTTTTTGAAGCGAAAACAAAAATAGCACAAGTATAGTCAGAAATAAAAAAATTGGTCCTTTATTCCATGCCAGGGAAACTGCCAATAATGTGATAATGTGACAAAAGACCAAAACGGAAACTCATTTTTGTTCAAATGTAATAAAATCAAAAATTAAATGCCCAAGCTCGTAGTGTCAAACCCATAGATATGTTCAATTGAACTTCTTTTGAGACGCCAATAGACAGGACAATAAAAAGTCCTCAAAAATGGACAAATGTCCAAAAAAACATAAACAATTAATGATAGTTGTTAGTATCAAATGCGAAAAATCAATAGTCCAAACATAAAACTGAATTGAAGATTAAGTTGTTTTCATAAAAAAAGGGAAGGCAATCTGCCTTTGCGGTGACTGAGTTGACAGAAATGAAATGAATAAAATTTAGCAAAGCTGCAATAATCGATCGTATTTTTTTTAAATAAACTCCTCTAAAAGCAACAACAATCATATGTCTTTAGCTCCCTAGGATACTATTTGGACCTGCTAATATGCGGACTAAGCCATAGGACTACAAAATAACAACAAATTAAGGTGAAATCAAAACATTATTACGCAGACACAGTATTGAACCCTAAACAATATTAGTTTTTACTGAAAATTTAAAATAATATTTCATTGAGTCCTAATTGCATAAAAAGGGATCTGCCAATGATTGACCTCTAATTTGAAATAATTCCAGTCTGTATACAACATAAAGGACGAAAACATTTTAAAAAAACAGCAGCCCGAATACAACCCAAATACTCTCTGGATAATAAAAATCAACGCTTAGACCAAACTCAGCTTTGCAATCGCTCAATTGTTAGAAGCACGCAATTCGTCAAAATGTTATCGAAGTTGCTTAATTGAGAAGACCCAATATCAGAAAGAATAAAGATTAAAATTTTTGAAATTTTGAATTATTCTTGAGTTAAATTAACAAATACACCAAAAATGGGACTCCAGAAAACACTCATAAGAAATGGAAGTAAAAATAGCGCTATTCGGAGTTTGAGAAGATTGCGTTAGCAGGTTTTAGGTTTGTAATTCTAGAAATTTTAAGAAAATTGGGCTAAAGAACCATATTTAGTGCCACTACTGATGCAAATGTTGAACTTTGAACTATTTGGATGAAACAGTTCAGAAAAACTCTTCGGACAATCTCTACAATGGAAACCAATAAAACCATCGTTAAAAATAAAAAAAATTGCAAACTGACAAAAAATGATTGAGCAAACATACGGAACTTGTGAACAAAAACAACAAAAATCAATCAAGTTAAATATTCTACGCCGGACAGGCTTTCTAATGGTACTACTCTAAGCTCTCCTCGATGAGTATATTGGTCGGCCGAAACTGAATGAACAAAAAAACTCAGTTAAGCATATAATGCCTCCCCTACTAAGGTTAGTCGGAAAAATAATAAATTGGACCCATCTGGTTTCATTCAATATATATATTGCAAAACAGTTAAACTTTTATTACAGATTATTCTTTAATTTCGGTTCTGAAGTGGACCCCATGGACCCCCCATGTAGCCCTCTAAAAACTGGATCTCTTCATTAGTCTATCATTAGAGCATGATACAAAAGAGCAGAGTGAAACCCAAGTTTTGCTAAATTTCTTTAATTACTAATCATTGTTGGCGCCATTTGAGTACTTTTAAGTGTCATTATAATAATATTTGCGATATAATAATAATCTACGGGAGTCATTTTTTGAGTAATCTTGCTCGATTGTTAGCCCGAGTTAGAAAAGTAAAAGATGCGTTGTATTTGAACACATATCAAATTGGTACGTAAATTGAAACCACACAGTTTGTCAGGATTGCAAAAAAAACTTGTGTCGGAAAAGGGAAAAGTGGTTTACCCTGTAAATGAGAATTTTCAATTGTTGGCTATACACGGAACTCGCGGGAGGACAAAACAGATTATTGAGAAAGGTATGAAAAGTTTACTCACCAGGAACATGCAGACTCCTACAACCACCATTCCCACTAGAGCTGAGATCCACCTGAAACATGCAATCAAGGTCGTCTAACAATTTCCAAAAAAACAGATTTTAATTACAATTATTCTATATCAAAAGCTATTGTACATTTTGAAATCATCCTGCACCAAAATGTGCAGTGCGCTTTTAAAAAAAACAAAAAAAAAACAAAAAAACAAGATCTTAAGTCAGTGCACTTTGTTACATCTGAGACATGTATAAATTTACCAGTCGCATAATAATTGATAACGACTGAAAAGGGGGAAACATGCACACAGGTATACAGACGGGAACACATGCAGAGAAAAAGATGATAGACTATATCTACCTCCCAAATTTGGTGCCAGCATAGCCCCACACGTAGGTGGCCACCAAGTAAGAGCACGAGGGTGCCAGCCAAACTGCCCCTGAAGCACATTCTTGCTCTTCATAAACCAGAAACAAAAACTTATTACTACCCAGGGTAAGATGCGCTATACAACACCACTCAGATCAGGCCACCATAAGTCGCGGACTGGGGTCCAGTTAGATCTGGACAAAATTTTCGGTCGTGGCATGGGTCTAGACAGAATTGTTGACGTCAATCGATCACTATCACTGAAAGCCGTTAAAAGAAATCAGTGATATTGTTTCTATATTAGTTGTTGGGTTCACTGGAGTTGTTAAGGGTAAAGGGGAGGATTGACATAGTTACTTGCCGGTATTGACAACCCCCTAGTGATGGCATACCATCAGCAACCTTCAAGCACCACTGGCGGATGTAAAGCGGGAGGGGTGAAAATGGTGTTAATAGAGAAGATATCTTGTTTTGAGGAGTGTTTCTAACCGTGATTTAAGTCACTCATTTCATGCAGAGACAGAGGATGAGAAATCAGAAAGAGAAAGAGGTTCAAAACATAGCTTGAATGTCATGAGATATTTAAATTTGCATTTCACCACGACAAAGTTTAAGGCAACTATATCTGTAGCCTTAACAAAGTGAATATGATCTAGACAGAAAAAGTGGTTTAAACTATCTAAATGCAAACTAACACAGAGTTAGCTACTTTTTTCAACTACATTTCGAACGCAAACTCAGCTCTAGTATTCAAATAATGATTCAAGCATGAATGATGTGTGTAGTGTCGTTGTGTCGTGTGAGTTTTCTAGCGATATCTACCTGCCGAACGATTTGTTCCAGTGAGCCACTAGATTGGTACTAATTAAGTACGACACACTAGCTGGCAGGAATGCAGCACCTGTGGCGCAGAAAAAACACTGATTGTGATTCCTGGTATATCGTTAAACTAGAAAGTCTATTCAACAGTAATTATTCAAAGTATTAAAGGTGATTACTGCCACAGGCCATTGAAACAAACTATAGCACTCTAACACGAAATTTTAATTATGGTAAAATACGCTCTTTAATAACATAAAATGGGTGACAAAGTTTGAGTAATCTTTTCCTCTTTTCAGGTGCGTAAGTGAATACGTAAAAATTAGCCAATTTAATTCCAGCTGACACAATTTTCAAAGACTATGAAGGTAAACTTATGTCACTTTCGATTGTGATAGATTCATATCAAGTCTCATGTTCCACTGAGGCATCCCAGATTGAGATCCCGAACCAAAGTCTGAACATGAACGCACAAAAAAAACATTAATTTTGGAGCGCTCGGAATTGAATTGAAATGCTCGAAATTTCAGACATGACCTCATGAAAAGGTAACAAAAAGAAAATACGCACATAAAAAACAAGCAAAAACTTATGAATAAAAGAAGCTTTTTTAATTGGCAATTTCGATCTTAAATAGTCGGCCATGGACAGACCTCTTCCGTCTACGACAGTCTCGTTAAACATGCATCTTTTGGTCTGGGACCACAATCCGGGATACCAATGGCGCACAATTACAAAAATGTTCTCATTTCAATCTTTTACTCACTTTAATTTTCTTTGACGGCAAAAAGCCTATTCAACTTCCAAAGTTCAATTGAGATAGGATGAAACATTTGACTCCCAATTTATCCGGTCACTTTGATTGGGTATAAAGTTTTTAAATAGATTTTGACAGTACTATGAATGTAACTATTTATGTCGACGTAAAAATGTTATATTTATAGTAATGTCAAAACTTTTTATATTTCATGTCAGTATTTTTTATAAGATTAGAGAATTGACAAGCGTACAGTTGTACAAATTTCTATAAAAATTCCTTGATTTCGGCCGGTTCAGTACTGATATATTCTGGGTGCTGGGCCCGGGTCAGCATAATTATACGTCAGCTGCTCTCCATATGGTTAATTTATGTCGCCTTTTGTTGCGTTATAAAAACAGTAAAGCATTCTTTCGATTCGTCTGCTCGATTTCTAAAATATAAAACCAACCCCAGTTGTGACGGCTGCTCTCCTATCAAAGTCAACGAAAACTTTACACCGCCCAGTTCGTTTCGCGGTTTCAAATCTGTCCGGATATTGTGTTTTTGCAGTTAAATTTGCGAACTGTATTATCCGCTATACTGTAGCTTACCGTTGCATTACTTTTTGCTCATTTAGTCCTGATAACTAATCAATCAGCTTGGCTGAATAAAAATTTACTTCGCTTGAATTAACCAAATAAATCAAAATTTCAAATAACCATTTAGTCGTAAAATTATAAATTTTTTGAAATAATCTCGTAAACTGCAAATGCTAGGAACAAATCAATTTGTGCTTATGCACGCTGGGTATGTCCATTGTTTGGTATAAGAACAATGAATGCTACTCGATCTATATTGATGGGCCCAGCTTTTATATTTTATACCCAATCTTAATACTTGGGCAAAATGCAAAATTTTTTACCAATCAAGAAACCGGAAGCAGCCTAGGCAACTGGTGAATGAATTAAACAAGAACGATTAGTCTATCTGCTCTAAAACTCTTTTTAGAACTTCATTCCGCAATGTGAAAAATTGAGAACTTCAAAGTCATTTCTTTTTTCAATAAGTCAGAGTAAAGTTAAGCAGTACACTCACATGAGTTGATCTACAGTAACAAGGCACAGTAACAATCAATATACTGCTCAAGTAGCGTGCTTCAATACGCACTGTATGTCAATCTAATAGGACAAAATTCAAATTTCAACTGATCTTTGGAATTTTTGCAAATTCTATTTATACTGCCGTACATGTCAAAATTGCACTTCCGATTGGTTGTAGATCACTGTGTCGTAAGATTTTCTGAATATACTGAGTTTGGGATTCGGAATATTTTATACCGTGCCCCACATTCTTAGAATTGGTATGAAAATTTCAAAATTCATCGAATTTGTGTTTCACTTTAGCTTAATTTATTATTATTGCGTTTTAATAATAGTTACTGAATAAAAATGTTGAACAAAGTGAATAAATCCGTATGGCTTCCATAGAATGTAGCATTAAATTTCGCTTGTCATGCTATGCTAACTTCACTGCTCTGAAGCGCTATTCAATTTGGTTGTTCAAATAATAAGCTCAGTCGCTACATCAGCGTTGTGAGTACACAATTGTCATGATCCTTAAAGTTGTTATCCTAAAAAAGTTGCTCGTTGCGATCTTAAAGGTAAACAATTGCCATCACAGCAAAGAAAAGCACAAATCAGACTTTTTTCCAACAAAAATTAATAATAATAATAATATTAATAATAATAATAATAATAAATTTTTACCAAATAATATGTACCTAATATTCAAGCTTCGAATAATTAAACAAAAGAGAGTAGAAAGCGTCGTAATAAATGAATAATAGGAGGCAATTTGTCTGTTGCCGCACCGTTTCTGAGCTATCCAAAATTAGATTACATGTAGGAAATTCATTTAGTTACTTATACTGAGACCATTCCAGAGGAGCAGGAAAAAGGGTTTAATAAACCACTTCTACGAACCAACAATCTAATTGAAAATTAAGATTAATTAAAAAATTTTTTAAAAAGCATTTTCTTGCTTATCGAGCATAGTACCAACTCAAGTATTCAAAAAAATCGGAATCGATTATGTAATGTTCCATAAGGCAGTGTAGCAGTTTTTTCAAAATTCTTTTTTTTCGCAGTTCTTTAAACATTTATTATATCAAAGTCAAGAGTGGATAAGCTATTGTAGAGTATTCTCAATGGAAATGAGATTATCTTTCGCCCCTTGCGTGTTAATTCTTTGACGAGAGGTATCGTTTTGATTCTCCGTTCAGTGTCGAGTGATCTGTCAATTTCCTTATCAGTTATAAACTTGTTAATAGATTCACTAAGATGTTCTCTTCTGAATACTTTTGATAAAGTTTAAGAATTGGTTACATTTCAATTGGTTACATTTCAATTGAATACAGTCTATGTGCTATTCGAATGTGAGCTTTCTGTCAATTGTAACACCTAAATATTTAACGCATTTGCTCTTCTCTACTTCCTCCTCTTTCCAAATAACTTTTTGGTCTGATAAATTGTTGGTTCCTAGCAGAAGTATCATTTGCATGTTCAGTTTGCTCATATTTTCGAAATATGTTCGTGTCATCTGCGTATAACAGATAATTAGTGTGCTTTGGTATGTCTACGATATCGTATATACATATATATATATATATATATATATATATATATATTAGAGCCAAAAATTGTCCTAGTACTGATCTTTGAGGGACTCCGCACTTAATTTTTTTAGTTATGGAAAATTTTGTTTTTTATCGAACGAATTACTTGAGCAATCTTTAAGGTAAGACTTGAGTAACCCTTCGATTTTGCCACTTCGTTTAATAATTTTTTCAAAAATTTTGCCAAAAAGTGGTACTAAAGGAATTGGTCTGTAATTGTTAGGCTCACTTGGGTCTCCATCTTTGAAAATTGGCCTAAGTTTTGAAACTTTTAAGCTTTTGGGGTAAAGGGATTCATCTATGATTTTGTTGAAAATATCTGCGAGGTATTCACTAATGCATGGATTAATTGTTTTTAGGAGATGGTTTGTTAAACCTATACAATCGGAACTCTTTTTCCCAACAAGTTGCTTTATTGGGAGCTTCACTTCGTCGATTCGGACCAGTTTTAAAACGGTATTCCCATCATATGGTTTCTCGATTTTCTTTGCAAGTGAAGGGCCAATATTTAAAAAGGAATTATTGAGTGTTTCGGAGTCAATTGTGTTTGCAACTTCTGATTTCGTTTTGTTTTCTAGGGCAAATCAGATACTTATAAAAACTTTTGCCGTCGGAAACATTTCGTTTATCAAAAAGTTTTTCGTAGTATTTATTTTTTTGGCGTTTCTTACTACTGTTTTTGTTTTGTTGTTCTGTAAGTTGTATTTTTTCTTCCTGTGACTAGGACTGCAAAAATTTTTTCCAACGGTGTTGTTTCTGGGAAAGAGCATTTTTGACTTCGTTGGTAATCCAGTTTCTTTTTTTTCTTTTTGATGATTTTTTCGGAGTTATAAGATCCCGAGTTCTATTTATATTAAAGATATTATAAGTGATTGCAGCCTCCCATTGGCATATGATTCTCTGCAATTGATATCAAAAACACATCTCTCACTATTAGTATAAAAATTTTTCAGAAGAATCACTGCTTTGGATGGATTAGAACATCAAAACTGTGGGCATCAAAAAATCATGGGGTTAATTTTAAGTATACTGGGAGTCATTAAAAAGCGGGGAAAGGTTGACTCTTAAATATATTCAATCTCTGAAGAATCAGTATCATATCAGTAAATCAACATATTTATAATCTCCTCTCATTTTTTTAAGAACATTATGTTGATAACAACTTTGCTCATTTTTGCGACATAAAACTGTTTTAATACCTACCGTTTTTCTGTCAGTTTTGTGCATTTATTAACTTTAATGTACTTTAACATTCTCATTAAAGGGCTTGTACTTCTGAGGAAGAAGTTCTTCTTGGGGAGCAATTTTCCAATTTTGCAGTTCCAATGAAATACTGGACTTAAGTTTAATCTGTTGTAATCACTTTTTGTTCATATGTTGAACGCTCAAACGTAACTGGCTACTGTGGGATCGATTGCTCACTAACAGCAATTGAGAGGCTAGTTCTTGTAGTCACCAGTGTAAGTTCAGAAAACAGTTCTTTTTTGGGTAGTGGGGGCACAAAAATGGGGATGGGCGCTAAAACCGAGGGTGGTGGACATGCGTGGGAAGAGGGTACTCAAAACATATTCAAATTGCCCGTATACAGTAATTATGCGCGTTAACTTAATTCAGTGGGGAGGGGGACTAGAGGGAGTGGAGTGGGGCATGAGGGTTGAATTTTAATTGGGTTCCAGGATTGTCAACAGTCCCCAAGAATAAGAAATAATCATGACACCATGCATTTTACATCTCCTCATTATTTTCAATAGATTGCATATTTAGAGATTAGTAAGGCTCGTAAAGAAGTCTGCGAGATTTTAACGCCCTCCGGCGTCACAAGCTTAACAAATTTATTCCGTTTTTTAAGATAAAAAATCAGGAAATTTGTTGGTTATAGGAAAAAACGATCAGGAAAAAATTTGTAGTACTGAAGTTTGCGTCAAAAAAGACCAGTAATACTAAAGTAATTAGTACAATTTTTGTTTGAGAGCAAAAATGAATAAGGGTTTTTTATTATTTGCATTTTGAGCAAAATATTTCAAATTTATAACGCCTGTGATGGTATAAACATTGCGTCTTTTCACAAAAACAAAGTGGTTTTACTACTGTATTTTTTTTTGAAAATGTCTGGATGTCCTTTTTTTTTAGCAAACTTAATGGTTCAAAGCAGTTATAATGCAGCCCTTTTTCTTTTGAACTACATATTCAGACAATAGACCTTAAAATTTCGACACAGCAGATGACAAGGCGTGAAAAATATTTTCAATTAAGTTTTTCGAAAGGTTGGTTCAGAAATTAATCAAAAACCGCAGATTTTATCAGCTCATTAAATCATTGAACACCCACACACACGATTGCGGGCTTTGTCAATTAAAAATTTGAGTTAATTTGATTTTTTTTTCAAAAATTTTGATTTTGGGCGAATAAACATAAATGATTTTTGCATGTAAAATTTACATTAAAATACACTTCTGATTGCGTAATTTGAATGTGTTTTCTTATACTGATCAGAATTTACGTGTTTCTTTTTTTTGTTTAAACCATTAGCTGATCTCTTCTTACCCAGTTGCCATTTCTCTGAGCTCATATTCTCCATCATCCAGATGGGAAGAGTAGGTTCCAAGAGAGCAATGGCCATATTAGCAAAAGTAATGGATCCAGCAGCCACCAGAATGTAGGGATCACTAAGAAGAGTCCTCAGAGGAGTCCCTCTAGGCTGTGCTTCATTCTGCATGCCTGGTCTCAGCACTATCAGCTGCAGGGTTCCGTCAAGAAGGGCCACAGCTGCCAAGACCAGGAATGGCGCAGGTTTACCCACAAACTGGTACATAAAGCCGCCAAAGGGAGGTCCAACTGCAACAAATTCATATATGCAAGCTACCTTGATTTTACCACCTGATCAATTGACTTCAGGTTACGGTTTTTTTTTGCTAAAACTGAAAAATGCTGTAAATCTGCTAGAAAAAAAGACATAATCTAACTTAAAATGATCCCACAAAAGGTTTTCTATATCGGAGAAGTACGCTTAAATCATCTCTTTCCATAAGAGCATTTTTTTCATAAAAAAATTTTCCAGAAGATTTATAGAAACTTTATAGGCAAATTTCTTTTTTGTTTTTTGAGGAACTTAATACATAAATGCACATAACACAATAATTATTGTGCCAAAATTGTGCCAACTGTTTTCATTCAAATGTATATTAATATGTATTTGAATAAACACAGTTGGCACAATTTTGGGCATTGATTTAAAAATTATTTAAACATAGATAAGATGGAGATGTAAGAAGAGGAAGAACAGTTCTAAGCATCCTAACAATGGAAACCGAGAAAGAGTTCTGTCTGTGCTTACTAAGAACCCCCATGGCGATGCCCCCGAGTGCCATTCCCATGGCATTGCCTCTCTCTTCGTCATCTGGGAAGTGTTGGGCTAACATGCCCATACCAGCCACTGAGGAGCAGGAGGAGCCTATGCCCTGCAGACTCCTGGCCACCATCAGAATTGTGTATGTCTCTCCAAATGCAAACACTGAAACAATTCAATAATGCTGTCTATACAAATGTTACTCAGGAAGGTAACATTGTGAACAGTCAGAAAGCAGAAATTTTGTATTCACAAAACCGTAAAAGACAAAATTCATAGCTGAAATATTGCATTCGTTGCTGATATTTGGAATAATTGAAATAAACAACGATTGACTTCAAAAATGATTGAGATCTAGTCTACTCCAGTTGAAAATTTGAATTACAATTTTTTTTTATTATCAAGTACTAAAATTTTCTAAAAAATTGTTCAGTATCTGCAAATCTTTGTCAATTGGAGCGATGTCTCTGGTCTGTTCAGTTCAAAGTTTGCTGCCAGTCAACGTATAAATTTCTTTACAAAATATGGAAAATATTCAGTCATCTCTACAATATACAGATCAACTGCCCTGTTGATTTATCGGGGACATAGGAATTGGAAGCCGCTAAATCCTCTTTCAAAACAATTTTTGAAGCAGTTTGATTGAAAAACATTTTTTTTGTGCACTACATGAAAAACTAATTTTTTGTCTTTCCATTGCTCTAACACAAAGTGAGCGGAGGTGTTCATAAAAATGAGTTGCTTCCACAGTTGTCAAGACGAGAATCTTACGGGGAACTAAAGTTGTGAAGTTAAAGCTGTTTCTATACAATATTTTCCCTAATTTTGAAAAAAAAATACTTACTGACAGTTGATAGAATGAGAATGACAAATCCTCCAAACATGGGGATGCTGAAGCCAATGCTGAAAAGAGACAACAAGGGAATAAGAAGCAGAAAAAATTTAAATTTTTTTTAATAACATGGAACTTTAATTTACGTCACGCCTTTATTTGAATTTTCACGCCTATAATCAAAGTTTGAACTCTTACATGTCAGTCTTTATGACTCATTTTTAGCTTTTTGCAATTATTGCATGATCTCACTCAATAATGTTAATTTTTCATAAATTTCTATCATTGGATTAATGTTTTCCAGGTTTTGCGCCATAAATTGAACACTAGATGTAGAATCATTATTCTTTGCTCACTAAATGACTTACTAATTAGTTAGCACTCCAATGAATGGATTAGCAATTAGCTGGACTACGGCCTTGGAGGCAAACATGATCCCAACTCTGACATTTTCTTGATTGAGTTGTCTTGCGTACAGAATTGAGGAGGACAGATCTTTCCTGTGCGCAGTTCCAGAAACTGCAAACCTCTTAACTCTCCTCTCATTAGCTGATTTTGGTACTGCTGACTGTGACGTAGAACTATTTAATGGTGGGTGAGATGTGACGTCAGCCCCCCTTCTGTTAAGATATCGTAGCTGTTTGTTTTTAGAGGGCGACTCTTGATTTGTGTCAGGATCGTTTATGAAAGCCATTTCTGTGTCGAATATCCTGAATTACAAGTGCACATAGATTTCGAATCACAAATAAGAAACTAAGTTTCATATTTGCATACAGACGAAATTCAATCAGATAAAACCTTAACTACACAAATTTATTTCTTTCCAAAATAACAGCAGATGGAAATTTTTCTTATTGAGACAAGGTAACAAGTCGACAAAAAGCATAAATAATGAGGCGAACTTCAAAAATCAATCAACATTTTTCAAAACAAATAATTTCAAAAGTCTTAAAAATCATTAGATTTTAACGAAATAATTCTTGATAAGTTTACTAAAAAGAGACTTTTATTATGAAACCAATAGGAGCTGTCTTTATTTAGACTATCCCATAGGAACGGACTAAAGCTGCAGAAAAACTCAAAAATTTACAATCAACAAATTACAAACATTGCAAAAACACAAATTACAGAAGCCATTGAAACCATTAGCATTTATCTGATTATTATTCATTTTTTTCAATTTTATTTACACAAAACCCGATAAAATTATACTGAAAGAATAAGCCAGTTAAATTGGACCACAATTGAAAATCATTGGGATCTGTTATTACGCGAATCTGCTAAAAGAAGAGAAAAGAAAAACAAATACACCACTCAAAAAGTTTTTTTTAATGAAAACGCATATTGTCCAATGAACAAAACATCAGTTGCGACTTAACATCAGTAGATATAGTTTTTTAAGTAAAAAGATTTAGATGGGACCGGGACCTTTCAATGATAAGAATAAGTTCCAAGTTGACTAAAAGAACAACAAAAACTGAAAAAATTGTAAAATCATTGAAAAATCACAAAATCATAACATTTGGGGCTTTTCGCTAAAAACTGACGGCGTCGGGTAACATCAGTCATTCAATTCTCAATTACAAGCATATGAGACAGGTCAGCATTTTACGGCTACTTTAACACAAAAAAAAACAGGCAAAAACAGCAAACTCCAAAAAAAGAGCCATTAAAAACTGATTTTTTTACTAAAAACTTTTCTATGTTCAATTTTTTTTTACCAAGAATGGGACTCTTTTTTTATAAAACAAATTGACTTCAAAAAATCAACAAATATCAACAAATACATTAAAACCACGAAATTCTTTTAGAAAACCCGTAGCATCAACGCCATTAAAATCAATAGCTTTCAACTGGAGCCAATAAATACGCCAAATAATGCCTCGATGGGATCACAAAGATGTTTGTTATTCATAGGTCTTCAATATGACATCACAAAAAATCTTATGACTATGAAATCAACAAGAAGTATAGGCAGAAACAAAAAAAGTAAGTAGAAAAGTGCAAGAAGGAAGTTTCGAAGCCATTTAAATCATAATTTTCTCGCTGAAAGTTTTTCTATGATCCATTGAACGTCCGTTCCAATGAGAGTTTTCAATATTAGGCTAATGTGATAAAATTGCAAAAGGAGCCAATAATACAAAAATATCAGAAAAGTTTAAAAAATTATGGCAACTTTAACTTGTTGCACCAATAGTTAGAGGATAAAACCGCTAACCGGACTAAATTTGTTTGCAGTGAGCTGTACTGGGCCCTGTACTGTCATTACTGAGACTGATTTACAGTTCATAAAAATAAGTTAATAATAGGTTACTGTTTAAAAAAAATTCCGAAAAACCATTTTTATAGACCTAACAGCCATTAGATGTTGACTCATGGCACTAGATAGGTGCACATAATGCACAATATGTTAGAATATTGATCAAACTATAGTATTGAACTGAGTGAGAATTATTAGAAAGAAAATTTAATTTACCAGATTACCAAGACAGGAGCAAATTGATTTTGGTGACAAATTTTTTATAAAAGAATCGTAAAGAACTGATGCTTAGAGTCGGTATTTGGTTCAAATGGGTAAAACTAGAAAGCAATTCTTAGATTGGGATTCTTTGACGTAAAATCTTCCCAGCATGTATTGAATGATTTGGATACCACCAGAAATGTGAACGATTTCTTAGAAAAGTGTAAATCCATACAATCTATGGTATCGCCTGCGACAGATTTCTGGAAAATTTGGAGAAGCAAATCATATTGGGTAATCTTTGCGACACTCACTGTAACTCATGGTGCTAAGATTAATTTTGTGTCTATTCTTTTTTTCATCCCCAAAATCAAATCACCATTTTGATCTATTAATCAAATCTCTCCTGTAAATCTCTAAATTGTACTGTAAAATATCCCTTTTGTAGTTCTCTAATTTTGAGAAATTTGTTTTTGTACTTAAATAAAAACGCCTTTTATTCTGCTTGCGAAAACCCATAATCCAACAGTTCATAGGCCCAGATTTTTTATGAGTCATAAAAATAATTTCTAAAGCCAAAAAAAATTGTTGCTGACAGTCATAATCCTTTTCTGCTTAGTACCATTTCTTTTTACAATTGTTTTGCCTGCTCAAACTACGATGGATCAACAGGCAATGAAACTGTTGACCTACACAGGAAACGAGGAGGACTTTCCAATCTGGAGCACGAGATTTGTGGCGATGATGCAGACAAAGGGACTCTACAAATCACTTACTGGGACAGAAGAGCAACCCAATGAGCCTACACCACCAGCAAATGTGGCAAGCAAAGATGCAAAGAAAAGACAAGGTGCTGAAGGATGCAAATGAGAAGGAAGTTGCAGACGTCAAAGAGAAACGGAGCAATGTGTGGTGCGATCTGGCACTGACTCTAGATGCAACAACCCTCATGCTGATAAGATATGACAGTGTGGGAGATGACAGCATCGGAGATGAAGCAAAAGCTTGGAAGCTTTCGCAAGAGAGATTTCAGAGTGTGGCAACGCCGAGTGGTGACTTTGGCGACCCAGTTTACTCGACTGCAGCTCGATGATTCTGAGGATTTCGATAGTTTCTTCATCAGAGGACAGCAGTTGCTCACAAGGCCACAAGAAACAGAAGAAGCAGTCTGAGAGATCCTATTCAACTCCTGGGTCCTTAATGGTCTGCCAATTAGGTATGCAAATTTTGATATACAGGAAAGCTTCAAACCGGCAACGAACTTCAGAGATATGAAGAAAAGGCCGCAGAACTTCCATGAGAGCACAGAACAGAGACACAAAGTACAAAGTGGTTCATTGCACTGGCAGTGAAGCGTGAATTCACGAAGGGACCCAGAAAGGAAACTGTTTTGTGTGTGGGATACCTGGATATTTTTTCCGAGGACTGCCGGAGGAAAGAGACAGTACAATGCAGCAAGTATGGTGAGAAAAGTCACCTGGACATGGCATGCAAGAGAAACAGATGGAGGCGAAATGAGTCAGTGGCAATGGATGGCATACTAGGCAGCTCCTACCCAGTGGAAGACCACAGGCATGCTAGTGGACAGTGTTTGTACAGATCACAGTGACGAACATTGATGCGTTCCTGGACTTTGTGCCCATTCAATCAGTGGACAGAAATAACAACGGAGAGGCTTTCAGAGTGGTGAGTGGTGGGCAGAGGCTGTGTGAGGATCAGCATAACCTCAAACAAAGGGGATTTCCAATGAGAACTCAAAAATGTTTTGTGTGTGCCTGACTATTCCGCAAACCTCCTATCAATCTCAAGATGCACCAAGTGGGGACACAGCTGCATTTTGGGTAGCCTTATTGGGTAACCTTTGCAACCTTCACTGAAATTCATGGTGCTAAGATTAATTTTGGGTCTATTCTTTTCTTCATCCCAAAAATCAAATCATCATCTTGATGTAATAATCAGATCTCTCCTGTAAATCTCTAAATTATACTGTAAAATATCCTTTTTGTTGTCCTCTCATTTTGAGAATTTTTTTCTACTTAATTAAAAACGCCTTTTATTCTGCTTGCAAAAACCTATAACCCAACAGTTTATGAGCCCAGCTTTTTTATGAGTCATAAAAATAATTTCTAAAACCAAAAAAAATTGTTGCTGACAGTCATAATCCTTTTCTGCTTAGTACCATTTCTTTTTACAATTGTTTTGCCTGCTCAAACTACGATGGATCAACAGGCAATGAAACTGTTGACCTACACAGGAAACGAGGAGGACTTTCCAATCTGGAGCACGAGATTTGTGGCGATGATGCAGACAAAGGGACTCTACAAATCACTTCCTGGGACAGAAGAGCAACCCAATAAGCCTACACCACCAGCAAATGTGGCAAGCAAAGATGCAAAGAAAACACAAGGTGCTGAAGGATGCAAATGAGAAGGAAGTTGCAGACGTCAAGGAGAAACGGAGCAATGTGTGGTGCGATCTGGCACGGACTCTAGATGCAATAACCCTCATGCTGATAAGATATGACAGTGTGGGAGATGATAGCATCGGAGATGAAGCAAAAGCTTGGAAGCTTTCGCAAGAGAGATTTCAGAGTGTGGCAACGCCGGCAGTGGTGACTTTGGTGGCCCCGTTTACTCGACTGCAGCTCGATGACTCTGAGGATTTCGAAAGTTTCTACATCAGAGGACATGAGTTGCTCTCAAGGCCACAAGAAACAGGCGAAGCAGTCTCAGAGATCCTATTCAACTCCTTGGTCCTCAATGGTCTGCCAATGAGGTATGAAATTTTTGCTATACAGGAAAGGTTCAAACCCGCAACGATCTTCACAGATATGAAGAGAAGGCCGCAGATTTTCCATGAGAAAACAGCACAGAGACACAAGGGACAAAATGGTTCAGCGGCACTGGCAGTGAAGCGTGACTTCACGAAGGGACCCAAGAAAGGAAACTGGTTTGTGTGTGGGATCCCTGGACACTTTTCCGACGACTGCAGGAGGAAAGAGACAGCACAATGTAGCAAGTGTGGTGAGAAAGGTCACCTAGATAGGTCATAAGAAAAGACACAGATGGAGACCAACATGACTCAGTGGCAATCAGCGGCATACTAGGCAGCTCCTATCAGTCTCAAGATGCACGGAGTGGGGACACACTTTCATTTTGGGTAGCCTTATTGGTTAAATTTTGCGACCTTCACTGTATTTCATGCCGCTAAGATTAATTTTCTGTCTATTCTTTTTTTCATCCCCAAAATCAAATCACCACCTTGATCTAATAATGAAAGATTTATTTCAGAAATAGCTGCATGAAACTCCAGAGGGGTATTCGGGTAAAGCCAAAACAATAAAGTTATTTGTTTTGTTTACGCTGCAGCGTTCTAGAAATCAAAGTGAGTTTCAACAGTGTGAAATTGACAGTGCAAGGAAGTGGCACAGACGATCGGGTTATTTGTATCAAGCGGGTGTGGTCAGGAATGCACCAGAGCAGACAGACAGTGTGGAACTCGATGATGTATGCAATGTTAGCCCATTGGCAAAGATCACAATGACTACAGTACCAGTGCCAGAGACCCAAGCGGAAGAGAAACTGAAGAGAGTGTTCACGGACGTGATGGAACTTTTCAGAGTGGAGTCACTGTCAGGGTTTCGGTTCTGCATAGTGTTTGCAGACCAGTGTACAAAGTTTGTGTTTGTGGACTCGCCTAAGGCAAAAAGTTAAGCAATGGCGAGCCTGAAGACGTTTGTTCTCAGTGTGGGGATTCTTCACGCAAAAAAGATTAGGAACTTGATTGTGAGACGTAAAGAAAAATGCCCAGCAGAGTTGATGCGAAGCATAAAACCTAAGTTTCCAATTAAAGAATTATCTTTTTTTGGTTACACAGTCTTTGTGAGGAAAAGGGAAAGAGACGTCAACAAACTTGAACCCAAGGCACTGGAAGGAACATTTGCGAGTTACACTGAAGGAGACAAAGGATACCAAATACACGCTGGGTGGTGGCAGTTAGAGATGAGATTATCAAGGAGTCCGATCTGGGCTCAATTCCTGACAACGCAGACACCCAACCTATTAGATGAGGGGTCACAGCAACTGGGGATCTGGCACCCAGATGATGGTCATCAAGACGGTGGCAACAAAGAGGAGCAGGGCACATCCACTGCAAAAAAGGAGTAGTGGCGTGACGCAAAGAGCGTGAACACACAAGAAACAACACTGAGACGAGAAGCCTCGGATTTTGAGGAAGCAGCACTAGATGAAGAATCTACTGCAACAAGAGGGAGTCTCAGAGAATCGAAGTCACTGGAAGACAGTGACACGGAGGATAGTCACAGTCAGAGACAGTTGGCTTCTCTTGTCACAGTCAGAGAAGAGGCATTGGAACAATCGGACAGGTCAGAGCCCAGACGAGGGACACGAGCAAGGAATGTTCGCAATTTTTGGAGAACTCAGGACCCATCTTGCTGTGATTGAGGGTGACCATGTGGAACCCAAAACAATCCACTAAGCCAAGCAAGGTGACGACTGGGACCAGTGGCACCGGGCAATGAAGGATGAGGTCAAGGCACTCCAAGACAACCAGATTTGGAACCTAGTGAGTCCACCCACAGACGGGGATGCCATACAAGGCAAATGAGTCTAAAAAATGAAATCGAGACCCACCGGTCATGTCGACAAATACAGAGCACTCTATGTGGCAAAAAGCTTCAAACAAGTAGATAGATTGGACTACTTTGAGATTTTTGCGCCTACCTGTAAGCCGGAGACCTTCAGATTTTTACTTAAAGTATCAGCGAAGCAGGGTCATGTGATGCACCAGTTTGATGTCAAGACATTTTTCCTGCACTCTACAATAGGGGAAGAAGTTTATCTGGAACAGCCACAGGTGTATGTAGAACAAGGATATGATAGAGGGAAGTTAGTATGTTGACTGAATAAATCATATTATGGTTTGAAACAAGCAACTAACAACTATATGAAACTGTCAATCTTCCTACTGAGACAGGGGTTCACCAGAAGCAGGAACGAACATTGTTTGTTCGCGAGAGCAGAGGAAGAGGGTAACATCTTCATCTTGGTCTGGGTTGACAACATCATAGTAGAATCAAGAAGCATGACAGTGATCTCCGATGTCAAAAAAGCACTCAAGTCAAAATTTAACATTGAAGACAGAGGGATGTTGTAGTGGTTCCTGGGTCTAAGAATTAGACGAGAACAGAGCAAAGTCACAGTCGACCAAGAACGCTGCATAAAAACAATGCTTGAGCGGTTTCAAACGGATCAAAGCAAACCCTCAACAACTTCAGCTGATTTGAATTTGAAACCTCAGACAGCACAGAACAGAGACGAAGAAGTGGACCAAAGGATCTACAGAAGGTTGGTCGGATCAATTCTGTATCCGGCCAAAGAGGCGAGGCCAGACATCATGTTCATAGTCAACATTCTGTTCAGACAAACGAATGCACCAACCAATCAACTCTGGGTATGCGGAGAACAACTTGTGCGATATATTCAAGGTTCAGAAGGTTTAAAATCTACTTACACAAAGAAACAAGTTGTATTTAGTGGGGGAAACTGATGCAGACTGGTCTGGTGATTTAAACAACAGAAAAACAACGACGGGCTATTACTTCAAGCTCAATAAACGGACCGCAGCACTCAGCTGGGTTGTCAAGAAGTAGGCCACAATTGCTCTTTCTTCATCCGAAGCAGAATATCAGGGGATGGCCGCAAGAGTTCAAGAAATATTGCAACTGAAACAACTTCTGGAGGATTTCAGCATCCAACAGAAACATCCAATAGCAATTGGAAAGGAAAACCAGAGTTGTATCAAATTGTGCCAAAACCCAGTCGTGAACAAGAAGAGCAAACACATTGAGAAAAAATTTAATTTCATTCGAGACAAGACGGAAGAAGGGACTATTTCAATTTATTATGTTCCTACTGACAATATGGCAGCCGACATCTTCAAGAAATACTTACTCGTATCGAAGGTGGAAACGTTCAGAACTGATTTGATTGGGACAGATTCTACGCACTAAGCTCAATTCAAAGTGGGCGTATCAGAAAATCGATCAAACTATAGTCTTGAACTTAGTGAGAATCAGAAAAAAGATTGTTTAACTTACCAGATTACCGAGACAAGAGCAAAATAGTTTGGGTGACAAAGTTTTAATAAATGAATCGTCATGAACTGATGCTTAGAATCGGTATTTTTTCAAATTGGTGAATCTAGAAAACTATTTTTAGAATGAGATTATGTGATGTAAAATCTTCCCAGTATGTATTGAATGACTATGATACCACCGGAAGTGTGAACGATTTCATAAAAGAGTGTAGATGCAAACCATCTATGTATCCCATGTGACAGATTTCTAGGAAGTTTTAGATGCAAACCATATTGGGTAACATTTGCGACCCGAACTGTAAATCATTGTGCTAAGATTAGTTTTGTATCTATTCTTTTTTCATCCCCAAAATCAAATCACCATCATGATCTAATTAATTTTTCTACTTAGTAAAAACTCCATTTGTCCTCTTCCGAAAGTCCATAACTCAACACATTACGAGATCTATTGCACTTTTAGTTAAAATTACGAAAACTCAGAGTCGAAGCCAAAATGAAAACATGAGCGATTCCTTGAAAACGAATATTTTGTTCATTCCCTTTGATTTGATTGTAAATCGGGTTTGCCATTAACGGAACCTCGATATGAAAAGTGACTAATCCCCAGATGACTTAAAACAATAATATAAAACTTTTCTAAAATAAGAGCTCTCAAATGAAATTCGAATTTTTTTTATAGTAAATTTCCCTATGGCACCAGAATTAGACATTTTTTCGCCTTTCGTTTATAAGGAACTCAAAGTTTTTGAATTAATTTTTTTTAACTAAAAAAATCTTATTTTGAAAAAAATACATTAAAAGTGAACAAAATTATGCTAAATACCCCGTGTCCACACAAAACTTCAACCCTCGATACTTCCTCCAAAAAAAACAAAAATAAAAAAAAAATTTTAAATTTCGAATTCTACGCTCCACGAGCTTTTTAATTATACCACTTACATTTCTCTACGATGAATATATCGATCGGCCAAAATTGATTGAACAAAAAAACCGATTTGACTATATAAATCCTCCCACCCCCACATGTGGGGTCGGAACAATAAATAGACTAGGGTATAATTATTGAGTCAAGAGCATGTGAGCCATACGAGACCGCTGTACATGGCCATGCCTCTAACACAATGTTGAATGTAATCTGGAAACAAAGACGGCTGGTTATCGCGGCGAAGCACCCTGGGTCGAGGAGTCACCGCTAAAAATCGCTAAGAGATGTAAGATTTGCGGTGAATTTGAGTAAAAGTGTAAGATTTGCTGAATGCGGTGAAAAAAAACTTTTAAGCGGTGAAAAAAGTATTTTCACCGCTTAAGCGGTGAAAGAAAATTTTTCACCGCTACCAGCAGGATGCAGTGAAAAAATTTTTTCCGCGCTACTAGCAGAATGCGGTGAAAAAAATTTTTCACCGCTAAGAACCGCAAAAATTCACCGCATTCAACGCTAAAAGATGCGAGCGCTTTGCGGTGAAAAAAGTTTTTTTTCACCACTATTCACTGCTAATCTTACTTTATTTTTTGGCCAAACCTCGACCCAGGACACGCCCACCAGTACGCCAACTAGGAATATATTATCTGGGAATATTGAAATTTTATTTCTTAATCGATAAATTTGTTGTCCATTTGAAACAAATTTTTTGTCGCTCATTTGATACGTCGCCTTGTTGAACCGTCTTCTTGCCTCTCTGAAGTCAATAAACTGATACGTTAAAAGTCAAAAGCTTTTTATGGTTTATAGGGATAATTCATAGAGTTCATTGGGAGTTTCCGCTTTCGGTGACGAACCGCTTTCGGTTTATGTAGAAGTAGCGATAAGTAGTGGCCGGATTTTCGATTTTAAAAAAATCATCAAGTGTATACCTATAAAATATTTTTATATATGTAATATGAGCAGAATACTACTGTAACTTAATCTCTGAGAGGAAGTTAAGTTCTTTCGACAAACTTGAGGTATATCAGAAAATTCTCTGCAATCTTTTGAGATCTGATCAAATTATAACACCTTATGTAACCTTTTATAGGGTAAAACCTGATTAGACAAAAATAATTGGTGCAAGATATGACAATCCTATAAGAAGATCCACGCCTTTACATACTTTTGCCAATAATTTTATCCAAAATTTGTCAGAGCTTATTCAATACTTTGGGAGTCAATGGGAAATGAACGAACTGTGGATATTCGTAAGCATTTGTGTCGTTGTCACTGCTGAACTCTGCTAATATTTCGGATGGTGGTGGCATGGTGCGACCCGAAGACCCCTGATCACTCTGCTGTCTGCTATTGGTGTTGTCTGATGACGTCATGGAAGAAGCGTAGGAGGAGGAGGAGGAGGACGAGGACACCGTGTCCCCATTGGGATGCTCCAATTTGTACAGGTAATCAGGGATAATTGGCACTGAAACAATGCAACACGAAATAATGGGTTTTATTTACTCAACAGTTTAAATTTCAGCCACGTGAAACGAAGCTTGCATTTTGATAAGAAACTTGTCTTAGCGAGATGGTCTGCTAAGAAGGTCTGCTAATTACTGAAAGAAAATTTGATAAGCGTAAAAATTAAAGTAAAACTTACAAGTCTGGAAAGTATTTTTAAATACCAATATTACAATGGCCCCCGTACTGAAATTTTCTATTTGGTTAGAAAGGACTAAATGATTAGCAGATGGCCAGAACAGATGTACATCTGAGAAATGTAATTTTCTACTTTCTACTATACGACTATATATTAATCTAAGCAAACAACCAAACAGGCTCATGCAAATCAGTCTCAAAACTGAACGGCGTAGTCACAGTTGACTCTTACTAGAATGTTACAAAAGAAAAACATCCTACCGCCTCCAGTCCATTCAGTGCTTTTTCCCCAGCCCATTTTTCATTCAGAGACAAAAGAAATTCTTCATGTAATTAAAACAAAATCCGGGAGCTGTTTCTCTTTCCTAGTGCACAACTGTTCAATATGTTCACTATATTTTTAAAATGTTTTTTTTTAAATTTTTGTACTTAAGCGACTTATGTTTTTCCAAACATTCAAATTTATCTGGCAGTTGCGAACTTTATACAACATTGGCATTCTTTGTCAATATCGACCGTTTAATTCTTTTGCAAAGATACATAAAATGGCACCATTGAAAAGCAGCTCATGAAAAACTGAATCGATAGTTGAAATGAAATTTTAAAACTCATTAAAATTTTAAATAATGAGGCTTAAAGAACTCAATATTTTCAAATTTCATTCTTTTTCGCTTAGCCTACGCTTATTTGCGTATATAACCCCGCGACACAGCGACTGAGAGATACTCCATTAACAAGCAGATTCAAAAGAAAGATCTAGATTGGCAGTTAGGCTCAACAATAAAAGTGTTTGAGTCAAAGAATTTAAAAAAAAATTTTTTCCACATAATTTTTTATTTCAGATAGAGCGTTTGTAATCCAGCAAAAAGTTGTTCGTGGTTACAATAGGTTCTGATTACATCCAAATTGAACAGAGATCCGGTATATCTACGTCAGTTATGGCAACGCCTCTAAGTAACTGTTTTAACTGAAAAAAAAAACCTATTTTTTTGAAAAATTCAACTAACTTTTATTCTATACGAGCACGCAGTTTATACTTCTCCCAATTGAAATCAAAAATTTAGATTAAAAGTATTCGTCTAAAAATGGCAAAATTGAAAACAATTGTTTTGACTTTGAATATTTTTTCAAAATGATGTTTTAAGTATTGGCTTTAATTAACGTTCTTTCTTTGTGCAGGCTCATTATTCATCAAATTTATCAATTTCCAGTGAGGCGTTTGTCAAAGATTTTAAAAAATTAAGTTGACAGCTAGGCTCTCTATGACTTTAGCACCATTTCTGTTCGTAACGTGTTTTTGTAAAATTCTGAGTTTTGCCCGCGGTTGTTGCTTTATTCAAGTTTTATATCTGTGCTTTTGCTATCTTGTGCTTGGGTTAAAAATGAAGGTTCTGTGGCGGTCATGATTGATATTGAGAGAAATCCTTTTAAGCGTTTCCGTTGATACCTAAAGATCTATTTCGGCTTTGTTTATATTTGTTTTCATAAATTGTTAATCAAGTTTCCAATTTTAATATTAGATGTGGTTCTTTTTCTTGTTTTTTACAAAGTATCTTTTAAAAAAACCATATTTCACATTGCAACATAATTGATAAATCTAGAGGTTATCATTTTTTATTTGATGCATTCTGTCACATCAAAACTATTAGACTAAGGTTATATTAGACTTAGCCTGAAAATGACAGACCTCATTTGATGTGACAATTTGACTAGGCATGATTAAAGATCTTAATAGTAGAATTTTGCGTTTCTTATTTTAAGGTATTTTTACGAGAAGTTGTTTTCAGAATAACTAGCGACTATTTAGTTTTTTGCCATTTTGTGCTGCTTCTTCCCGATCTTCCATTGAATATCAGCAGTGATGGGCCCCATTATGCCCTTTGTTTCTAATGATAAAATCTTTTTTGCGCGACTTTGTTGGTGCCTGTTTTAATGAATTTGAGACCACTAATTTTCAAAGACAAAATCAGATTCTACTTTTGTCTTTTATTCGTTTTCCCCAATTTTAAGTTCATTGATATCCTTCAGAATCTCTGCTTTCCTATGTCAAACGTCCTTTCAACTATTGTAATCGCACTTTCTAGTTTTGACGCAACAACGTCATCTAAAGGGTGAGCAAATAAGGAAAAAAAACTTTTTCGCTTTGTTCATTTTGGATTATATACTGATATACGTTTCCTGAAGTTGGCCATCAAGAGCAACTCCAATCATATGATAAAACGCTAGGTCCTGTTACAACTCTTTTCTATGGAATATTATTCCGAATTTGTCATCCTATGTTTTTTACCTTGTCGGAAAAAACTACTTTTCATTTTTTTCAACTATTATGCCTAAAATCTTCTCTAAGTAATTTTCAGTCAACAGTCAACCTACTCAGTTTGAATTCATAGAGCACTTACTCAGCAAAACAACCTGAAACGGACGAAGTCAAGAATGAAAAAATAAGTCAAAGATCAAACGGGATATGCCCATAGAGCCAAATTTTGAATCTTTGATACATAAACTTTCGGATCTTTTCGTTTTATGCCTCCCAGTACGTTATGCCCCCTAATTATAGAGGACGTACCATTACATAGTAAATTTTTATGTAAAAATATGGAAAGTGCGTCAGGGGGCGCAATTAATATGCACCCACGAAGCGGGGGGCACACACGGAAAAGATCCAATTTTTGTTTTATTTAGTTTAGTATCTTCGTCTAAATACCAATTGGTATTCGTAGTAGTTTTTTATCTTTTCATATGTAAATAGCAGTAAAGCAACTAACAACACATTCTTTGGGATTATTGTATAAGAAAATTATTAATTTAGTATCATTCATTTTTTCTTACTTCATTAATCAATAGCGGCTATTTTTTTTTTAAAAAAAAAGAGAGCAATTTTTGTCGATTTGAACTCATTTTTTCAAAATCGCTTTTTAAGTGGAAATAAAAAGGCATTTTTTTAAAATTAGTTTTTGTCGGATGTTGAGTTTTGAAGGAGAAATTAGCTGAGAGAAACCTCTCTAAAATTGATAGACTGGTTGTTGCTGTTTTGATCGTTTAAAAACTTTTTCAGATTTTTTAGAATTCAAACTTACGAATCCATTCATTTTGGATGCTCGAGCAAAGCTAGCAAAAAAAAACATTTTTCCAATGGTTGTCGTGACCGTATATGATTTAAACTTTTGTCAAATCTACTATCATTTATCAAATTAATACTCATACTTACCCCTCATCTCGGAAAACAGCTATTTGGTAGGTTGGAATACTTCCTGTGCAAAGCAGAGAGGTTTTCCATCTTGCATTACTATCAAAAAAATTTTTGCATTGAGAAATTTGACACATTTGGAATCGGGCATCATGGCAATGTATATTTAAGTTTTGGGTCATAATTTTCTGACACGTAAATACTTAACCTCATAATACTGAAAACAAAACCAAGTTCAAAAGATATCTACAAAGGAGAGAAAACAGTTCCCGGTTTCTACAAGTTCAACTCTTTTTAAACAGGGCATGCACTGGGGGAGGGGGGCAGGGATAGCGGCGAGGTGAGTCGTAAATCGTGATTCGGACAATGTTTACGAGAATGAAGCACGTATGAGGCACTCACCAATACTTGTCAGTAGCATATTGTCCAAAAGGAGCGCAATAAAGACAATAAATATGAGAAGCTTCCGCGAGTTTCGCATCTTTTCTAGTACTGGGGCCATTTTTGATGGCAACTCGTAGCTGTTTGCAGATGAAAAATATACACCAGGTGTTGTCTGATGTTGATACGAGAAGGCTTCCGATTTCTTCTCACCACCCGGTTCGTAATTGTTATTGAAAAGCAGTTCTTTAGGCGAATTCAAAGAGTCGGCAATGCTCGCGTTGGGATAAGATGTCGTGTATGAATTTGGGTGCAAGTTTGCCGAGTGGGAGCGACTTGGGTTCGAGGAGTTACTGGTTGTGAGAGGGTTGGACGATGATAATGATGACGAGATTGTGGATCGAATTGGCTGGTGTTCGACGCGTATAATTCCCGATTCGGGTGCAGTTGGCGAATGCCGAGACAGATACGAGGTCGATGCCGACTCACCTTGCCTCCCCGGACCCGCCCCCGATTGATACATGTTGAAAGTTGCTGTAGTGGCAGCAGAGGGAATGTTGTTTGGTTTGTTCACGTGCAGCAGAGGTGGAGTGACAACAATGACAACAACAACTACAAGGAGAGAGCACTGATTGGGGGCACTGCGGGTGTTGAGCCCAGAAGGGAGGAGGAGGGTGTGAGACTAGATTAGTTAGCACTAAACAGAAACAAAAAGTAACAGTAACAAACTAGTTAGAATAATTGCTACATTTCTATTTCACCGCTGCAAGCACGTTTATAATGCTCTATTCGTTCATTTCAGGCCAAACCAGCGCCCAAATATCGCTTGATTATCTCCGGCGCAATTTCAACTCAAATTTTAAACAAGTTTTTAAACTTGGCTTTCTGCGAGAAACTGAAAAACTCAGATTCTTCAAATCTGCTTTTGTAATTTAATGACTGCTATAATACATTCTTTGATGACAAGACCGATCAAAAACGGCCAATTTTGCGTGAAATGATTGGTTGGATTTGTCTTTTGAGGAAATTATCGTTTTTTTAAACTGTTTTTGATCATCTTTTTAGGTTCCAAAAACACGCTCAAGTTAATTTTTTTATGCCGTAGTAAATCTAAGTTTTGAACAAAAAATGGATCGAGGTCGAAACATCTCTAAATAAAACTAAATGAGGTTTTATTTAGAGAAATACAGAGGAAAAAAATTGCCTCTTAATCAATCTAGGACAAGCAAATCACACTGAGGCCCATAACTCCTATTGTCCTCAAACTGCAAATGTAAAACGAGAATACATTTCTATCAAAACTGAGAATATATCCGAATTTAATTACTCGAATGAATTTATATTCATTCCAATTGATATAACAACAAGTGGCCAGGATTTTCTTTATATAATACAAGCGAGCAAAATTGCAAATTTCCCTATATCAGAGGCCAAAATGATAAATCATTATCGCAATCCCATTCAAAAGGTTTTCGTCCATGTAAAACTATTGCAAAACGGAATACGCATCGTATATTCACACGCCTCTTAAATGTGCCAATACAACCCTCGTAACGTATCATTATGTCATAAAAATGCCGTCTAAGAAGGATCCTCGTTTAGGTTCACAAGAGTGCCAAAACAATGAGCCCTGCGAAAAGTGGTTGAAACAGTTTCATTTATGCGTTTGGCAAATGGTTAGTCAAAAATTCAAAACGGTTGAAATTTTGCGGAAAAAATGTCTCCAAAACTGTCAGTTTTTTGAAAAAATCTCAAGCGAGACATTTAAGCACAATGAGAAAGCATTGGACGGCTCCTAAATAAAAACAGTCTCCCTCAAATTTTAATCAACACGTAAAAATTCAAATCTAGGGTATCAAAAACATCACAGCGATAAACTCAGTGCAAGATAGGCTTACTTATGCCTATGGGTTTTTCTCTTGAAGTTGATACAGGGCAAAAAATCAGGTGCAACCAATAAAATTGATAGTTTTCATGTCTTACACAAATTAGCAAACTTTGTTGAGGAAAGCGCGGTGGAGGTTTTTCTATAAAACATTAAAAAAGCTGAAGCGCTTTGATACAACAGACTGACCAAGATCACAAATTCAAAAAAATTAAAGGAAGCTAAAGAGACAAAGGTTGGGCACAATAAGAAATGACCACACTCATCAGATTCATCGAAGTTAAATTGGAGTGCCTAATAATAAAAATCGCTGGGAAAAAAAGAAGCATTTGAATCAGCAGTGAACTTCACTAAACGGCAATTAACTTAAAAGTTTTCGCAATTAACTATTGTATACCAGTTAGGAAGAGATTATTGAGAAAATTTTAAAGAAAACAGAATAAACTCAGTAGTTTTACTTGTTTCTGAAAAGTTTTTTTAACCCTGGTAATGTCACGTTGTACATAAAAATTACCGTCAAAAACGTTTATAACACTCACTATTTTTTCCACACTCTCAAATAATCAGCAATAAGAAAAGTGGCCAAAAAAGCCATTTGCTATGTTTTGAATGGGTAATACCGTCAAGAATTCATAACCTTAGACATTTTTCTCCTAAAATTATAAATTTTGTCCCTAATATAAAATTGTATGTTGTTTTTTAAGAGAAAATTATAATTACTGCACTCAAAGACCAGGGAATAGCATTAAAAAGTACCCAAAAAATGCTGAAAATTTTGACTCTGCAGACAAATCAAATCTCAAATCTGGAGCTATATGGCGTGGTAAATATCACGAGAATGTGTTCAATGAAAGAAAAACTTCATTATAGTATTTTTAAAGCACGTTTTGAAGAAAGCAAACGAAACAAAAAGGCAGGCAAAATTATTAAATTTGATTTTTTGTCTCTCGAAGATTAGCAAGCTTGTGCGTTGAATGTCTTCTATAAAAAAAGTTCTTAGAGTAACATCAAACAGTTTAAACAAATTCAGGTTTTTTGTTGCATGTTTTGTAATGATGCAAAATCCAAAAAATCAAAAATCATTAAGCAACTCTATAAAGCTGATGAGGCAAATGTTAGGCAGAATAACAATTGCCCAGATTCGTCAAAGCCATTGAGCTTAAAATGGAGATCCTGTTAGTTGAAATAACTTGGAAAAAGAAGCATTCCTATACATAGTTTGGGGAGAAACGCATCTCAATAAAGAGTTCAAATGAGATCAAATAGTTTTTAAAAATTTTTAAAAGCGGCAAAAGAATTTTTGTGCAAGCAAATTGAGAGTTTTCTTTCTAAATAATAGACCAGATTATATGAGCTTGCTGCCCAAGCTGCAATTGTGGCAAAAATTCATACAAACGTTTGGACCCAATAAAATATAGCCCAATATATATCGAGACGTACAGTTTATTGACCACAAAAATTAGGGCATTTTAAAACTCGCAAAGTGTGTGTTTTCGTAAAGGTTACATGAACTTACCCAAGTCACATCGAATTTCGGGCTTTACGTTGCAATGTTCCTCGTGGATATCGGTAAACGCCAGAAGTTCTCGATGACTATATGTATATTATATAATGTATATCATATTTTAAATTTGGATATAGTAGAAAATATTTGTTAGCTCCTGTGATTTTTTTGGCGAAACAAATTCATCGTACAAATTCATCGTACTTTATTTTGAGTGAGCTTCTCAATCTGGGTTACGCGCTTTGAACATCAAATGAACGTTTCTAAAATCTCTTTAAAACCTCCATAACTATGCATGCAAGCAGTCGTAGTAATCGCGTGCACCTAGTTGTAGAAAAGAAAGGGGGCGTTGAGTGGTACCCACCGATACATGTCAAAAGCATGTTGTCAAGGAGGAGAGCTATTAACACCATAAACACTAGGATGCGTTTGTTGCCCCTGAGACCTTCGAGGGAGGCCAAGAAGGCCACGCACTGGGGCAGGTTACCCCTTGGGGCTGAATAGGAGGCCCTGCTCTCGATACTCAAGGCCTGAAAACGATATAGATACTATCAACTTTTTTATTGTTTCTCAAAATGTGTTGCACGCTGTCATTCCGAACCCCATTTTTGTAATTTGATCTTATTTCGGACACAGCATGATTATGTACGAAAAGGTCACAAAAGGGCATGGTTTCTTTTTTGCGATTATGACCTCCCGGTTTTGTAAGTGAACTCCGCTCGTCATGTTCAGTAAAAGTACTGCAAGAATTAAACTCAATGCGTGCATGAACGAGTACCGAATTTGTACAATTTATTTTTTGTTGTATTTTGGTGGAATTTCGGACCAAGTAGACCGAAATATGCGTATCGTAATTTGGTTGATTGCACTCCAGAGTAGAAAACTTCAATCGCTTACATCATTTTTTCTATAGGTCCCATCAACATGTGTATGTCTTGTAGCTGATCTTCAGGACTTCGTTGACTTCTTCGCACCCCTCCGAATAAATGATTTTTTAACCAGAGTCTAACGCTTAGAATTCGCTCTTAAATACGCGCGCAATCAGCATTTTAGCAGAGCTACTATAAACTCAGTAAAACTGAAGTTCGGACAATTTTGATTCAAATTTTCGACATATAGCAACGTATAGTAAAGCAACAACGTATTATTGTAACGTACAAGCATTAGCGATGATCATAGCAACAAGTGAAAGCTTAGACGGCAAGGTTTTTTCGATGCTCTTTTACTGGTTTTTTGTCTGATGTTATTGACGTCAAATCAGTTCGTATTCAATCAGCAATTGTCTAGAAAACCTAAAAATATTAAGCCGAAAACCAGCTTAATCGATACATATCATGGTTATATTTACTTAAAATTAGGTTAAATGAACTTTTTCGGAACTTTCTATGTATATTAGAACGTTTTACACGCATTTAAATTCAAATCTAAATACTCAATTCTGATTGGTTAATATTCCTTCATTTACTACGTAACATCCTCCGGCCCGGAAGAAGATGTTGGGAAAACTGGTACAAGTTTTACAAGCAGACGGACGAGTGAACCGGTCGACGTACGTAAAACGGCAGAGCGCGCGACGCTATCGGAGCCGTAACGGAGTTCCACAATCCGAGCGGTTGGGTAGTAACCCCTAGGGTTGGTTTCCTCAACTATCCAAACCAAGTCACCGGTCTTAATGTGTTGCTCGGCAGGCGTCTGCCACTTAGAGCGTCGGTTCAGCGTCGGTACGTACTCTCTGATCCAACGGGACCAGATCGCATTAGCGTACGACTGCGCACGGGCGTAGCGTTTACGATGGTCAAGCTCATTATTGCCGACAACAGACGGAATACCGAAAGAGTATTCTCCTAAAAGAAAGTGGTTGGGCGTTAAAGCGTTCAAATCGCAGGGATCGGCGCTTACGGGTGTTAAAGGACGCGAATTGAGAGCATTCTCCACGAGACAAAAGGTAGTATGCAGCACCTCATCCGTGAGGCGACGCGTGCCAAGAATAGTATACAACACGCGCTTGAAGCTGCGTACCAACCTCTCCCAGATTCCACCTTGATGTGGTGCGCTGGGTGGATTGAACCTCCACTTTATACCTTTGTGAGCGAGCTCAGCTGCAATGTTGACAACGTTCCACTTTTCAATACTTTCTCGGAGTTCTTTCTCCGCTCCAATAAAGTTAGTGCCATTGTCCGACCAAATCATGGCAGGTGTACCCCTGCGTGACACAAACCGCTCAACTCCCATAACACAAGAACTGGTGTCCATGGATGTAACTATCTCGACATGGACAGCGCGAGTAGTGAGACAGGTGAAGAGGAAGCCCCACCTTTTCTCGGTAGTACGGCGGACAGTAACACAGAATGGCCCAAAGTAGTCAACGCCAGTGTTCGTGAAGGGGGGAGACTGGTAAGCAAGTCTCTCCTTAGGTAAGTCAGACATGATTGGTTGCATAGTTACAGCTTGGAATTCTCGGCATCTCAGGCAGTGTGCTTTGATGGAACGCAAGGATGATCTTAGTTTCAGTACTGTGTAGTGTTCCTGCACAATTGATCTTAGGTATTCAACGCCCTCATGATAATGCTTTACGTGCGTGTGTTCAAGGAACAGTTTTACAAATGGATGACGTGCATCTAAGATGATTGGGTACTTTACGTTAAACCCAACTTCAATTAACCGCTTGATGCGGCCCGAGGAACGGATTAGCCCATTTGGACTAATAAACGGTGAATGTGGAGCAATTCGGCTACTCCGTTTAACGAATTTAATGTCAAGAAGATCTTTTCTTTCGGCTTCAAAAGACTCTCCTTGCACCAAGTACTGTAGATGACGCTCGGCTTCGTCAAGCTCAGTAGGGTCGGTAATGCTACCATCGGGGTTACGGTAGCCGGCATGTTTCGGCAAAAGCCGGAGAACGTATGCGGCAATGCGCAAGTACTTTTGATAAGAACTAAACTTATCAAATGGAAATAACGACGGAACGGGGGTTGTCTGTTTTTTAACAGATGTAGCGAGAGAAAAATTGTCTTCTATGATGACTGCTTGGTTGACGCCAAGTTTGATGTTATTAATGACGTGTTTGTTCGGTACGGAAGGGAAACTTGAGTTAATTAAAAAATGTGGACCATTGACCCAACTGCTTAGTTGCAAAACCTCAGCGGACATTCCACGCGTGCCAGCGTCAGCTGGATTATCCTTAGTTGCGACGTGGTTCCATTGGTCTACGCTGGTAAACTCCAAAATTTCACAAACGCGGTTTGCAACAAAGATTGGTTGCTTTTCATTAGAGTTTATCCACTGAAGAACGGTCGTGCTGTCTGTCCACATGAATACTTGGTTAACAGTTACAGTAAGTGCCTGAATAATTTCGTTCTTCAGCCGAGCGGCAAGTAGAGCTGCTTGCAATTCCAGTTTAGGGACAGTCATTACTTTCATTGGCGCCACGCGCGCTTTCCCCAAAACAAACGCAAGCTCTGTTTTTATCTTGCCCGTAGGGGTTGTTACTCGGGCTCGAAGAAATGCGACGGCGCTAAAAATATCCTGGGAACTGTCACCGAACGTAGGCAACTCTGTATTATCAAAGGGTCCACTAAAGTAACTTCGAGGAATTTTGATGTTTTCAAGCTTTGGTAAGTCCGCACTCCAGACCAAAAATCTTTGAACCATGTCCTGTGGGAGCTCGTCATCCCATTGCTGTCCTGTGACACGCCAGATGTCTTTTAAGAGCAATCGCGCACCGACGGTAAACGGTGCGACAAGACCAATGGGGTCAAAGACTTTCGAGACAAGACTTAGGACCAAGCGTTGCGTGAGGGACTTGGTGATAGCGCAGCTTGTACCCCTACTCACAACTAAAGTGTCATTAGTGTGATCCCACTTTAACCCTAGCACATGCGATGAATCCTCCTGACATGAAACAATAACCTTGGGCTCAGTAGATTGAGGCGAACCATCAATTCGATCAGCCAGATTTTGCACATTGCTTACAAACTTTGTAAGCTTGAACCCACCGAGATGGAGAAGATGTACCAATTCCTTCGATCTATTGATGGCTTTCTCAGGATACTCCACTGAGTCAAGATAATCGTCCATGTAGAAGTTTTCAAGGACGGCTTTTGCAGCTTCGGGGTAAAGCTTGGCATTGTCTCTCGCAGTGCGTTGTAATGCATAGTTGGCGCATGTGGGCGAGTCTTTAGCCCCGAATATATGGCGCGTATATTGATACACTAGAACGTTAGTTGTGGGGTCCTCCCGCCACAGAAAGCGAAGGGATGGTTGATCTGATGGTAACACGCCAACCTGTAGAAACATTCCCTCGATGTCGGCGGAGACGGCATATGGATGTTGTCGGAAGCGAAGAAGTACGTAAATAAGATTTTGGAGCAGATCAGGGCCAGTGAGCAAAGATTTATTCAGTGAGGCGCCATGAAATTTTGCTGCTCCATTGAGCACCCTACGCACCTTACCTGGTTTGTTCGGGTTTATAACCGGATGGTGGGGTAGGTACCACTCTTTATCAGACCGGCTCTCAACCTTGTGAGCATCCGGAACCTCAATTACATACCCCTTATTTAGGTCTTCCTTGATGGTACTAGTATACTTCTCTCTGAGGTCTTCATCCTTGGCCAAACGTTTTTCGAGCGATTTTAGTTGCACAAGGGAGGAGAAGTAAATATTTGGGAGCTGAATGTTGTCTGCTGCCCACAGCATTCCGACATCGTATCTCAGGCCATTGTGTATGGTGGTACTCTCAAGGATCTCGTGAGCCCTTGCGTCTGCTGCAGATCTGGAGTCGACCTGCTTGTTTGCTCCGAATGATTAAATGTCGTACCATGACTTTACTTGACTTGCTAACTCATTGTCATGTTCGATATTCACTTTAAAGCACGTTGAGGTTGAACAAGAACTTGATGGTAACGGACCGCTTAAGACCCAACCTATGGGTAAGCGTACGGCAACGGGTGAACGCTTCTCATCGGCAGAGAAGTATTCTAACGGGCGGATGGCATGATAGACATCTTGGCCGAGTATCATCTCAATGTCTTTATAGGAATATGTCACGGGATCAAGGACTGCTAAGTGTGGGTAAGTCTCTTGCAGGGCCTTTACATTAATTATATCTGAGCCGACGTTCAGACTCTCCTTAACGAAAAGGTTGACAGTGAATGGTTCGAAATCTTGTTGTTCTCTTGGTTTCACAGTGACTTCAACAACCCTAGTATCAACTACTTCTTCGGTATTAATACCCTTGACAGTTAGCTTTAGTGCTTTACCGTGCAAACCGAGTCTATCTGCGAGACTACCGGCCACCCAAGAGTTACTGCAGGCGGTATCACACAAAACTAAAGCCTTGGTATCTAAACCGGACGAATTGACCAACTGCAATTCAGTCACCTGAAGGAGCCCCTTAACATCAGTAACAGATGACATTGTTGTGGTCTTATTAGGCTGGAGTTGACTAGAAGTTGCTTTACTTTGACCTGTGTTGCCAGAAGACTGTATAGTATTGGGATTTGTTGACTGTTTCGTTGGGAAAACCCTATCTGCTCCATGCAATAGTGAGTTATGCGAACTATTACACCCTTCTGCTCGGCACTTTTTTGGTTGAGGACACTGGCGGAATGTGTGCTTATCACGTAAGCACGAAAAGCAAAGTTTATCATCGGCCACCAACTTAGCTCTCTGGGTTAGAGTCTTTTCCTTGAAAACTCGACACTCCCATAGCCGGTGGTTACCTTTGCATACAATGCACCGAGAGTAAGTGTATGTGGAAGAAAATGGCATTTGCTTCTTTGTTTCCCTTTGTTGTGAGTTTGATGCAAACACTTTTGAGGCTGTTTTGGTCTTTGTTACTGAAGTGATGTTCTCTTCAGGTTTGGCCTTGGTTGCGCTTTGTTTCATAAGATCATGGGCCTCAGCCTTTTCTTTAAGGCAATCGTTAAAATCAAGGAGGGTAGGCTTAACCCAGTGCTTCTTAACCGTAAAGAGTGACCATGACTCTTTCATGTTTGGTGGTAACTTCTGTACCGCTTGATTAAGTAGGGAAGCGCTCTTCAAATTAGCATCATATGATAGTGACTTGAAAACCCCAACGAGGCTGGATATGGCTGCAGAACAGTTAATAATGTTATCACTATTGTGCATTTTAAGAGGCGGAAAGTTGCTTAGTTTATCCAAGTGTGCACTTACGACTGCCTGTGGCTGGCCAAATTTACGTTCCAAAGTCCTTAGTGCATCCTTGTACATTAAACCACAGTAAGCAAACTCGGCGATTGCAATCTTTGCTTTACCGGTGACGAGGGTTTTGAGGTATGTCAATTTAACGTCATCAGTTAGCGATTGCGAGTCAATCGCGCTTTTGAATTGACCATACCACTCGTGCCATTGTAATGGATCGCCATTATACTGAGCAAGTTTCCATTCTGGCAAGGGTTCATTTTTCTTGCTGGTTATTGCATCAGCTAATTCCCTAATCAATGACGCATTGTCCGGTATCGGAGGGGCAGGTGCAGACACCTGCGGACCACTCCAACTCAACGGAGTGGGCCCAACATAATGGTATGTTGGCTGAAAGACCGGAGTGGCCAGACCAGGTACAATATTACTTGTAGTTGCAATCGGGTTTTCCTGATGTGTGCCGGATGGTGATTGCATATCAATCAAAATGGGCGAATTCGAATTTATTTGGTGTGGAAAATTCGTAACTGATGGTGCGATGTGTGCCTGTACATTTGGAGCAACATTATTTACGGTGGTAGCGTCTTGGTTGACTAATGACGGATTGTGCTGTGGAAAACGCCAATGAATCATATTTGGCACAAAACTTTGGCCGAGAGGGATATTGGGCATATTTGGGACAGTAGCAGCAACGGAACGTACAGCTTTGTGTACTGGGTTATTATTATTCTGAAAAGTGTTGTTGACAAGAGGAGGATTAATCAAAGGGGCGCGTGGGATGGGAGCAGTGAGGTTAGGTGCGAAGACTGGGTTCGGAATGGGAAGGACGTTAGGATGAGTGGGTTCGGAGTTGTGCTGTTGAATGTTCGGACTTGGTGGGGCGCTTGGGTGCAGGGGAACGTTTATTGCGGGGGCTGGATGATTTGTTGTCGGAAAAGGAGGAAGAGTGGCGTTTGGCGCTCGGGGGACAAAATTAATTTGTTGTCGGGAGCATATTTGCTGGGCCGAATTATTCTTGGGCAGACTTGATGTTTCAGGTCCCCTGGATTGTGGAATTAGAAGTTGTGCGTTTGGAAATAACTCTGTTGCATTATTCTGATTTTCTTGCGGTGCGAACGGCTGTGGTGGAATGGGCTGTTGAATGGGTGGTGAAGAAGCCCCTGGGGCGTGTACAGAAGGCGGCTGACTATCCGCGGTTCCTTGATTAGTTATGCTTGGATGCGCCATGCCTTGCTGTCCTGTTTGATCCATTTGCGCTCTTAGGTGCGCCTGGTACAACGCCTGTGTGTTAGCAGCAGCCAAAAAATTTTCAGGTGGAGTATCATAGGGGTCGAGTTGCTGCAAGGTCTCATTGCCTAAAATGTAATTGCCTCGACATTTTTTTGGAATAGAATGCCTTGAAATTTCAGTGTTCTGATCTTCCACTGTTTTGCCGTTGTTGTGAATAGGACATTCTGGAGGGTCAATTGTAACCTCTGGTTCACTAGTTTTCTCCTCATTGTGAAAACTTAAAGCAAGTGAGGTGTTGATCCAGTCTCGGACAGCCTTTTCACTTCTCATTGAGCTCCTAGCACTTGCAGTTGTTTCAGATTGGCTACCTTTAGAAACGGCGGCCAGCAATTCAAATTCTTGCAGAGTTGCCTCTGCCAACCGTTCCCTGTTGTTTTCCTCCAGTTCATCTAATTCCATTTGCTTTTTCTGTTTAGCAAGGCGAATGGCTGCCTCATTCTGTTTTTCAATTTCTTCACGCTTCATCTTAGCAATTACATAATCATGTTTACGCTGACTGGATGTTTTTGACGATGTCATAATTGAGGGAAGTCTAGAACGAATGGAAGCCCTTGGTTCCTGGAACTCACTCACTTTATCATCAGCAGAGTTGATGTAGTTTCGTGCTGAAGCTAGGATCTTGTCGTTCTTAGTTGTCATTGCCTCCAAGTAAGACTCTAATGAAGGAACAAGTGCACTTGGATCCTCCGTTTTTCCAGCAAATGCAATCAGGTCCTCATTTTTGTCTACAACAGTCATAAATGCTTCGTTGCACTTTGTTACTAGGCGTTCAACTTTCACTCGCCTACTCTGAATATTTATACAATGAAGGATATCTTCATGTATAGCAAGCAAATCAGCTTCACGTTTTGACCTGGCAGCGTTCAACTTTCTGACTTTTTGATCAAGACTATTAGACATCACGATGTTTTTATTTCCAAAGACCAGCAAACCTACCACTGCACACGGTTAATTATTATATGCACACTCCAAATAAATCGAACCCACGCAAACCAAACCAAACGAAAAAGACACCAAACACAGCACACTGTAGACAGTCTGTAAAACAAACCGCCCTGAGAGCAACGAAGGTCGTCGAGCACACTGTGCCCGACGAATCAGAAGTGGAGCGCTGAACGCTATGCGCTCAACGCGGAGGGAGGCAAAGGACACACGGGAAGTCGAGCAGGCAACGCGCGACGAAACGGAGACGTTACGGACGGGAAGTCGAGCGAGCAACGCGCGACGCGACGGAAACGAGACAGACGAGAAGTCGAGCGAGCAGTGCGCGACGGAACGGAAACGGGACGTGCGGGAAAGCGGGTGGAAAACGCGCTACGCAACGAAACGGGACGTTGGGAGAGAACGGGCGGGAAATGAGGTTGGATAGAACTATGTTAGCAGACCACAGCAAAAACTCAAGCAAACAACCTAGCCGTAACTCCAGAACAAACTTAAGTCACACCCCAGGAAGAAGGAGAGAAACTACTGCAAGACAATCAAACATAGTTCATAATGGGTTTATAACGACAAAATTAACGACAAACTAATTTATGGCAATGCAGTAGTACACTAAAAGGATGCAAAGGTCAAGAAATTTACTAGCCGTAACTCCAGAATAAACTTAAGTCACATCCCAGCAATACCCAAACCAAAACAACCGATCAACATACTAACGGTATTAATCAAACTACAGCAAAATTGAATAAACTACAATAGTGTGTTTGTAGACTAAGATAGTTGGAAAAGTCAAGAAACACTCCAGCCGTAACTCGAGAATAAACTTAAGTCGCACCCTAGAAGGCAACAAGACCAAACCAACTAGCAATCATACAGTTACACACAAACATACAGCAGCAAAATCAATATACTACTGCAGGAAGGCTAGTAATTTAGTAAAGTTGAAAAGTCAAAGGACAATCTAGCCGTAACTCGAGAATAATCTTAAGTCACACCCTAGAAAGCTATAAGACCTAAACAACAAACCAGCATACTAGCATACTCAACATACTACAGCAAAACAACAACATACTTCATCACATATGACATACTACATCGAAAATCGGAAAAGTAGCGAAGAAAACGAAAAGCGAAGTTTTGGGAGAGCGACGTTATTGAGAAAAAAACGGAACACGGAGAATTGGAAAGTTAAATGGCGAAAAGGACGCGGACGAAACGGCACATAAACGAGCGACGAGAAAAATTTATAGGGTTTCGATTTTCTCTGTTTCAATTTTTTTTGTTGTTGGCCGGAGGTTGTGAAAATTTTCACAACTTTTTAAGTTTATTGAGTTTCACTCAATTTACGAACATTCTTTTTCGAAAAATTGATTTTTTTCTGACTACTTTGTAAAAGTTTTATGCTTTTGTCCAATTTTTCTGCATTTTTGGTCAATTTTTTGCAATTTCTTGAATAAGGAACTGTAATCCACTAAACTAGATATTTCTATGCTCAGAAAAACGGTTTATCAATATTCGGTAATAATTTTCTATGTTTTCTGAATTGGATCAAAATTGACCAAAAATTTGCAAAATCGAACAATTTAGCGTATTAATCTATCAATTTTCTCTATATCAGAAGTTATATTTTGCTATACGAACCGACTGTATCCATTTTTTTCGAATTTCTGATAAATCTACCAAAAATTTTCGAAATCGGTGTTTTTTCGTCTCAAGAGTTAGATTTGCGGGGGGCCCTTACCTTTTTTTTACAAAGAATAGTTAAATTTTATCACCCGCAATATCCAAAAGTAGTTCAGGGGTGGGTTTCTTGCCGTCTAAATTTAGTGATAGAATTATGAATTTAATGCGAAATATAAAAGTACTTTTTTCCGTCTTACAGTTTTTTGAAACCTTCTTCCTGCAGCCGGGTAACGCACATCTCCATCTGATTATGTTTATAATAATGTGAAGTCGAAGTCGCTGTTCTCTATCGCTCCAATTATCTCACTCATCTCCAATGTTAGCGCCTGTATTCTATGGAAGGAGGCTAAGAGTGAGATGGGAAGGTATCCTTTAGGATCCATCTTGCGCCTGAGGAAAAGTCACGCTGCAAGTTCTCCACGCCGTAGAGGGGATCTAACAGGGGAGCTCCCACGCCTTCGCCCATGTAAGTACCACCGGTCTCACCAAGCGCTGCTTCGTCGTCGAAGTCACTGTAGAAGCCCCGCTTTTGTCCCTCAATGACATTTGGGGCCCCTGCAGATGTTCTTAGCGCTTCTTCTTTTGTTCTTTTTAGCCTTGCTACTGATGGGTTGAGGTCCGTTGGATGTAGCTGTTGCTGTTGATGCACTTTTTGCAGTTGCGAGAGCATTAGTAGATGCTCGCGGAAGATCTATCGGCACCTTTGTTAGCGGAGGTAGTCGATGGTTCTGCACTCATATCCGATATCTTCTTAATAAATTTATCATAACAATTAGGGGCTAAAAGCCGGTCTCAGCACCAATTATAAATGGTTCGATAACGGAGCGACACCAATATAAACTCAGTAAAACTGAAGTTCGGACAATTTTATTCAAATTTTCGACATATAGCAACGTATAGTAAAGCAACAACGTATTATTGTAACGTACAAGCATTAGCGATGATCATAGCAACAAGTGAAAGCTTAGACGGCAAGGTTTTTTCGATGCTCTTTTACTGGTTTTTTGTCTGATGTTATTGACGTCAAATCAGTTCGTATTCAATCGGCAATTGTCTAGAAAACCTAAAAATATTAAGCCAAAAACCAGCTTAATCGATACATATTATGGTTATAATTACTTAAAATTAGGTTAAATGAACTTTTTCGGAACTTTCTATGTATATTAGAACGTTTTACACGCATTTAAATTCAAAGCTAAATACTCAATTCTGATTGGTTAAAATTCTTTCATTTACTACGTAACAGCTACAAATGGTGGCTGCAGAAATTCATTGCGCTAGACTGATAAAAAACAATAGCGAGTCGCGTGCTGGATTGATAACTTTTGCTTGCTGTCCACTATCAAAAGAATGCGTTGTGCCGCCACGCCTTCTCTTAAAATAGATCAAAGAAAAACTAAAATCTAAAAAGCTTTACAATTTTTAGCTAAAACATATGTTTTAAATTTTAATCACTGATTCGCATTAGGATATATAAAGAAAGAAACAAAAAAATTTATCACTATATTCAATATGAGAGGAATTCACTTTTTCTTTTAATCCAAGTTTTTATGCACTATTTTTGTTTCAAATTGCATAACTGAGTTCTTTCTGTCAACCAGAGTTTATGTGTTTGAAGATTTGTTTAGACATATTTTAATAGCTTGTGCAGTTTTTGCTCTAAATATTAAACCATTTCAAATTTTTTATCTGCTATGATAAAGTTTGTGCTATGATTATCTTAGGTGTTAGTAAAACATTTCTCAACATTAGCATGTAAAGGTTGTTCCAGCTTTCAACATTTCTCATATATTAGATTCGTATAAGACGAATATCTGACATCCTAAATGGACATGTTAAACTGGCAAAAAAGGGGAAGACGTCATTTTTTCAGATGTCATATCAGATCAAAATCTATAAATTGATATTTTTGTTAGGATTGTTTTCGTTAGGACTGCTTGAATGCTATATCTGACTGAGACTGAGACTAAAACACTATCAGAAAAACGGTAACAGAATTAATTTAAAACTCAAAGGCCAGCCTTATTGACAAGCCCTAAAATTTCTTTTCACTCCTAGTCAATCAATCCTCTCTGTTTCAACATAACGTTTTTTCACCCTATATCATTTCAACCTGAAAATTTTTTTACATCCGAAATCCTTTCCCCAAATACTACAGTTCTTTTATTTCGAGTTAAATTTCTTACCTAAATCATAAATTTGTGTTCTGAATATAAAATACAACAATTATAAAAGGAGCAAAAATTTAGCTGAAGTGATAGAAGGGCGAAAATGAAGTTAATTTATAGGAATAACATTAATAAGACTTAAAAGAGGAACACTACAGAGAAAAGTTTATTCAAGAATTTTTTAACAAAAACTAAAAAGTTTAGAAAAGTTTTTCTAAAGTTTTGAAAAAAAACAATTTTTAGAGCCTAATTTCTTTTTTGACTTTTTCCTGTCTTCAAGTTTGAAGAACTATATATTATTGGTGAGGTCACACGCAAACAAAATAATTAGACATGAAAATCCACTTCGTTTCAAGTAGTTTTAAAGGAGAAGTCTTAAATTTGCAGAAAGATTCCAAATACAGCTGCTGCATGCATTCAAACCCAAATAAAAGGAAAAGAACAATTCAGTAAAACTAAAACGTAAACAGAGAAAAAAGAAGATATGGGAAGCAATACTAACTCATGGTCAATGGCCTTGTTTGGACAAAAATTTTCATTTTAGTTACAACAGAGAAAAATTTTCTTTTCAAATTTTTTCTCAGATTCAAGCAATACAAATTCTATTTGTTTTCATCCAAAATTGAAAAAACAAAGAATAGTAACTTAAAAAGTAAATGGAGGATTAGAGGACATAAAAACTACATACCTTTTGATCATCAGCGTTTTTGAGTATTTGTTTCTTCCTTAAGTCAAAAATCTTGAGCCGAAAATCAAGCACAACTGATTATTAATAATTGTGACACCAAACTTCATTCCAATCAGTTTCGGAAAATTGCGAAAAAGACCAATAGTGTTTGTTAACTATGATCTGAAACTTTGGTTGAAGAGCAATAGAAGTTGGCTTTGAATTATAATGACATGCGTGTGATTGCTCGTTACTTTTTCTAACCACTTATTCTTTGAAAATTGAGAGTCATCAAAAAAGAAAAAAGCAAAACATTTTTATGCTTTTTGGTTTTGATGCAAGATAGCTGCTTCGAATTTTTTTCCTGCAGTCCATAACTGGTTTCGTATTTTTAATGAAAACTTTATAATAGAGTTATTTCCCTATGACTTTCCGTAAGGTTGAGACATGCGTGGAAACGTTTCGTTCAGAAAAAATATCTACCAAAATTGTCTTCACATGTGTTAAATCCAAGCTTAATGAGCTTCATAAACTTTTTGCAACAATGATCATGTCATGTGGAATAAGGAAACTTGTTTTTCAATTAAAAAATTTTTCGAATATAAATTGAAAAAAGCATTTTTGAGCTGAGTATGCAGAGTCTGAAAAGGAGTTTGAAAAGCCGACTGAACTTTGAGAGAAAATATTTCTTTGAGAAACAAAACTAAAAGAATCTGTTCTGATTAAATATTTGGGATTTTCATGAGACTTTGAACAGCGCCGTTTTCTCATAGATATGAAATTTTTAGTTCCTGGCATTTATTCCTGCCAAAAATCCTTTTTAGTCACAAAATGTCTGGATTTCTGAATCAACCTAAAAAACTAAGAATTTTGCAAAGAAGCACTGAAATGAGTTGGCCAATTGAAAAATTGTTCAGATTTTAGTGGTATGAAGGGGCTGAAAAGGTAACAAAGTAAAAAAAAATCAGCAAAAACCAGAAATTTGCCTTTTAATATTTTCCGGGGATCAATTCAATTTTAATTTTAAGATGCCTCTCTGTCTCTTGCATAGATAGCGATCAACCTCATTCGACGCAATAAACGGCTAGGTTCACTTGGATATCGTATCCCCTATTTCTCAGCCTATAAAAGAAGCTTTTTGAATGAGGTAAATTCTTAACTCATAAACCTAAGAAATGCGCAAATTATATCCATCATATTCTGAGCAACACTCTTTTGAAACTTTTCTGTCTGAGCAAATTTTTTATATCAATTTCACTGCTCAAAATTTGACGTGATACTTAATAATCAACCAATATGTTTTATTCGATATGGACTCTACTTTAAACCTATTTTAATAAAAACGTACAATTTTTTAAAGCAAATTAACTGTATTTAATGTAAGTAATTTAACCATCTTTACTTTAAAAAGCACATTGGAAACTAAAAATACGAGAATTTAGTTTTTGTTGAGAACACTGAACCTCAAAGTATCTTCGAGAAATCATTTATATGGACCACTTAGTTGTTAAAGATGTCAAAAATTACCCTCCGCGGCCGAACTGAGTTGTGGAATAAGTTCTAGAGGTCAATAACAACGGTGTCCTAATGTCTTTAATCAACTCTCGCTGCGATAAATACAGTCGCACTGCATTCCGATGACGAAGAAATGACTTGTTAGCGCCCCCGATGAATACTACAAAAATCTGAAGCAGTGACAAAATTCTGTTTTGCGACCAGACTATCTTGTTCCTGCCAATTTTTTCAAGCCAATGTTGCTGTTTGAAGTAGTGCGAAAAGGGTGGCGAAAAGATAAGATAGTCTAGTCCTCTGCAGGTTAGTGTTCAACTGCTGCAATTGCAACAAGAGTGTGTGTTAATGAATAATGCCACACGGTTGTTATCGCCTTTTCCGTTTCTAAACAACACGGCTTTGCCTTGGAATTTGATAAATTCTCGATGGCGATAACAACTGTGCGGTAACATTCATTGAACAACTCATGTTGCGATCACAGCAGTTGTATGAGTTAGGCCACACTGCACCTGACTAGAATACCTTTTTCCGCCATTCTATGCTTGCCACTCTTCATGTAGCGACAGTGGTGAAAAAGGGTGGCGGGAAAATAAAGTCTATTCTCAAAGCAGAGTTTTGTCTCTGTTCTAAACTTTTTTTTGTATTCATTGTGTGCTAACCAGTTATTTCATCTCTGAGTTATGCAACGAGAATTTTATTACAGAAATTGAAACGGTCTCTTAAACGATACATTTAGTTTCTCAAAGGTTTGCGAATTATGTCATTTTTTTAAATCTCTCAACTAAAGATATAGATGGGCCAAAATTGAGGTTCCGAATATTTCATCCACCCGAATTAACTTCCTTGATGAATTTCCTAAATCTGCCGGAAGCAAAAAATTTCATCATTAGAGTTTTGACTGATAAGCAATAAGAGAATGCTTTGAAAAAAAACTGTTGGCATGATGATTGACAAAAAATGTCACCTTCAATCCTTGCATCGTAACAACCTGAATTAGCTTCTGCTCTTTTATTTTGAAGGCAAAATTGTCAGCTAAAAGACGAATCGCTATCCATAGGAAAATGAATGACTCATTTGTTTGGTTTGAAACCTTTCGTAAATAATACGGCTGAAAAGCAGAAAGGCACTTACTTTTACTAGCTTGGGTCCAGACATTTCTATAAGGAAAAATATGCCAACAACAGATGATGAGGTGCAGCTATTTCGACACAGTAAACCAAAAATTAAGGATAACATCAACCAGCTCCTTTAAGATCAGGAATTTAACATAAATATGAGTCTGGGAAAATTTATATCAATATCTGTTACACGTAATTTGATAATTTACCCTGTTGAATTAAATTTGATAAATTTTCAGGAGAAAAAGTGGGCTAGAATTGTGGTGATGAGAACAAAAAGAAAGAGCGAGGAGAGAGAAGAGAAAGGGAAGCGAGGGAAGGGAAATAATGTGGAAGATGTGATCAGAAGATGAAGAGTAATTTGAAATGGTGGTTGAAAGCTATTAAATATTTATGAATTGAGATAAGGCCCTATTAGCATGATTAAAAACAACTTCACACACTCTCACCAACTATTACTAACTACAGCCAGTAGAGTTGTTGCTATAACCTACTCTTTACTACTATTACGGGGTGGGGGGGGTCTGGTGTGAACAAACGAGCAGGGACCAGGGAAGTGTGAACAAACAAGCAATCAGTGGATCGGTTTATGAGCGGATGGACAAAAAAACAAGCTACCTGTAATGGTTTTTCAATAACTCATATCAATTTATGAAAAGTTTTGTTTTAATTATGTGAAATTCGGAAGCGCTAAAGATATTCGTCCCATACAAACTTTATTAATCAAGCTAAGATGGTACCATATTCTTTGGAGCAAAGCGAAGTATTATAAGAGTTTGTACCATGACCGACCATATATCCTCTAAAACCAAGTAAGCGCTGATGCCAATTGTGCTCATGAAGTTGATGTACATGTCTTATCGGTCACTTTTTTACTCTCTTGAACGGCTACAAAGAAACAAAGAATAAAGTCAAGAAAGCGACCGACAGCAATTAAAGGTGTTGACAATGAGCTTTTTAGTCCAGGCCTGTAAGTTGGGCCAGAAAAATTGTAAATTCTGAATTTGAATCACTTAGTGGAGTAAAACCATAACTCTTCTCAAAAAGTTTGTCCGACAATTTTATCAGAACAGTCTTGTTCATTTATTTTTAAAGGCTTGGAATGGTATATAAATACTGGAGAGATCTATTGAGTAGAGATGACCTATACTGTTTTAAGTATTAACAAAAAGTTAAAGTAAATTTTGTTCTTGTCAGTTTGTTCCCAGTCAAAAACAAAACACATCCTAACGAGTGGAAACAAATCGGAACCATTAATGAGTTTTACCATACGGTTGTTATCGCCATCGAGAACTTTTCAAACGGCGAGTCGAAGCCGATTTGCTGAATAACTTTGAAAAACATTAACAATCGTGTGGTAATGATTTTCATCAACTCCAGTCGCAAATATAGCCGTGGCTATTCTCTTGCACTGGCGCGAAAAGTGGCGGCAAACCATCGTTTAATCCCAAAGCAGAGTTTCGCAACGCCATTGTTTCATATTTTTATTATAATCATCCAGCACTAACACGTTAGGCCATCGGTAGCTTCTACAAGTTTTGCTATCGCAACGAGCATTTTTCGAGTTATGTTCTAATGGGTAATGGGACTTCAGAATTGAATGGATTTCTTGTTCTCATTCTTTTTTTCCTAAAAAATGAGAAACAAAATTGTAGCTATGCATAATTTTCTTGATCCCAAAGAGCAAAGATCGCAAAACTAATACAAACATCCTTGGGCACAAATAACCTGATTAACAGTTTTGTTTCCGAAAAAATATATCTAAAAGCATTCGTTAGCCTTAGCCTTGTGTTGCCGAATTAGCCTTGTTTCTAAATTTAGCTAAAGAGCGCTCTCAATTTTTTCATCGTCAATCAGCTGGGATTGCACCAAGGCGACTTGTCAACTCAGTAACTCTTATCTGGTCACGTCATTAATTTTCTCATCAGTTGTATCAAGTAATTAGAATATTCTCTGGCGAGAAAAATAAACTACTTGTCCGCTCTCGTTGCGATAACTTTTAAAAAGGATCAATAATCGAAGTCTTTATAAAAAAAACTAATAAAAATCAAGACTTAATTTCTTGAGATCAGCAATGTATCGGTACAAAGCAAGCAAAATCCTTTTTCGGTACAGGAAATCCAAATTTTTGTATTTCACAACGTATAAGATTCAACGTATAAGACTCAACACCTATAAGACTGATAAGACTGATAAGACTCAACGTAAGAGAAAAACGTATGTAAGATTTACTGCATCAGACAACTAGCAAGGTTGTCAGCCAAACGTAATTGATGCTCTTTTCAAGGTCGGAATAGGTCAAAAATGCTTTTAATTTGACCTCTGGATTACATCTATATCAAAAAAAAAGAGATTTGGTCCCACCGGGATTCGAACCGCAACCTCTAGATTAAGGGCCCTAGGTCCTAACCATTAGGCTATTTCCCAGTTGGAACAATCTGTGCGAACGCACAAGTAATATGCTCTTTCATTTACGCTTACACGCAATTGCGTCAGCAACATCTTCAGGCCCCAAAACTGATGATTCGAAAACTGGTATCAAATTAACAATAGGGCGAATCAATGAGCCGGATTTTGTTTGAACTTGAGCGGACCGTGCGATGCCGTCGTTACCATAACGTAGACTCAAAATGCGGGCCAGTGGATAATAGCCTCTTGGGCTGTCGCTATCGATAATCCAAACTAGGTCACCGGTTTTCAAGATTTCATCGGAAGGAGTCTTCCATTTACAACGACGATTCAATGGGGGGAGATATTCTTTTAACCATCTTTTCCAAATGGCATTAGCGTACGCTTGCGCTCTGGCGTATCGCTTTCGGTGATTGAAGTCATCGACAGGGGTGAGTGAAGGAAGGCAAGTACTGCGATTCCCCAAAAGAAAGTGGTTTGGCGTTAATGCATCTAAATCGTTGGCATCGGAACTTACGGAAGTCAACGGGCGGTTGTTTAGTGACTGTTCCACCAGACAGAAAGTAGTTAGGAGTATTTCGTCCGTAAGCCGACGATTGCCAAGGATTGCGTAAAGTGTTCGCTTGAAACTCCGCACTAGCCTTTCCCAAACACCTCCGTGGTGCGGTGCAGCAGGTGGATTAAACTTCCACTCGGCTCCCTTTTGTGCCAGCTCCGAAGCAATTTTCTGTTTGTCCAAGTTTAGAAAACATAGCAACAGTTCTTTCTCTGTACCAACAAAGTTAGTGCCGTTGTCGGAACAAATGACCAACGGCATTCCACGACGAGCAATGAAGCGTTCAATACCCATAACACACGAATTTGTATCCATCGAATGTGCAATCTCAACATGAACGGCTCTGGTCGTGAGACAGGTGAGCAGGAAACCCCACCTTTTCTCAGAGGAGCGACGGATCGTGACGTGAAACGGACCAAAGTAGTCAAGACCGACATTCGTAAAGGGCGGACACTGGAAGGCAAGACGTTCGGACGGAAGATCAGCCATAATAGGTTGAACAGGCTTAGTGCTTCGTTTTCTGCAAAGGACACAATTAAAACGAATCGAACGGAGGATAGAACGAAGCTTCAGAACAGCATACTGCTGTTGGACAAGTGCGCGAAGGTAATCGTTACCTTCATGATGATTTTTGAGGTGCATATGGCGTAAGAAAACGTACACCAGTGGATGTCGACCGTCAAGGATTATGGGGTGCTTCAAATTGAACTCAAGTTCAGTGAAGCGCTTAATTCGGCCACTAGAACGGAGCAGGCCACCAGGCCCGACAAACGGCGAATAAGCAGCAATAGGGCTTCTTTTACTGATTTTCTTTGAACTGTGGAGTTGCATAAGCTCAATGGGGAAAGACTCTGCTTGTGTAAGAAGCTGCAGTTTCTTTTCTGCTGCGGTAATTTCCTCGGGTTCTACTATTTTTCTATCTACAGATCGGTAGGTGGCGTGCCGTGGAAGAATACGTAGGACATACGCAACGATTCGAAGAAGTTTTGGATACGAACTGTATTTGCGCAGATGAATGCTGAAATCAGAATTTAAAGAGTTGGACTGTAGGGCTGAGCAGTTGTCCAAAAGGTTGGGATCAGCTGCTTGACGCTTCAATTTGATGTTTGACACCACTTCGGTGCCCGGGCGAAATGGAAAGTCAGATGTACGAAGAAAATCAGGACCACGTAACCAAGCGCTGTTCTGCAACGCCTCCGAGGACAATCCCCTCGTGCCGGCATCGGCCGGGTTGTTCTGCGTTGCCACGTGATGCCATTGATCGACCGTTGTTCCCTCTAGAATTTCGGAGACACGATTCGCGACAAATATGGGCTGTTTCTCTAGGGAATTCAACCACTGAAGGACTGTGGTACTATCTGTCCACATGAACGTGCGTTGAATCTGAATGGTGAGCGCCTCGCAAATTTCTAATCTGAGGCGGGATGCCAGCAAAGCCGCTTGGAGTTCGAGTTTAGGAACGGTGAGCACTTTCATCGGAGCTACTCGTGCCTTTCCAATAACGAAGGCTAGTTCTGTTCTTTTTCCGTTGTCTGAGGAATTCACGAGAGCACGCAAAAACGCAACTGCGCTGAACACCTCCTGTGAACTGTCACCAAAGACATGTAATTCCAAGTGCTCGAACGAACCGCAGAACTAGCTTCTAGGTATTTTCATTAGCCCAAGTTTTGGTAATTCTGCGCTCCAGGACTCGAAGCGCTCAATCATTTCCTTTAGGAGTACATCATCCCAGCTCTGACCGTGAAGTCGCCAAACATCTTTGAGGAGGAGCCGCGCTTTCACAGTAAAAGGGGAAACAAGACCAATTGGGTCAAATATTTTTGATACAAGACCCAATACCAGCCTTTGTGTAACAGCTTTCGAGGCATCACATATTGTTCCGCGGCTTACAACTAGTGTGTCATTTACATGATCCCACTTCAAACCTAGAACGTGGGATGATGACTCCTCTTTGGATGCGCCTATTTCTTTTGGAGCCTGTTCAACTGATTTGTCCTCCAGCTCTTCGAGGAGGCCAGGGACATTGCTGATGAACTTAGTCAGCTTGAAACCTCCCCTGTTCAGTAATTCGATCAAATCGCGCGATATTCTTTGTACTATGATGGGTGGCTCCATTGAGTCAAGGTAATCATCCATATAAAATTTCTGGCTAATGGCTTGCGCCGCCTCGGGAAAATCTGAATTATTATCTCTCGCGGTACGCAGTAACGCATAATTAGCGCAAGTTGGTGAATCTTTTGCGCCGAATATGTGTCTTGTGTAATGGTATACCTCAATGTTCCTTGAGGGATCTTCCCGCCAAAGGAAACGCAAAACCGACTGCTCCGCTGGCAAAACACCTACTTGTAAGAACATACCCTCAATATCAGCGGAAACAGCGAATTGATGCTGACGAAAGCGCATCAGAGTGTGGATTAGTCTCTGCAACAGATCTGGACCGGTGAGTAACACACTGTTCAAAAATATACCCCGAAACATTGAAGCACCGTTCAACACCCTACGAACTTTTTCTGGCTTGTTAGGGTTTACAACCGGGTGATGAGGTAGGTACCATTCTCTTTCAGCGCAGTGCTTGTCGTCTCGGCTTTCCACTTTGATAACATATCCTTTATCGAGATCGTCTTGATAGTCTGTGCATAACGCTTGTATAAAACGGGATCTTTACCTAATCTCTTTTCCAATGATTTGAACTGCACCATTGCTGAAAAAAAATTGTTGGGGAGTTTTACTTCGTCTGAAGACCAAAGCATGCCTACATGATATCGGCCCTCATTGTGTACGGTGGATTGTTCGAGGATCGCAGTTGCTCGATGGTCAGATGCTGAACGGGGATCGACCTGCTTGACAGCCCCATATGACTCCATGTCATACCAGGATTTTATTTGGGATGCTAACTCGGAATCTTGTTTAGCTACTGCCTTGAAACAAGTAGAAATCAGACCAGATGAAGATGGCAACGGACCGCTTAATACCCATCCCAACGGTAAGCGAACGGCAACGGGTGAGGATTTTGATTCGGTTTCAAAATACTCGATCGGGCGGATGGCGTGGTAAGCGTCTTGGCCTAGTATCATCTCGACGTTTGCGTAGTCATACGTCTTGTTCGGTAACACGCTTAAGTGAGGATACTTTTCTTGAATGGCAGTATTATCAATAATGTCGGAACCTAATCGTAAATTTGTTTTTACATAAGGGAGTAGATCAAACGGAGAGCAAGTGTCTTCACCTATTGGTTGGACAGTAACCTGTACAGATTCCGTTGTTATAGTTTCTTGAGTATTTATGCCATTCACGGTAAGCTTTAATGGGGTACCTTTCAATTGAAGACGACTAGCGAGCTCACTGGATATCCAAGAGTGACTACAAGCTGTGTCACAGAGAACAAGTGCTCTAGTGCGCACATCTGAGGGACTTAAAAGATCGACTTCAAGAACCTGAAGAAGCCCTTTTACATCAGTTATTGAAGTGAGTCCCGAGGAACTAGCCGTTCCCATAGACTTTGCGTTTTCAACTGTATTTGATGACGTTTTTGTGGAGTTTACTTTAGTCAGCGTGGCAACGTTGCTTTTCTTCTCAGTGCTTACGGGAAAAACGCGTTCTGCCCCGTGAAGTAATGTGTTATGAGTGCTTCGACAGCCCTCAATAGTGCATTTTCGTTGACGTGGACAAGTTCGAAATGAGTGCTTGCCGTTCAAGCACGAGAAACAAAGTTGGTTTTCTGCAGCAATCGTAGCACGCTGCGTAGGGGTCTTTTCCTTGAAAGATTGGCATCGCCAAATGGGATGTTGACATTTGCAAAGGGCGCAGGGCAATTGATCATTTTTTGCACTCTGGGAAGCTTTACTGGAGATATGTTGTTTTGCATTTGCATTAGCAGTAAAGACTTTTGAGGAGACTTTTGTTTTTGTTACACTTATGTTACCATTATCCTCGTGTTTTCCCTTGAAAGAGATTGCTTTCATGCGCTCATGAGCTTCTGCTTTCTCTTTCAGCCAATCGTTAAAATCTAACATGGTTGGCCTCAACCACTCTTTCTTCACGGTGTGCATTGACCAAGATTCTTTTAAATTTGGTGGAAGCTTTTGAACTGCCTGGTTTAAGAGGGACGAGCTACGAAGATCTGTGTCATATAACAATGACCTGAATACGCCAACGAGACTTGAGACTACAGTAGCAAAGCTGATTATACTGTCTGAGTTGTGCATTTTTACCGGTGGATAGCTTGACAATTTATCAAGATGCGCAGTTACCACTGCCTGTGGCTGTCCGAACTTACGCTCAAGCGTTTTCAATGCATCTCTGTACATTGAACCACAATAAGCAAATTCCGCAATTGCAGCCTTTGCTTTCCCTGTTACCAATGTTTTTAAGTACGTTAGCTTAACGTCATCACTCAATGTCTGCGAATCAATCGCACTACTAAATTGGCCGTACCATTCGTGCCATTGAAGGGGGTCGCCGTTGTATTGGGAAAGTTTCCACTCGGGTAGGGGATCTCTCTTGCTGAAGCTAAGTAACTCGGCAAGATCTTTTACTGTTACTTGTTGAGATTTTGAAGAGTGCGGCAAACATGGATGTTGCATGGGTAGTGGATTTCGAGAGTAAGGCAGCGAGGATGAAACGGGTGGATATCCCGGTAGGAGTGGTGCTGTTTGCAACGCCTGGTTATCTGCGATTGCACTGGAAATTGGATTATGGTAGTACGTTGTACCACCTACGGTGCCTACTGAAACAGGTACGTTTGCCGTGACATTAACATTGGACCTCTGCGGATCGATCGGGAAAGCATTTGCTTTGGTGTTTAATGGATTATTAGCGAGGGTCCATGTATTCAAGTTAGGCCTGTAGTGACTGTGTGGTATTGATAATGCCTGGTGGTGGAGTGGGCTTGCCGATGCTGCAGGCAAATTTGCTTCTAATTGCGCTGCCAAGTGGTTGAGTTGAGCGTCGGCCGGGAAAGCATTATCTTGATTTTGTTAAGGGGTGTATGCTGCTGTCGAAAAATCATGAGCTGGAGGTGAAGTTTGTAAATTTCCGGTGTTTTGTTGCTGGTTCGCGTATGCATTGCTTTTCAGAGACAAGCTAGGTTGATTTGTTTGAAAAAACAAACCACGGTAGTAAGCAGATTCTTGATCAGCAAGAGACTGCCAGAACTGCAGTGTATTGTTCGGCAGGCCTTCGTTTTGATTGTTTACTTCGGAGATCGGATTATTGAGTTCAGGCTCTTCGCTGTCTTGATTGATTTGCTGGATAAGATCATCATTTCCAATCAGATCTGACGGTTGAGAAATCAATTGTGGTAAATGCTGTTGGTTTTGATCGTTCATTTCTGATCGATGGTTCTCAAAAATATGATTCTGGACAGTATTACCCTGTTCTTGGACAACAGAGTTACTATTTTGTGCATCTGCTGCCGCGGAAGAAATAGCTTGAGCGAAACAAGCCCTGGATTTTTTCTGTTTGCTTGTCAAGATGGCTGTTTTTTGGCTACCAACTGACTCAGCCCAATCTTTGACGCGATTTTCGCTCTTTGTTGAGTAGATACTGCCATGTTTTGAGGAACTATTAGTGGCGGTCTCTAAAAGCAAAAATTCATCGTCCATTAAGTTGATTTCCTGCATTTTAGCTTCAACGAGACGTTTTCAATTTTCCTCGTGCATTTTCTCGAGGTCTATTTGACGTTTCTTGGAAAACAATTCTATCTCATGTCTTCTCTCAGCCATTTCACGTTCTCTCTCTGCCATCTCAATTTCATACTCTCTTTCAGCTATTCAAGCAGCCGCTTTGTTTTCTTCCTCCACTTCTTCTCGTCTAATTTTTGCTAATATAAGATCTTTCCTGCGAGCCGTTGAAGCCTTCGAAGAGGTACTAGCAGACAAGGATTTGTGGGACCCTTGAGAGCTCTTTTTTGAATTTTCGTTGCCCTGAGTGGAGTCTATATAGTCTCGGGCATTTTCCATATACTCATCGTGTCTTTTATTCACAACTGCCAGCCATTCTTCTAATTCTGACTGCAGTTTCTCTGCTTGTTCAGTCTTAGCTGCAAGGCCTATCAGGTTATCATTTTTTGCTATACAAGTTTCGAGTAGGTCTTTGCATTTGGTAACCAAAGTTTCTACTCTCACTCGCCTCGCTTTTTCGTGGATAGCGTCGTCAATGCTTTCGTAAAGTTTGCACAACTCTTTCTCAATCTTGGCCCTTGCATCATACACCTTAGAAACTTTGCTTGTAAAGGGATTTGACATAATGGGAGGAAGAATACAACAATAGATTAACTTACAGATTTGGTGTACAAACAGAAAGGAAAGATGAAACAATGTTTAACTTGGTCTGCGAAATTGGGATTTTAGGACAACAATTTAGGAGGTAGAACAAATTGGGAGATAGAACAAATTAGATAGAACAAAGTGATCAATAATTGGACAATTCTCGTGACAGGGGAAATAGAAGGTGGAGCGTAACTCGAGGAAAGGGAGATTGGGAGGGGAGAATGACCGAGTCTCAATTACTATAGTTTCTATAACCCCTGTAGTTTAAACTGGGGACACAGAACACATAATCTTTTGAGACTCAGAGAGCAAAATCCCAAAGCGTAATAGGAATATAATATTCGCGCGCAAGAGGAGGAGCGGAAACGGTCGCGCAGCGAGCGAGCGACGAAACGGGAAAAACTGTGGAGCGGCGGATGCAATAATTGAAAACCTTGACAAAGTGAGTGGTGCCAATCGAACGACACTACAATAGCAACGCAACGAAAGCAGGACACGACGGAGCGACTGAGTCCCACAACTAACAAGCTCTATAACCCCTGTAGTTAAACTGAGGTCACCGAGCCGGAAAGAAATAGGACTCAGAGGAGACTCGAAGTTACCACCGCTTCAGTGGCGAGTTTCTTATTCTTTTTGGCTCTACGGCGTCGTTTATTGTGTTTGCTATGACGAGTTTTCTTAAGCAAACGGCGAAGTGATTCCTGATGCGTTAAAATTAATGTTAACGATTTAAGTTCCAACTGAACTTTCTGGTGCAATTGATAGTACTCTTTTACTAATTTTGGATCTTTCTGTTTCCGCTTTGACACTAGGTCAATCAGTACATGGATAGTCAAAACGTCTGTTTGCTTAAGAAAACCAAAGATATTTGGTGCTCCGTTTCGTGGGCAATAAACTATAGCTTTCAAACGAGTTTGGTAACTTTCTAGCACTATAGAAAGTTCGGAAAACGCTAGTGCTCGAAAATTATTCGTTCGGTGAGAGGTCAGCGAAATGTTTATAGCGTCGTGCCAGATTATGACATCAGTTTTGTGCCGGAAGACGTTATCCAACTGATATTGTACCGTTTTTCTTTCGTTAACAGCAAAAGGACTGAAGCTTAATCCCGGAAGTGAAAATACAGTGCTTTTATACCGTTTTTGGGTGCCTTTGGGTAGACTATTGATGGCGTGGAACAGCGAACTAGCACCCAAAATGAATACCATAAGCTCGCATCAACGTGTATTTACCGTATCGGGACAAAAAACTACGAACCTTTCTTGTTTTTTGATGTTTTTTGAGATTTTTTTCTCAAAAATCGGTAAAATCGACAATTTTCAAAAATTTGGTCAAAATTCAAATTTTTTGTTGATTACCTGTATTATACTGTTACCCCAACTACACTGAACAATAATTTACCAGTTTATCAAAAATTTGACCAAATTTTTGATTTTTCAAATTTTCGACCTAAAAATAGCAAAAAAAATTCGATAAATTTATCGAATTTTTTTTGAAAGCTGGTTTTTCAAGTTCCTACACCTTCATTACGTTCGACCAATATCAATTTATCAGTTACGAGTGAGTTTAATTTTTTCGAATATAACCAGTTTTTTTTTAAGTTTTTACGAGTTTTTTCGTCAATTTTCGGTCACATTCGCCTTTTCTGGTGAAATCCGTCTTTTTCTAACCCAAATTGTCTCGGTCTTACAGTTTTTGTGATACTCGGTTGCACTGCCCTGAAGACCACGTCAGGATGTTCCAGTCATCCAATTTGCATGTAAAAATGATGACTCAAACCGCCTCTCTCACTTTTTGGGCTGGGAAGCCGGCTCTTCACAAGTGTTCACAAGTCCAGTTGTTGTTGTGCTCCCTGATTTTTTCTCTCGGTGGACCAAAATGTCCGCTCTTGTTGCGATAACTTTCAAAAAGGATCAATAATCGAAGTCTTTATAAAAAAAACTAATAAAGTTCAAGACTTAATTTCTTGAGATCAGCAATGTATCGGTACAAAGCAAGCAAAATCCTTTTTCGGTACAGGAAATCCAAATTTTTGTTTTTCACAACGTATAAGATTCAACGTATAAGACTCAACACCTATAAGACTGATAAGACTGATAAGACTCAACGTAAGAGAAAAACGTACGTAAGATTTACTGCATCAGACAACTAGCAAGGTTGTCAGCCAAACGTAATTGATGCTCTTTTCAAGGTCGGAATAGGTCAAAAATGCTTTTAATTTGACCTCTGGATTACATCTATATCAAAAAAAAGAGATTTGGTCCCACCGGGATTCGAACCGCAACCTCTAGATTAAGGGCCCTAGGTCCTAACCATTAGGCTATTTCCCACTTGGAACAATCTGTGCCAACGCACAAGTAATATGCTCTTTCATTTACGCTTACACGCAATTGTGTCAGCAACACTACTCAAGGAATAGAATTTTTGGTCAAATGATAGTATCAAAGTTGCATGGTTTTGTTTAGAGCCTAAAGTTTCCCCAAATATGACGAAAGATTTCAGGTGGCAACTTTTTCTTTACTTTTCCTCCCCAATCCGAAAATCGGATTAGAACAAATAAGGCTGGATTCAAGAACAATGCCACGTTCGTTCCGTCGCCCGATAAAACTTTATCTGATAAGGTCGGTCATACAACAGATCGACCTCAGTTTTTTTTCGAAAAAGAGAAAGCACAATGGCTGAAAAAGGTAGATAATCAATTTGTTTCCGTATTTTCCTCATAGCTGAAGTCCCAAATTTCGCAAAATGGAAAAAAATTTCTCTCAGAAAGTAAAGGAATCGTTGCTCTTCCTTCATTTGACGACCAGGCACCCATGTCTGCAATTATTAGAATATTTTAACGCTAAGCAACCGCTGATCAAACAATTTTGCAACGCTTGAGCGTTTCTTCACCAGACTTCGGTAATTTAAAAGCAGTTCTGATCAGCGCGTTTGCGCAGCTCTGGCGCCAATGATTTACATGCAATTAAAATCTGATCTGTGCACCGAATTCTTCAATAATACTACATTGGTTCAACTAACAATGCGGCAACTGTAAAACTTTAATAAACCATTCATCCATTTAAGAAAGAAATAATGAATTTTCTCAGCGTCTAGAAATGGTGCCATCTGGTCCAGGGTTAAAAACTTTTTGTTTTCAACCCATTCCAGACCAACATGACCTCTTATTACACGATCCCAGACTGAAATCTCTGGTCCAAATTTTTTGCCACCAATATTGTCCAGATCCAGACAACTTTCGTGCGTTTCTGCGTCCGACCAGACATTGGTAATTGGTAATGAGGGGGGATTTCTTATTGTGCACCCGAGGATGGTTTGATCTGAGGTTATATTGACCTGGGACACCCATCTTGTGTTGTACAACAGCAAAAAATAATTTAGCAAAAGACTTTACTTGCTTTTGGTCAGTTGGCAGAAATTCACGTCTCTATAAATTTTATAACTGAGTGATAAACTAGTATTTCAATTGAGTTGGCAGAGAGAAAATTTCAGCTGCTGACAAAGTTATCATCCGTCAATACGTTAATACATGTGTAGTTTGAATACGGACCGCTATAAACACTCGCGTTTCATCCAAAAAACCTATTGATTAAGAAACTGAAGTCGCTTATCGAATTTAATCATTTTGCAAATTTGAATTTAATCAGTATTAAACTAATAGATGAAATTGTAAAACCCACTTCGTGTGAACTAACCTTAAATCGTTGTGTACAATCTTCCTCCTCGACAATAAGATTCAATATCAAAACTCTATACAACAAATTAATACCACAATTGTACATTATTGTTGAGACTTAAATAAATCTGGTTTCGAATTCATGGAAAGCTAATTCTTTTTCAAGGAAACAGTATATTTCTATCATTTTAAACAAACAGCGCATAAAATCGCGTGTATCACTTCTCATATTCAAAAGGTAAAATACGCAATCACTTTTATTACTATGACGGAGTTTAAAAACGTGAAATGTTTGCATATTTTTCATTGCAAAGCGTAATGAATTGAACAATAGCTTATGAGACAGTTTTCATTACGGTTCTAATTTTAAAACAAAACACTAGTTTGACTTACTCTGTGACGCTCCATTTTTAGTTGTTGTGGGACGTAATTGAATTTTTATTGCGATTACTTATAAGGGGGAGGTTTAAACTTACCAAACCATACAATACATTCAAATCTCAAATATTGGAAAGGGTGCTCTGTTAAATTTGGCACATTATTGTTGTTTTAGGAATGAACAAAAGCTTTATGATTGCTTAATATTATTTTCTAACTACTTAATCGATGCCAAAAATTGACGCATTGTGAACAAAATATCCGCAAACAAGGAAAACCCGGGAAGTAAAGAATGATTGAATTTAGAACCTGGTAGGAATAAGCTGCAACGTTACGTCATGGTACAAAAAGTCGAAGGGGGAAGTTGGATTGAGTTTTTGCATTGTTGACAAATAACATACGAAGCAGGTGGGGGGATTAAACGGGAGGAAATATTTGAAAGTAATTTTAGATTTGGTAGGTTTTTGTTTGTGTTATTATTTGTTGAGTATAATACGTTTTGTTAACTAGTACTAGTATGTATAGCGGTGCATGTGTTGTGTTGTTTGTTGCAGAATAGCTACACTAAGAACACCGGGCCAGCTCTAGACGGATTAAAGTTTGGATAATTTGCGACCTGATCCGATTCCTTAGCCTTCTTACTCTGGATTCCAACTACAATAGGAACAGAAACAACGCGTACTACACAATAGTCATTCACTTTTACCAATCCAGTAAAATTAACTAGGTTAATATATAGTTTATAACTTGAAAGGCCATAAAAAGTTTATGCCTCATCATAATATAAAATCCAATAAATATTGACCTGAATAAACTAAACAGAAGAACGTTATTATGAGTTGCTCAAGATGAAAACCGCCAAAGGTTGGCACACAAAACAACTCTAAACAATTTTATAACTTGAATGATACTTTTTGGAGAATTAAACAATCAAGCCCAATCCTTAATAGTCAACAAATTGATTTTGAAGAGATCAGAAAGACGAAACAATACATTTCCTTTTCAAAGACAAACTCAATTTAATTTTCTTTTATAATAAACTTTATTAAGAAACAATGAGGCCCAGGAATGTGCGTTCGCTCTTAATGCTCCGACCCCACTCATTTACATTTCTGACCTAACTGTCTTCCAAAAGAGGAAAAGATAGAAGAAAACTTTAAAAAAGTTAAATTTATCTCAAAATAATTGGTGCATAAATAAAAAATTTGCTTTAAACTGAAACCAATAAACTGATAAAACAATGCCCTTTTAGAGTGCCGATGAGATAGGACATTAGCGGGACTACGAGACAATACAAAGATAACATCAAACAACAAAATCAAACATTAATTACGACCAAAAATCAATTTTAATTATTTAAAAAGGAAGTTAACAAAGTCAAATTAACACCAAATAAAACTTAAGTCAGCCAAAATAAATTACAATTCACTCAATAGAAAGCAGGAATTGCCCTTAATGCGACTAGGTAACAATTAGCCAGTATACAATAAAAACGGGAAAAGATTAAAAAAAAACATTATATTTTTTTAAGAGAAAAAGTTTTTAGAATCATGGAAACCAATAGCTATCAACAGAAATATGTTTTTGAAACCACAAAAGAAGACAGTGAGACCCCAATTTTTACAGATTTTGACTTTTTTGACTTATGTCTATTGAAGAACAACAAATACTGAAAACGATGAAAAACTCAGTAAAAAATTGCTAAAAATCAGTGTATAAGCCAGTAAAATCCTGAGCTAATAACTAAACTAAAAATACATATATACATATATATATATATATATATATATATATATATATATATATATAGTTGAGCCCGGATTAAACGCAATTAAAAGTTGAACTTCGTTTGCTAATGTTACAAGATACCAAATTTAAACTCAAAATTTAGCAAAAATTCCTATATCAAAAACTTTAATGAATGCTTGTAGAATCAGAGCCAGTGAACCATTATTTTAGGCCAGCAACTGCTATTTAAAAACTTTATTTTTTAGTTTATCAAAAAATGGTGCAAACTGACATGAACCAAAATAATCAGAAAACTAGCAGCAATAAGAAAAAATCTATTAAAAAAGCCAGAAACGTTCAAAAAACAAAAACAATGAAACTTTCTAAATCAAATAAATTCAAAATCATGAAAATCATAAGCTTTGCATTTGAACCCTTTTATAGGTTGTAATTCTACTTCATAGGTGGCCAGAGACTTGTAATTATCCCGAATCAAAAGACCATAAAAGAACGACAAAAACAGGCAAAAGATTAAATTCCGTTCAATCTATGCGAGAAAACGGTTTCGAAGCAATTAAAACCCTAATTTGTTCACTAAAAACGCTAACTATTTTAATTTTAATCTTTTCTTCAACGTGTTTGTTATGATATGTTTTCTGCCATCGCGTAAAGATGTGAAAAAAAAACAAACAATTATACTTGAATAGAAAAGAAGCAAGGCACAAAAAAAATTTTAAAAAATCGTAGTCTCTGAGCAACAAAACCATTTTTGAAAACATAAAGCTTGGTGACAGGACTTTAGAAAAACCTTTAACTTCTTTGCTTGAACTACTGTACGCGTTGACAGAAAAACAAAATAAGGAAAAACCGGAAAAAATTTATATGATACTTTTTTATAACAAATAAATTGAAATTCATGAAAACCGATAATCTTGGACTTAAACATCTAAAGAGGTTCATTTGTACTTCTATTTGCTTCTTTTTCAACGCCATTCTTGTAATATTCGTTCTGTCGTTAACGTATAAATCTGACACTAAAGATGAATATACAAACATGAAAAAAAACGGAGCTATGTACAAAAAAGATATGAAAAATCTTAGTCTCACAGCCAAAAAAAGCTTTTCTGAAAACATAAACTACAATGAAGGCTAATTTTGAAATCAATAAAAACATGATGTAGCCTCTCCGCTAAAAATGAGCTGTAACATGGCAAAGAAATAATCAAAAACTCAGAAAAACCACTATTCTTTTAAAACAACTACTTTTGAAAGTCATAAAAACGATAGGCTCTCAACTAATAAAAAGTAATAGATGAGTTTTTGGCTGATTAGGACGCCAATGGGAAAAAACGGTAAGCGAGACTAATTCATAAGACTACAAAATAACAACAAATAATAAAAACCCAAATTTGAGAAAAAAATCAATTTTACGCAAACAAAGTGATTATGAAGCCCTAAAAACATTGAGCTTCTCTCTAGATATATGATGTATTTTGGTTGGCTCCATCAGTCAGTGCAAAAACATTTATCGCTATTTCGGCAAAAAATTAAGTCATTGCGTTGTTATAGCATTACCGTAATCCACTTAGGAGAAGTGAAAAAGGAAAAAATATAAAAAAAACAGTAACCTAAAAAATCGAAAACTCACGAATAGCCCAGAATTAACCTGATATTGTTGTCGGTTTTTGGAAACAGGTATTTTTTCCAATGTTTAGCATAATCATAGTTTGACGATAAAAATTGATATATCAAAAACAGACGGAGAATTTTTGGTAATTATCAGAGTTACCTTGGAAAAAAAGACGGCAAATATTTAATTGCGGAACACTCTCAAAGCAAGCGAAAGTGAAACTAGATACTTTTGCTGTTCGGGAAGATTTTGTTGTCATTTTTTAGGTTTGTACGTCCGGCTAATTAGATCATTTTTTCTATAGAACTGCATTTTTGATTTATTAATGACTGAATTTTGAAAAATTAGCTTAATTGTTAGCAAAAATTTTGGATTCCAACTTTTGTAAAGAATTGTAGCATTTTTAAAAGCAAAATTCAAAAACAACATTGGGTAAAAATGCAGAAAATGTGAAAAAAACAAATCAGTCAAATAGTCACGAAACTTGATACAGACTTTACACCTGTAGCACAATAAAAAAAACAAAAACGAAGAATCCTTCCTTGTTTACGAATGATTCACAAAACTGAAAGCCAAAAGGAAATTGAAAAAGAAGTTGTTCTTTCCAGGAAACTGGAAAAAAGCTTAGCTTAAAAATTAAATCATTAAAAAATGGCTTCAAAAAACATGGAAAAAACCCCTACTCAACTTTAGGTAGGAAATAAACCCACCACGGAAATACACCAACTTGACTTTTAACAAGCTGCACATTTAGCGCGTTTTTTAATAAATTCAAAAACAGTACCGTTAACACGAAAACAGTACCGTAATTTGCTCAACAAATAAATTTGTCAGCAGTTCCAGAAAACAATTCATCTGAAACTGTCCTAAATCTAATTCACGAAAAAAGTCTCAAAGTTGAGATTTTTGTATCGACGGAAAACCAAAGACTTTGTTATACTCTAGCTTATTGAATAGTTTAGGATTCGCGTTGCGAATACTTGTCTCAAGAATGTGTTAGGAATTGCTAGGCGAATACACAACTAATTGTGTATTACGAATTCTGATTATTGGAAACGCGGCGCGAATCCGCTGCTAAGTTTAACTTAGGATTATGAAGAGCGTTTGCAGAGTAACTTGAATTCAGATTGATTAAATGAAATTATGATTACTTATAATAAACTAGTATGAACAAAATATGAAATAATTTAGTAGACTAACGGGAATATTAATATAGGTGAATAAATAGAAGTCATAACTTTTAGTTATAAAAACACATGATATAATTATAGGTATAGAGGATAAATAATTTAGTACACATAAAGGTTTCGATATATATTAGGTATCCATACGGATCACATTTCCCTCGTGACAAAAAAAGTTCTAATGTATTTACAATTTTTTAGAATCAACACAAAACATGCAAACGAGTGGGATGAACATTATTTAACTCAAAGTTGTAGAGGTACTACGAATGTGAAATTTAAGGATAATCAACGATTAAAATTTTAGCATATGCGAGGCTTATAAGTCTGAGGACTTTCAATTGCACATGGGTTGTTTATGCTAATGAATGTAAATTATTACCACTTGACAGACAATTACAGCACATAAAATTCTCATTGTTCAATAATTTTGGAATCGTAAAGCGAATACGCTTCAAAATTCTCAACATGGAAACTGGGTACATTACACTGAATAATTTTAGCGCACACACAGTAATAAATGGATTCGCAGGGCGAATACTTGAAAAAATTTAAGACTGACAATAGGAGAGCAAATGTAATAAATTAAAAGCAAGGTTAATATTAAATTTAGATTAAAGAAGCGGAAACAAGACTAAATAAGTGATTGAAGTTAATGACAGTTTTGTTGAGTTTTTAGCTTAAATTTCATTTTCTGCATCCCAAACAGTTAGTTCTCTCTCTTGTTCATATTCGTGATATCTAACTCTTGAATCTGGTGGCGAAACTTGGCCAATTTGAATTTCCGGTCTTGGGGTAGATGGGATTCTTGAATGTTCCACACTTTGAATCATGGCTACCACTGTATTCGCGTTTGCTGCATCTTGCTTCTCTTTTTTCGATTTGCGTTTTCTCTGTTTGCCGGAACTGGTAGAGGTCAGAGAACTGGTAGGTGAAATATCCGCCTCTGTGAAGCCGTAAAATTGGGGCCGATTTCGTTTTCGGGTTGCTTGTTGTTTTTGCAGGTCGGGATGTGTGTCTTGGGTCTGCTGGTTTTGAGAAGAAGACATTTGCGGAGCGGGTACTATTGATATCAGTTGTTGTTCCTGAACGGTCGCGTTTTCATTGTTGTTGATTGGAGCTGCATTTCGACGGCGTTTGGGCTGTGGTTTTGTAGGTTTACGTACAGTGAGGGCTCGAGAAACGTTTGAGTTGACAGAGGAAACAACTGAAGTAGTGTCTCGATGTCGGTGTCGAATTTTGATTTCCCCTCGCTTTTGCTTTTTAATGTCATTGCTGTGTTTGGCAATCTTTATTTCGGTTGTTTGCTCATAAGGCGCAGGACGCTTTTGTGCGTACGCCCAGAGATTAGTGGATCTTTCAGCCTTGGTGCCAAACTTTGCCAGGCCACTATCTCTGACTTTGACTGGCGTTCGCCCCGGTTCGTTAATTATGGTTGTCGTGGGGGAGGATTTAGTGACGAATGAGCCGGGTTTTAAAACTTCGTAAAGCCCAGCAAGCTGTCGTTTTGCCCTCTTTTTGTTTGGCAGATTTCGTGCTAGCTTCACACTTAATGACTTTTCCGTTCTCGGAATGGGGTTCGTGAGTTTGGGTTGGATTATGAACCGCGATTCCTTATTGTCTGAGTCTCGGTATCGGAGGCCTGCATCTTGATGTGCTTTATTCATCGCTGTCTCAATTTCCAGATCGCTTCTCTCCGGATTGACCCATCCAGCATCATCGAGGTATTTGTCTACAGGAACTGTATCAGCATCTAAATAGTGATTAATAATTTTTTCATATGTTAAATTTAAACTTGATGGACATGTGCTAATATTGCGCAAAGGAGTATTCACCAGACGACCAAAATGAGCTTCAAACGGAGTTATCTGTGTTGTTTTCTGTCTTGTTATTCGTAAGTCAGAAATTATCTGTTTAATTGCTTTAGATGTTGAAAATGAATCTTTTTTTCACTTTTCAAACAGGATAACCGCCGTTTAATTGTCTGTATCATTCGCTCCACTAATCCAATTGCTCTATGATCTCCGACTGGCGCGTCGAGAATGTTAATATTATTTTCATTACAGTAGTTTGTAACTTGTTTACCTACTAAACAAGTGGCTTGATCTAAACGGATTGTTCGGGGGATTCCATGAGTATAAGCGTAATCGCGGAGAATATTTACCACATTTGTCCCATTTGCATGTTCAAAAATTCGAGCTGTCGGATACTTTGAATAACTATCAATACATGCCAAAAAGTAAATATCTTTATCTTTATCATTTGTTATCGGACCCCCAAAGTCAATTTGAAATTCCTCATTTGGTTCTTGACAAGCCTTGTGAGGATACCATTTAGATTTTGGTATAATAGGTTTTAAATTCTTACCAATATCTGTACATGGACCGCAATCTGATGCTTTGGCTAGAATCTCTCTATGCATATATGGCCACCATGCATACTGAGATAGTGAGATCATGCCCCAACTACCAGGGTGGGTCATGTGGATGGATTCCAGTACCGCTTCCTTTATCGAATTGGGTATAGCGACGCGCTCATCCACACACAGGCAACCGGACCTCACGTGAAGGTCCTTCCAAAACGAGTATATATAGGGGCTAACTTCCTTACAGCGGTTCTCGTCGTCTTGGAGGACACAATCTCTTATTTCCTTTAATACTGCGTCCTTACTTGTTAAGACGGCTAGGAATGATTTTGTAAAGAGTTGGTTTAAATTACTTTCAAAGATTTCCTCTTTGGACAATTCGATGTCTTGGATTTCGGGTGATGATGAAATTGGGGTGTGAATGTTAGGGCTCGTACTAGTTGTCGCTATTGGGGTTGATTGAGTGCGGAAAGTTACTTTGGGAGCAGTAGTAGGAGTTGGGGGGTTAGATTGAGGCACTTCTTTTGCGGACATTATTATGTGGTTCACTTTATTTTCTGCTTTTGCGGCTAAATTACAATTAAAATTATTTGACTGGATTTGCGATGCGGATGCAGTAGTGTTTTGAATCAATTGATTTGCAAGGCAATTAAAGTTAGAAATGAATTCGGAATTGTAATTGTTTACTTGTGCTCGAGGAATGAGTGGATTAATTGAGGCATTTGAATTATTCGTGCTAATTTTAGCAGGTTTGCAACCGTGGACGCGCGTCTTGTTTATTTGTTGGTTATAATTACTGGTTATGTGCCGCTTTTGGAAAGGAATTTTTTTCGCGTGACTAAATAAAGATGTAATTGCGTCGCGAATACGGGAAATTGTTGCTACCATGAATTCCTCGTCGTATTGATTGACACTTTTAGCGTTTTGATTTGGTTGACGCGAAATATAATCAACTAAGCCCATTCTAGTACCAGGAATATGTTCGATGTTAAAATCAAATGCTAACAAACGGTCAATCCATCGTGTTAATCTACTGCTGTAGGATTTATTAGAACGGTGTGATTTCAGGACTGAAAGAAGTGCTCTGTGACTGTTAAAACTGTGAAAGTCTTCCCAAATAGATAATATTTAAAATATTCAATGGCCTAAACCACCCCAAGTAATTCGAGTTCATTTATACTATAGCGTTCTTCATTGCTATTAAGAAAACGAGATGCAAAAGCCACTGTTTTCCACCATTCACAATCTAATTGTTCAAGTGCAGCGCCTAAGCCTTGGCGGGATGCGTCGCATTTGATTCGCGTTTCCAGTGTTGGATTAAAATGAGTGTTTTCTGTAGCGTTTGCAATAACAGTTTTGATGTGTTCAAAATGTAATTGGTGATTTTCATTCCAAATAAAATTTTCGTTTTTCTTTAATAAGGGCCGAAGAGGATGGCATATTTTGGCAAGATTGGGTATAAATTTGCTTAAGTGATGAACACTACCTAAGAATGACCGTAATTGTTTCAAGGTTTTTGGAGCTTTGATTTCCGCAATTGCCGCTGTTTTAGATTCTATAGGTGTAACACCACTTTGTGAGAATGTGAAGCCAAGCCAATTTATTTGATGTTTTGCGAAATGACATTTGCTTAAATTAATTCTAAGGTTATCTGCTTCGAGTTTTTGGAGGCATTTGTACACGTATTTGAGGTGCGATTCCTTGGTGCCTTTGCTAACTACAATTATGTCATCCAGAAAACAGTATGTGTTAGTCAGCCCAACCAATGTGTAATCCATTGCCTTTTGAAACCCGGCCGGCATATCCGTGAGGCCATAAAATCCCGTTTTAAAACGATATGTACCTGTTGCTTCGCCGCAAATGATATTAAAATTACAATGACGTGCGGTATCCGGATGCAGTTTTAATTGACTATAGGCATATTTGGATCGATCGTTGAAAAGTATACATTATCTCCCAGATTTGAATTATTAATATGTTGTGAGATTGAGTCGATAAGACTATCTATATTTGGCATTTGATACTTGTTTTTGTGGATCGCTTTATTTAATATTTTCGAATCAAGAGCTAACTTTACAGATTTGTCCTTTTTGACCGTAATTACAATGGGAGAAATGTAGTTTTTATCCGAACATTCTTGTAGTTTTTCGATGTGTCCTTGTTCAGAAAGTTTCTTTAGCTCAGCAGATACTTTGTCTAATAAGTTTATAGGAACACGGCGGCCTTTTTGGTGTGATGGGGTATAATGTTTGTGGAATTTTGAACGGACTGTATGTACTTTGGACTTACCAATTCTGGAGATTAGGTCGGGATAATCAATAGCAATCTGTTTTTTGATTGGGCAATATTCTTGATCTACCTGATTGATTGTTACATGATTACTTGATTGATGTAATGAGAGTCCAAGAGCTGGAAACAAATCTCTACCCAATAGAAAACGATGTCCATCCGCCACTACTTGAATTTCTATTGGATTTGCGTACCAATTGCTGCTTTGAATTGAAGTTTGGAGAATGCCCACCGTATGAATAGGCTCGTTTGAAAATGTTTTCAATTGTTTAGGATTCGCTTCGCGTATCCACTTCGATTTTGAGTCATGGGAAATGATAGAGTTCGTCAAGGATTCGTTAATTATTGTGCATACGCTGCCCGAATCCACCAAAACATTTGCTGATGTATTACCGAGAATTACAGGAAGATTGATTGCGTCCACTGAAGTTGTGGAATCTGTTGAAGATACTACTGCTACACAATTATCTTCATCTGAAGAATAGCTTGACTCCAAATCAGGATCAAAATTGGCCGAAATTTGATTGACATCTTCATTTTGATCATCTTTTTCTACGTTATTGACCCGCGGTTTAGGTTTTGGGCACGAATTGTGATCTTTAGGTTTGCGGCAAACTTTTGCGAAGTGGTTTTCAATACCACAGTTATTGCATCTTTTTCCCCGAGCGGGACATTTATTACGGTGGTCAGAGGTCCAACTAGATCCACAGAAATGACAGGTTGTAGGCTTTTTCCGTGCTGTTGTATTCATATTGGAGAAAGGGGTAGCATTCGCGATGCGCATCCGTTGCACTTGGTTAACAGTTGAATGTGACTCGGTTTTACTTGCATTCATTTTTAGTTGGTTGAGCGTACCCATCTCGATATTAATTGCTATTGCCAATGCTTTTTCCGGGTCTACTGTTTCTTTAAGAAGCTCCTTTTGAATGTCTTCATTTTGCATGTTCGCGATAAAGACATCCCGGATGATAGTGTCTCCTTTATCTCCTAGGTCACAGTTTTCCGAAAGTTCTTTGAGATGTCCATAGAACTTCTCAATAGGTTCTCCCTTTTGCTGTTTTCGGGTGAGGAAGAGGTATCTATCGAAGGTTATATTATGGATCCGAATGAAAGTTGTATTTAGAACATCCCAAAGATCCTTCGCTGAGATTGTTTCAAGATTGACGGTCGAATTCTTTGAGTTGAATACGCGCCGACCTTCCATGCCTAAGCTCAAGTACATCAAAGAAGATGCTTTCTGATCACATAACTTCCACGGTTTATCACCGCAAAGTATGCCAACTGCTGTAACACGTTGACATTGATTCTTCCACGCTGTTTTTGCTTGCTCATTACGGGTACGTCGGTCTCGCTCTGATTGTGCCATCGGGTTGTCAACTGCGTCTTCGTATGCTGGTTCAGGAGGTAAGAGAACATGTTCTGGAGGGTCCACCAAGAGGAGGTCCACTTCAATTCTTTCTCGGGCGAGATTTGCGAGTTTCAATTGTATTCTCCAAAACTCCCAGCGAATTGGGGGTTCTAGTGTCGCCTTTTCACTAGTGTCGCCAAAAGGGTTGAATTCCAAGTGGGGATTTGCCGCTGTCCTCTGTCGCTGACTGCGCCATGTTATACTCTAGCTTATTGAATAGTTTAGGATTCGCGTTGCGAATACTTGTCTCAAGAATGTGTTAGGAATTGCTAGGCGAATACACAACTAATTGTGTATTACGAATTCTGATTATTGGAAACGCGGTGCGAATCCGCTGCTAAGTTTAACTTAGGATTATGAAGAGCGTTTGCAGAGTAACTTGAATTCAGATTGATTAAATGAAATTATGATTACTTATAATAAACTAGTATGAACAAAATATGAAATAATTTAGTAGACTAACGGGAATATTAATATAGGTGAATAAACAGAAGTCATAACTTTTAGTTATAAAAACACATGATATAATTATAGGTATAGAGGATAAATAATTTAGTACACATAAAGGTTTCGATATATATTAGGTATCCATACGTATCACAGACTTGTACCGACGGGTTATGGAGTCCAAATAGAAGTTCAAGTGCAAAACGGACTTGCTGCGCAATTTTTTTATTAACGACAACAAACATTGGAAGCCAAATTGAGGCCTGTTCATTCCTGATTTTCATATTTTACAGGCTCTGAATGAATTTGATGGTGTTGATTTCTAGACTAAAAGTGGCATATCTTAATGCCAGTGCTTCTTAATTTTTAAAGTAAAAAATAAAACGAAAATCATTTGCTATAGAATTAAAGACCAAAAGCTGTCCCGATTTCTTCTTCAAACGTTTTAAAATTTTGTTTTAGTGCAAGATTTTGAACTTCTGGCCAAAATCAGGATATAGTTTACAAAAGGAACACCTCCAAGTCAATAAATTTTCAATTTTGAACTCAAATCAGTACTCAACACAATCATCACACCACAGATAGCTCACAGAGCCCAACTTTATGGAAAATTTTGAATGATTTTATTTTTCAAATACCACCGCAATTTATAATAGTTTATCCATTTTTGTGTTTACAAGGGTCATATATGATTTCATTCTGTCCGTAGTTGATTAATACGACCCTAGGATGAAACCATGAAAGCATATTTGATCCTTCTGTGATTACCACGAATCATACAACTCTTTTTCCTCAATTTCCTATTGTCATTGTTAGCCATAAGGCATTACTTTTCTGATTTCCGTGAAACACTTTTTGATACGCTAAAATACCCTACATTGCAATACCAAATGCAAACTCTGATGCTAGATGAACGAACAAGTCTATCTATATGATCACAGTTTTCATATTTCTGAAGCCAGTTTAGACCTATAAATGTTCATTCATTTGGAAAGATGCTAGAAGTTTTTGACATATAAGTATTCAAACATCCTCTAAATACGTATTTTTTTCCCAGAATTTTTGTTTTAGCTCACCCAAATAGTCAATTGCGGACTTCATGTACAACATAATAAATTTAAATGCCCTCTGATTACATTATACGGGATTTTTTAACATCAGTTAATGTTTTTTGTACCGTATATGACCTTGTATGATTTCAAAAGATTCTTTTCCAAACTTTTACCCCACAGAAGAATATGCTCCTAGAAATAATATATGATCCTTGTATGACTACGAAGAAATCGCACAAATCATATATAACCTCGTATGATTAATACGAATCATATATGACTTACTACTACGATTACTAAGAATCATATATGAACTCAAGTATTAAGCTATGAATCGTATATGAAATCAAAAAATGACCTTGTATGATTTCAAAGGATTCTTTTCCAAATTTTTACCCCAAATAAGAATATGCTCCCAGAAATAATATATGATCCTTGTATGACTACGAAGAAACCGCACAAATCATATATAACCTCGTATGATTAATACGAATCATATATAACTTACTACTACGATTACTAAGAATCATATATGAAATCAAGTATTAAACTATGAATCATGTATGAAATCAAAAAATGACCTTGTATGATTTCAAAGGATTCTTTTCCAAATTTTTACCCCAAATAAGAATATGCTCCTAGAAATAATATATGATCCTTGTATGACTACGAAGAAACCGCACAAATCATATATAACCTCGTATGATTAATACGAATCATATATGACTTACTACTACGATCACTAAGAATCACATATGAACTCAATTATTAAACTATGAATCATGTATGAAATCAAAAAAAAATTTATGATCGTTGACCCGGGTAACTATTATTCCTTCTTAAGTGGTAATTATCAGACTTAATTAAGTTTTTTTTTCTTTTCGCTTTAACTGGGAGGTTGCTAACTAATGGAATCTAGATAATGCGGGCAAAGGAACCAGTAGTGGTGCTAACAACAGAGACAAGAACTTGACACTCTTGTTTACGCTGGCTCATTAACTGTTATTGCAAACGAGTGTAACGTATATTCAGAAACGGATCAGTAATATTTTCGCTTCATTACGACGCAGAGGTATCTCCAAGTCGTCATGGGCAGATATGCCCGATGCGTGTATCTCGTGTTGGTTTTTACTATGTGAATACATTGAAAGTAGAACAATATTGCGGAAATTAGCTAGTTTAGCAGAAACCGGCAAAATGGAAGGGAAATTAGAATCCCGTGTTCGCAAAATTGTCCTAATCCTAACCGTGAAATACAAGTACAAATTTTATAACCTATTTTTCGCACGGCTTGTATCACTCATCTGCTCCATCTATGTATAGATTTTTTGCACGCAATGTAGCTCGATTTCCCATATAATCCGCAATTAAGCCTAACTTAATTACTACTTATTTGATTAAGCCTAACTTATTACTGCTAGTAGTATTTTATTACTACTTTATTACTACTTATAGTACTTTATTACTACTTATTACTACTGATTAGTACTATTTAATAATACTTTTTGAAATCGGCCAGTCCCACATTGATATACAAAGCCTTTGATGTGCAAAAGATTTTTCGGAAAAAAAATCAGTTTTTGTGGTTGCATATATTTAAAGCACTTTAAAGCTTTGAAAGCTTCAATTAAATCTTTATTAAAGTGCTTATTGCATGCTCAAAATGCGCGCAAATAATAGATACCTAAATTGAGCGGAAACGTGCAACAAGATTTGTAACCTAGTTTTCGCAGCGCATGTTCTTTTAATTCGCAAAATTGGCGGAACCCTTTTGCAAAAAGTAAGATAAAAAAGATGTCTCCTAAGTTCGTTTTTTGTATGTGTCTAATTTTCGAGCCAATTTTACTAAGGCGGAAATTTTGGGGTATACCTCTGCGTCGTAATGCTTTAAAAAAATGTCAAACTGTGTAAACAGATTTTACCAAAGAAGAGAACGTCCCAATGTAATTCAAATTATCTGAGTTTTAAAAAAGCAGCCATTGAATTTAAGAGTCATATAAGAGTCTTTTGCAGCAAAAGGGGTCTTTCCTATCGTAGCCCTCCATGAAAATGTAGCCCCGATTTTTGTATAGTTACCATGATTGGAGGTATGCGTTACATACTGCCACTAAGCTGTGGGAGAGGGGGGCTATAATGAGATAGATCCGAAAAGAGAATTGCTGAATTTTAAAAACATCAAAAGGAGCGCAATATAGCGACCTAAAACATGAGTAAGCGTTTGTATTAAGAATATATTTTGCAGGCACGTTCCGTTCGACAGATTGATGATCAGTTTAAATAATATGGAACAATCACAAATGAAATTTGCTGTAACTTGTACGAAACAAGAGGTTAGCCTATATTCCCATGATTTCTTGAGAATGAAAGATGCTTGTGAGGTGCTAAAAACATTTTCAAGTAATTAAAACTAGCGTCTAAATCGGCTAAGAAAAACTACCCAGAATGAAAAGATACTTAAAGTCCCTAGGCTGTTGTTTTAAATGAAAATTGGCAGCACAAATTTATATAAATATTGTTTGAGTTGCACGAAAATTGAAGAACAAAAAAGCGAGATTATACTCAATTCGAAATCAACAAGGCCTCTAAGTGTAAAAGTTCTTTGAAAGATCTTCCGTATGGCCTAGAGAATCTTCCGTATAACTGTTATAAGTGATAAGAATTCAGTTGAGCGAGTTACATAAAATTTATCAAGCAAGTTGTTGCTAGAAAAAACGTAACGGCGCGGCTAAACTTATTAGCTGAAAAATTGTCCTCCATCACAGCGACCAAGGACAATTCCTGCCTAATGTGAATAGAGGAGGATTCATTGCGTTTTTAGTGGCTGAAAAGGTCTTGTTGAACACTTTAATTACGGGTATTATCTATCACTCGATTGTGTGAATAATCATTTAGTTTTCTTGATTGCTTTTTGCGTTTCTTGATTGTTATAAATTTCTGCGTTGAGGGGCTCAATCATAGCCAATCAATTTGTACTCACTTTCCAGGAAAAGGATATTTATATTTTTAAAAAACCTCATTCAGTGAAACTCAGAAACTGCCAATTTATTAAAAAAGAAATACAAAAACATAAACCGACTATCGTCGGGTGAATTACTCTCGATCGACAGGCGGGGTGATTTAGAAATAGGGGCAATGGGGGGGGGTAGCTTAGAAATGACTTATGGGTGCAAAACGTGAACTCAAGCGTGAAAAAGTCACTCAAGAAAACACGGACAAAAAAAGGCCCACAAGCTTACAGTAAATGCTTCAAGTTTCGTTCGAGGGCAATTAACAATTATAAAATTTATTGCTGCGTCTATAAAAAGTTCTTCAAAAACAGTTCAATAAAAACCAATTTCAACTAATTTAATTATGAGAAAATCGTGCAACAATAATCTGAAAGCGGTAAATTTGCTAAATTTTGAGTAGCACAAGTGTTGCTTATTTTTACAGAATTGTCATGAACATTTTTATAGATGATTCAATTGCAAGGCTTGAAAATGGAAAAAAATATATGACATAAATTAAAAGTACTTTGAAAGGACCACAAAAAATTGCCATAATTTTTTGAATTTAGAAAGTAATCCAGCGTATCAAAAAGGTGTCCGTATTTTTAACGAAGTATACTTTACATAAGTGACCGGAGTGAATTTGTGTCTCGTGTCAACACTGCAAAGCTAGCTTTGTGATGATTCTTTTTGAAGGATGTCAGATTTTTTCTGACAAATTACAGATTAGCACCCCTAACAAACAGAAACTCAACTAGATTAACACAAACTCTACAAAATGGCGTATTTTGCGAGTATGGTGAGTAATTTTATTTTGTCATCATATCCCTCATGTTTTGTTTTGTGGAGAACAAGAGTTAAATGTATGGAAAATGATGACAAAAATTGCAATAACATTCCAGAATTAAGCATGTGAGCAGTTTTTGGTAAATAAAATTTATCTATATGGCGTTCAATTTGCTATAGCGGCACTACTCCATTGTCAAGAGTAGACGTGACTTCCACCTAAACCCGACCATTGAATTTCAAAAATGAAATTTTTTTATATAATAGCAGTGGGAGTTTTCAAAAAAAATCAACTCAATCAAATCATTTTAAACATACTTCATAATGAAAATAATCTATTCAACCCCCATCCCACAAAAATACTTTAAAAAAGCCTTGATGTAAATTCCATTACGACGCAGAGGTATACCCCAAGATTTCCGCCTCAGTAAAATTGGCCCTAAAATTAGATACATACAATGAACGAAATTAGAAGACATCCTTTGTATCTTACTTTTCGCAAAAGAGGTGCCGCCAATTTTGCGAAATAAAAGAACATTCGGAACGAAAAGTAGGTTAGAAGTCTTGTAGCACGTTTCCGCTCAATTTAGGTATCCATTATTCGCGCGCATTTTGAGCATGCAATAAGCACTTTAATAAAGATTTAATTAAAGCTTTCAGAGCTTTAAAGTGCTTTAAATACATGCAAATACAAAAACTGATCTTTTTCCCAAAAATCCCTCGCACATCAAAGGCTTTGTATATCAATGTAGGACTGGCCGATTTTAATAAGTAATAATAAATACTAGTAATAAGTAGTAATGAGTAGTAATAAAGTAATATAAGTGGTAATAAAGTAGTAATAAAGTACTACTAGTAGTAATAAGTTAGGCTTAATTACTTAAAAGTTAATTAAGTAAGGCTTAATTGCGGATTATATGGGAAATCGAGCTACATTGCGTGCGAAAAATCGATACATAAATGGAGCAGATGCGTGATACAAGCCGTGCGAAAAATAGGTCTTAATGTTTGTACTTGTTTTTCGCGGCTAGGATTAGGGCACTTTTGCGAACACGGGTTGCTAAGTTCCCTTACATTTTGCCGGTTTCTGCTAAAGTAGCTATTTTCCGCAATATTGTTCCATTTTCAATGAATTAACATAGTAAAAACAAACACGAGATACAGGCATCGGGCATATGTGCCCGTAAAGATTTGGGTATATCTCTGCGTCGTAATGTCGTTCAGTTCAATGGTTATTTTCTTCATGCACTTGCAAAATTTTGGTCAAAACTTCCAAAAAATACACAATTATAGAGCTATCAAAATAAAAGAACTCTTTCGTCTTATGTGCATGATATCTATGAGTTATGTACGAAACAGAAGTAACTAAGTCGATTTTTAAAGGGATTTTTAAGAAAAAAATGACGTTGAACTAATTTTGGCTAAGATTTAGTGTTACGTTGATATGAGTGTCACTTTTTATTCAGAGAGATTTTTCTCAAAACATTTATCACTGATACCTTTTCCTACCGAGGGATTAATAAAGCAACTAATCATTCTTCACCAAATGAAAGCCCAAAAAAGTGTAGCCTATACTTATTTATTTTGACATCTTTACAAGTAGGTCTCTTGGAGTTGGTTAAAAAATTATTTTGTTATACTATTTTTATCTAACTATTATAAAAGAACATTTATATATTTTATTACTTATATAAAAACAATGCTATTTTTTTAAACTTTTGCTTATATTGTTTACATGTGGTTGTTCTCTTTAATAAATAATTATTATACAATCAAAAATATAATACACAAAAATGTAATCCATAATGTGTCTTGCACAACTATGCATTATGTAGTTTAAATATTCAGGCACTGTCGGCTCACTCTATTATTATCAAAGCCTGTTTGAATTGTTTAAATTCGACATATTAGCTAATTAAAGGAACATTAACTTTTGCTTATTTCTGGATTCTACGGGAAGTAGCGCGTGGAAAATGAATTCCACAAAAAGTGTATTATCGTTGTTTCAATGAGTGGAATTTGGTTACGAAAGTTTAACCCATTTCCAGGCAAATCTTCAGCAACCATATTTTACATTTCAGGCCAATTCTATAAGTTTTAAGATACATTTTTTTAAAACGATGGGTCCCTCTCAATTTGGTATGAGCGCACGTCTGTAACACTTGAGTGTTTGTTATGATTAATTCTGACACAGACAGAAATACAGAAGCCTTACTTTACAGCAACCGCACGCTTTCAGGACCCAACAAATTCGCTCATACGATTAGTTGTGGCATAATAGCCGAGAAGTAAGATGTGTGCTTGACACGCCGTTGACCGATAGTTCGATCAGATGCTTCCATGAGGCTGTCTGTGCGAGGATGAGCTCTTATTTAATCATAGCTCCGGGTTGACCATAGCCTGACCACTTCTGCACTCTTGGCTGCGATAATGATACCACGCGAAAGTTTGGGTGAATAATAGATAAAGGACAGCTCAGCTGAGAACAGGTTACTGTTAATGCACTGCAGACTAAAAGCCTAATGCTGCTCCGGTGCGTTTTCGCAAACAAATTAAATAAAATTACTGTTCTTTTTCGGAAAAATGTGAGTCCAAAGATCCTAAAATTGTATTTCACACGCTATGAAATTATGGCTTTTCAGCCAATTTGGTGGAACCACGCACTTAGTGACCAGTTTCTGCGCAATGTCAAACGGTTGAGACGAAAAACAATCACACGAAAAATGACCAGATAAAAAATGGCATAAATAAACAACCGACTGAAAATCAATTCTATGCGAGTTGTGAAAAGACCAACAGGCGGGCTTAGGAGTACTGTCTTAGAGAGCAGTCAAAAACATACTTACCTTTTCTGTTGCAATTGATGAGGCGTAAACGCATAGTAAAGAATTTGCAGATTTTGAGGTCAATGATCAGTTTATCTAACACACCAAGACAGACTGCATAAAATTCTACAGAGCAAATTGGGGGCAAAAAACATACCAAGAAATATGGTTCAAAATAAGAAGCAGATGAACAAACTGAGACGTGTTGCGTAAATTAACCCAGTTAGCCCCCCGCTAAATTGGGTTCATTGCTTTCGATCTTCAGAAAGAATTCCAGTATTGTAAAAATGCATGTGGAAGAAATATTGAATGCGACTTTAAAGAAGTTTCCTGACATTATAGCCAACTTTATGTAAATTATACAGCCACCAATTACGGAATAATCATTTCTACTGTACTATTTGTCTAAACAGAATTGGAACTAAGAGTTTCAAAATTCAGGAAGAAACTTAGAAATTTCCTCTGATGATTATTGCAAAGAAGTCTCTGATTATTGCAAAGAAGACTTTCTACAAAGCAACAAAAAAGTAACAAAAAATACGACTAAAATGAAAGAATCATTTCTTAAAATAATTTTATTAAAAGTTTAACTTAACATATTTCACTTGTGCATGATAAAGATATGTAATTTCGCAATCGTAGAGCTAACTATTTACAAATATCACACATTTAGAATTTAGGTACTAGAAACCAAAAAAGTTTTCGTCATCACTAAGTTGGTTCCGCTTGGCGGGTCGGGGTGTCGTGACGTCTGTGTCCGAGTTATCATTGGCCATTTTACTATTTCCTTTTTTGGGAGTTTCGTTAACATCACTCTCAGAGCTTAGCTCCTTCTTCACTTTTGTTCTGGGCTTTGCTTTCGGTGACCCAATTGGTGAATCTAAAATTTTTGAAGAAAAACTTTAAAAGACCCCCTAATTGTTATCTAATACATTATTTTTAAATTTGATTTAGGTAATTATTATGTAGTAACTGAATGAATAAATATATAAATGAAAATAACCATGTAATAATGCATAATACGTTCGCATATTGGTAAATTAATGCTACAATTTTGCATTAATTTTCCAATATTTGTAGAACTTTTACATTGATTTGACAATAATTTTAAAATTTGCTCCAGCTTAATTATAAATTGTTTCTCCTTCTTTTCTTGAATAATTTCACTTGGGATAGCTGTATTATGCATACCAATATCATTGCCGAATTTGGGCTTTGCTGGACTTGTTTTGCGTGAGAGGGAAGCGGGTGAATGTACGTCACCCCAGCCACTAGCGGAGGATGAGGCTCCACCCTCGTCAGAGCGATCCGAGATAGGGTCCAATCTATAAAGAGAGTATTGAAAATAAATGAACACAATCTGATATTAGACACTAAGATCTATAATGGTATGCTGGTTTAACAATGCAAAGATTTCTAAGACAAAAGTTTCCATTGCGAATTAAAAGAAATATGAAAAATATGATAAATAACTCCTGCCTCATAACTGACGCTATTTGATATCGTCTACACTTCAAATGAAAAAACTTAATTATTTAAGATGGCCTTGAATGAAGGTACCATAATAGTCCAGCTCAATTTGTACAGAAAATTCACTTTGCACAATAACATGCTTTACATAATACTTTGTATCTAAAAATAATTGCAAAGCTATTCAGACATAAATGGACTTAAAATTACGTTAAACATCAAAAATTGAAAACGCTCCATGAGAAACTTTAACTAGCCTTCCCGACCGAGCCGTCATTGTCCTAGCTGTACTCTCATTATCAGACTCGGGGTTTGTCTTCCGGTCAGATGTCCCTCTACCTGGCGACCCACCTCTTCCCAGACTACTAGACGGCCTGCTTTGAACTACTGAACCCCCTCCACCCGTTGATCTGGCCCTCGAAGTTCCACCGGCTGTTGATACTGGTTTGGACTGACATCTTGACATGTGAGCTCTGAGAATGCTTTGAAGTTGTACAGTTGACTCAAACTTCTCGGATTTCCTATCAGCCTATATAAAGCAGATTATACATTTAACTATCTCAGCACAAAACAGAAAAACATGCTTGACATCTCAAAATAGAAAACTAAAATAAAGATAAAATCTACTTTTCTTTATAGTCCAACTAATGTCGACAAAAAGCACACAAACCAAAGATTGATCATTGTTCGTCAATCTAATCCCGAAATATACAACTCATCTTTTTAAAAAATGACAAAAAATGGATTTATCCAGTACAGACCACAGGAAGTGTCGGCTGTAACGAATAAATAAATAACTATACAATAATGCAATTTTAAAGGAACTAAAACTTTACTAATTTGTTTATCAACCATTTGATCTCTTTTTAGAGCAAAAAATATAACATGATGGATGGTTACTTGCATTCTCGCATAAAGTTCCAATCAGTCATTTGCTAAAAAACTTATTATTAGATATTAGAAATTATTAGAAATTTAAATTAGATGCATATGTGAGAATGTTCATTTGAACATAGTTTCAGTCCTATTACAGGGGTGTATTGAATAATCACTGCATAACTATTTCAGAGTCGAATTACTGTCCCATGGTTTGTTGCGTTTTTCGTTAGAAAATTTATGTTCTGAACACGAAACAATTTTTTTGCCATCGTGACGGATTATTTAAACGCTTCCGCAATTTTAAAACTTACGTTCATATTTTCATCCCAGACAAATGTTGAGATTAATTTCATAGAGTCTATTCTGACAGAAAATGGGTAAATCTTTATGGTTCTTTCCTATTACAGCCCGCACCACGAAATTATAGTCCCTATTATGGTATAATTTCCATGATTGGGGGCTATATGCTAAAAAGGGAAAGACCCAATTTAATCATAAATAATTATCAAACCTTATGAAATGAAAAAAATATCTTACGTCCTGTAAATACTAACATAACCGGCAGATTGCCGGAAAATAGCCGCGATAGACGCTTGTGGCCTTCCTTAAAATCAGATATACAGATCGACCACCAGTCCTTTAATAGACTTTTTGGGTTACATTCGAACTGTCAATTTTGTGACATATACAGTCCACAAGGAAAAAGCTCTAAAAGAGCCTTTCAAAATTGATATTTGAAATCATAAACCCAAGACTAATACTCAAGAATTAGGGCATATAATTTGGCACAACTTACATGCACACCATTGATCTTTAAATAGAAAATGCTCATAAAATTTCGGACTGTCATTTTTATAAGACACATTTGCTCTACAAGAAAAAAACCCTAATGGAGCTTTTTCAAAATTAATATTCGACATTAAAACCCAAGACTCTATTACTCAGGAATTAGAGCATGTAAGTTGGGCACTACTTAGATGCAAACTATTGACATATAATTAGTAAATGTTCATGAAATTTAAAGTTCCATAAGTGAGTTCAGGGGGTCATTTTTTTGAGTGAGGTAAGTCGCGCAATTGACCTAAAAACAGAAAAGACGTCACGCACACAAATTTTACCTGCAAAGCAGTAGAGGTCACTGAAGTCATTGAAAAAGTCAATTCCAAGAAGTCAGGTCGTAAGAATCATTGATGGATTCGGCGAATTTAAAAAAAACATAGCAGGACAAGTCCTGACGTACAATTCAAAGAATTTTCAATGACTAAATAAACAACTGGACCTAGAACGGACTATTAGTGAATTGGGAAAACATTTCTTTAAAAAATCAGATAGAAAAACAAAATCAATGTCAAAATGCCGCATGTGAACAAAAAACCACCAGCGAGATATCGAAATTTGGTTCAAACAAAAAACTAGGCATAGAATGAACAATGAATGGATTTAGAAAACCATTTAGAAAAAAATCCGATCCAGAAAATCGAAAAAACAGTAAAAATCAAATTGAAAATGCCGCATGTGAACAAAAAAACCACTAACGAGGAAGCGAATTTTTGTTGAAACACCGTTTTCTCACTCTACTTTAAAATTAGAGCGAATAAATTTCACGCCGCAAAACCACTCGCTTTTTCGCTCCACTTCCTGTTTCGGCGTGACCAAAATCACTACTCCAATTTGACTTCAAAAATCATGAAAATGTGATAACAGATCTTAAAAAAAGACAGCGCCCCAATACAATTCAAATTCTTTGAATTGTAAAAAACCCCGATGTCCCCAATAATAGCCGCTATCACTTCTCGGCTATTAAAAATAGCTTCAAAATTGTTTTTGAAGAATGAGTAGGCAGTGTTTACCAATGAGGCAGAACATACGCTTTCTAAAACGCAATTTCAGAAGACTCTGTTAAAGATGAGCAATTGAAATTCAGACATCTAACAGATTCGAAGAACTTACTACCCACATTAAATTAAGGTCGCTGTTTCTAACCAAAAGATAAAGTTCGAATGAAAAAAACTTAACCAGAAAACATTTAAAAAAGGATCTTTGTTACCGAAATTCAGAAAAGTTTTAATTGACATCAGCTTTGATTACCTGTAATTTCGTTTTTCAATAATAATAAAAGGTAAAATAACAATTGAACTGTTAATATCTCATTCAACGGGTCACTTTCATCTAGTTAAGATTGACCACCGCATCAATTTCACTTTAGTTTAAAGGATAATTCATTATTCACAGCTACCATGGACAAAAACTGCTAGACATTGAATTTAGCTTAGGCTAAAATGTTTATACAACAGTCCCAGTTGATTAGCTCAGTTTTCGCCTCTCATGCTGTTACGAAATCTACCCAGAAGAAATGCAAAAAAAGAATTCAAAGTTATTAAAAAGTACCAAAGCTCAAGTTTGATTGATTTTCGACGGCTTATAATACCTTGTTTCAACTTCAACAGCACTTAATATCTCAGAAAAAGACGTTCTGATAATTACACTGTCATATGAAACTTGAGACAATTTGGCGCAAAAAATCAACAAAACAAATTTTAAAAATCTCAAACAAATTTACAATTTCTTTACTTACTTCAGACAATACTACTTGCAAATAACCTCAGAAAGCGAACAAATTTTTAGAAGAAAAAATGATTAAGACCAGCTGCACCAAAGTAAATGGTATTTACAACAGATGTGTGCGTTCTGAATATTGCCATGGGCAAAGTTTTCGCAGGTTTTTTTTACCTTGGTCTTGTTTTGGCTGCAATTTCGCAGTTTCTGAAAAAAAACAAAAGAGCTTCCTACAGGAATTTGAAAGTAGAGACCCGGAGTGTCATCTCAGAGCCTTTCAGCACTGGATCAGCAAAAATCAATTGTTCGCAGTCCTGAATCATTGTGCTTCAAGTGTAAATTAGACAATCCTTCTGTGTAGCAGAATGGCAGACTGACCAAACGCTGCGTATACTGATTTTCAGTGTGTCTGCTAAGAATGATTTAGTAACGTGTCGGTCTCTGCGAAGAATGATTTACTAACGTTTCGGTCTCTGCGAACATTCATCAACGATAGCGAATCGACAATTCGTACCCATAAGTCACCTATTTCAATCAGAGCAACTGGAAAAGTTCCGGCATGGACAACAGTATGAAAACATGATACAAGCATCAATTACAAAGCGTTGCTACCTGACGAGGAAAAATATTTAACGCTAAAAGAATGGAAAACCCCAAGCAACACTAGCTGTCTTGTCAACACTAACTGTCTTCATTTATGGAGATAAAGAGATCGAAGACTGGTGCCTCCATAGGGATCGGTGTTTGAGGGGAACAGTTCTCTTTCGAGGGAGGGATTATCCGAAGGGGGAGGATTCTTATAACTTATATTTTGATTGTTTTCATTAAAAAAAGAGGGTAAGTTGTTGAAGCGCCCATCAGTTGTTGTCGAACTGGTGCTGGTGGGCCTGAAACCGTCAAAGGAGATCGCACCAAGGGTGTATTCAAAATTGAAAATATAAATAGTTGAATAAAGATTACAATAAAAAACTCAGATAAGCTTGTTGGTGACTTTGAAGATTTTGAAGTAGAATTCGAAGATGTCCCAGAGAAGAGTTACTGATGTAAATTTGGAAAACCAATATTCGGGAAATACCTCGCAACTCATGTTATCACAGGGGCACAGCAACAAGAAGAAAGCGATCACGAGGAGGCCGTACGTGTTAGCTGTTGTAAGCTTTTTGGGAACAAAGATTAAATCTTGACGGCAATCGTAAATAATTACCACTACCTGCGCAAGTTTATCTACCTGCGCCGGTAGTTGCCACTAATCTGTTGGACCAACTTTTTGAAAATATACCAGAAAATTTTGTTCTTTTTATGAACGCGCTGTGGCCAATTCAATTTAAATTTTCCGGCAACATGAGAAGGGGCTATCTCAATCCAGAACTAGTGTCGAATAAAAAAATTTTTCTGTGTGAGAACTTGGGAGTTCATTACAAGAGTACCAAGCTTATTAATCGAGAAGACTTCCACCACACCCAAACTTTTCACTTAGACAGAAATGGTGAGGGCCATCGTCATTTGGCCCCAAAGGTCTTTTCTGTTCTCGAGAAATTTGTGCAAAAATGGTAGTCATGTCAGTTTCCCTAAAGCATGGCTTTCTTTTGAGCATTTAAAATTTTATGAATGTCAGAAACTAATTGCATCACATCACCTACATTTTCAGTCTTTAGAACCTCATCTGTCTGTATCTTCATTGGTATTTTGTTTGGAAAAATCATTCGGCGCCTTAGATTTGCTTCAGAGATGAATGAAATTGTTATTTATATGTTCAAATTTGAATACACCCTTGGTGCGATCTCGATTGACGGTTTCAGGGCCGCTAGCACCAGGCACCAGTTCGACGACAAGCGACGGGCGCTTCAACAACTTACCCTTTTCTACTAACGAACTCTCTCTCTCCCTTCAACACAAACATCATTTCGGGACGAAGGACCTCCATTTCAGTGACACAATTCAGAGACACACTTCAGTGACACAATTTCAGAATGACAAACTTTCAGAATGACAAACTTGAATGACAAACTTGACATATTGGAACTTATGGAACTGAAACTAGCAATTTATTGATTTTATTCTGGTTTATACATGTTTATACAGCATGTTTTTGCTGAATTCAGGTTTTTAAATTTTGAGTTTTATAAGTAGAGGTTAAAAGTTAATTTCGACGGGAAATGATTCAACATACGCTTCATGATTAAATAAGTGCATGTTTATAATTCAGTTTTCGCAGAGAAACGCTCGTTTTTGAATCAGTCTTCGCAGAGAAACGCTCGTTTATAAATCAGTCTTCGCAAAGAACCGCACGTTTATAAATCAGTCTTTGCAGAGATTGATTCGTTAATAAATCAATCTTCGCAGAGAAATGCAGGTTTGTAAATCAGTCTTTGCAGAGAATGACTCATTAATAAATCAGTCTTCGCAGAGAAAGGCACGTTTATAAATCAGTCTTCGCAGAGAATGACTCGTTAATAAATCAGTCATCGCAGAGAATGAATCGTTAATAAATCATACTAGCCAGTCAAATAGCAGCGAATTGTTCTGAATAAAAACATGATCATGGTAAAAAGTGCCCTGATAAAAATTCTTGGAATAGTAAATTACATAATGAAGTTTTAATAATTAATGGCTGAGTTATCCTGTTTTGGATCTCCGGGGAGTCGAAAGTTTTGAAGTAACTGTTTTCGCTCTGAAAAATTCAGGAGAGCTCCATACTTTAAAAGTATCGAAGCATCGAAAAAGGCAGAAAATTTAAAAAAAGACAGTTTAATCCCAAATGTTTTCTCGAGAGAGGAAAACTGTTTCTTCGACAATCTATTCAAATTTTCACGGGCTTATTGTGACCCAATTTGTATCTCTCCGCAATGGATATCAATTAGTCCAAATTAGGCTTAACAAAAAACCCGGCTGGCATAGAGTCCCTAACCTCCTTTCATGAACGGTTGGTGAAAAACAGAAACGTTTTAGTGCAGTAGACAAGATGAATTAAAAAACGACATTCCAAACAAAAATAACAGTTTTTCAACACACAAACTATTAAATAATCTCTTTGGAAAACCATACACAACACATTGTTGTTTTACTCTTTTGAGCAGACTCGTATCACTGTTGTCCAAAAAGTCGATCTTTAAATAAATTTCGAGAGCTAACAGCACAAAAGCAATATTATCATCACAATTTCTGTTATAGAATTCTGAGCGAAAATTTCAGATTTCTATAATAACAATTCTCAATGCTGCACTTCTTAAACCAATGTTGAGCTCCATGATTTTTTCAGCACGAAGCGTATTTGATCAAATGAAATGACCACATTAATATGAAAATATTTTTAAAAATGTCGCAATTAATATGAAATGATGTGTGGACAAAAACGCTGTTTTATACAACTCAGTTAAGAAGCCACTCAACTAAGAAACAACTTTGCCGAAGCAAAATTGAAAAAAATTATTACTCAATTCATTTAAAATTCACTGCTAATGCGTTTAACTGATGACGTCACGCACATAAAAACTAAGACAACTAAACACTACAAACTACAAGGCGGTGGTCACTTTTGATGTACAAATGTAAATTTAGTGTGCATCAGACTAAAATTTTTCCAATGCTTCGAGCATTTAAGAGACTGAAATGATCTGATCGGCCGAGTGAAACAACTATAAATGAGTGTCAAAAACCGGTAGTCTAATGCTCTTTATTTACAAGCATATGGGATCCCAGAGGGTTATTTCATTTCATTACTTGGATTTTATCTGCATTTTACTCAATTTTTTGCATTTGCAATTGATAAAGGGATTTACTGAACAGTTGAATCATGAAACCGCTATATTAGGCGAATTTACGCAGGGCATGCACAAAATTGAACGTTTAAATTTTGAGAAAGATTGACATAACAACATTGAAGACGTTAGATAATAATTTCACGTGTCTTTGTTGCATTGAGAGACAAATGACTCCATGTTTCTCGGTTACAGAGGTATTTGTGTTCGGCTATAACTATAAAACATATCGCAACACTAAAATCATACAATTTTTTTTCTGCAAACAAACAATATTACGAACAGCACAGGCATACTTTTAGGACAAATACTCCGCAATAAATACCAAAGCATTTTTTTTACCAAAGAACAAAAAACAAACTATTACAAAATTAAATTTTATCTCTCGGTCACAGATTTTCATCTTGTGCTGATAAAAGTTTTGTATGACAAGCATACAGCTTAACAAAACATGGCGCGCAAGACTTCATATGTCGGAAAGATAAATGGTTGAATTTGAGATTATCTTATAACATAGCCAGAGGCTCTAAAAGGCTTTTCAAAACGAACATGACCAACATGCAAAAATAGCTATTTTTTGAAATTCTCCATTTTTACTGTCAATTTTTGAATTCAACCGCAGAAACAACCCTTTTTATGCAAACAAGAGCAATTTTCATTCGCTCGCATTAAAACTGCTGCACTAAATTGTTCAAGTCAAATACAGAAGAATGCTTGGATGCCTTTCTGCGATTGAGCATCCTACTTGGTAACTAATAAACACCTTCTCAAACCAATATTTTAAGCTTGAATTTTGAATAATCAATAATCAAATTCTACGATTAGAAAAAACCATAATCGTGTCAGATCTGACTATTTCGCTGGCAAACCCAATAGGAAAATCGTTGCTTAAGATTTGTCCCTCAATAATTGGCAATTTTTTAAAGATCTTACACATCGAAAATTCGGATCTCACTGGTGTAGCCACGCAAAAGGCCGCTTCGTATTGCGTAACTTTCACTAAATAGCAAATGTTGAAACAATACGGCTCGTTCTGGGTGACACCGAATGTACGTCTGTGCCGAATGTACAAATATGTCAATAAATTTTTGTTGTCAGAGGGAAAACCCTATGGATTATCAAAGTTGTGCAGCTCAACTTCAGGCATATTTTCCACAGAGCACAGAGAGCTTGAGTATACCTCTTTTTATGGTAACAAATTCAACGTAAAAATCCAAACCTTCAAATACAAATTGATATAATGTTACCAAATCGATAAGTACGGCTATTCTCAAAAACTTGTTGTTCAAAAAGAGTTATTAATCGCAAATGATCTCCAGAAATTTACTTTATAGATACAGAGAAAACAGTTATCGAAACAGAAGCCTGAAATCGCTTTACGCGCTGTAACATGCAAACTAATGAAATGATTGGCCATGATCTGTATGATTAGAGTTAGAATTTGATAAATCAAGAGGAAAAACTCAAAAATTTTCCACTTTTCTCAACATTTTGCTCTTATTTCAAGTACGCCATTCCATAGCAGCTTTTACTAATCCGTTTAAATCAAGATCTAGTTCAAAGTCTTCAAAGAAAAATCTCTTATAGACTAAGGGGAACTCATCAAAAAATAAACTTGAAGGTTATGTCAATTTTTTCTTATTTTGGCAAGAAGTTTTGTTTCTAGTTGTTATTCTATATATCTTATATTCAAACAATTGAGAAGCAACTCAATCAAACCAAACATAAAACTTCTTCAGAGACTTTCTTTTCAATATTAAATTCATAAATGAAAGAAGACGTAGGAAGTTAAAGTTTTCTACATTTTTCCAACTGAAGTGCTCGTTCTGTATAAAAAGGAACTCCCATATTTAATTGGTACACTAGCTTTCAATAAAAAAAATGCTTAAATAACTAGAGGCATGGTTAAAATTTTGCCGAAAGTTAGGATAAATATTTTTTGGACTTCAATTAAAAAAAGACATTTATTATTTCAAGAGGAAGCTTATATAGGGCTTCCATAGTGCTTTCCTAAAACCAAACTGTTTTAAAAATCTAAAGCCAACTGGAGAGTGAAAGCAGTAAAGCAACGTAATCTAAGTTTAAGGAAAATCGATGCGCGATAAAGTTGAAAAAATACTTTTTCCTTTGCTCAAGTGCTTTGCTCAAGTGATTACGTGTTCTGTTTTCATCGATTCAAATATCCCCAGAGGGCTCAATTCTATAAAATGATGTTCAAATTATACCCAAATAACATAACATAGCTGGCAGATTACCTTAAAATAGCCGCGATAGCTTCGTCGATCTGCAGTCTCACAAAAAGTAAATAAAAAGACAGACCAAAAAGAAATTTATTCATCAATTTGAGATTAATCATTAATTTTTGAGAGTGAGGTAAGTCACGCTTGAGCAAAAACCTCAACATGCGAAGTAACGAAAAACTAAATCCAAAAACGTGAAAAATGACGTCACGCAAGCAATTTAGTTGAAATAGCATGAACGAATCAACAAAAAGCAGATTTGAAGTGATTTGACGTGTCATATGATCGTAACAAAAATCTTGACTGATCTTTAAAAAAAGATCTAAAAAAAAAATTCAAAAAATTTAATAAAAATTTGAGAACTACTGTTCCTGGCCAGCAGATCAATTGAACAATGGCAGGCAAAACAGAAAATCTCAAAACTAAAATAATCAAGCAAACTAAACAAAAATATAATTACAGCTAAAACTCTTGCAACTTTTAGCCTGAAGGTCCAAGTTAATCCATTTACATTTAAATAAATCCGTTAACCCATGCATAAGCCTTGAATGAGGTTTATTGGCCAATAAAGACAGAAAAAATCGAGAAATATGACAAGACCTTTTTGAATCTGAAAATTACAAAATTTGAAGACTCTTAGTTTCGCAATATTAAAACCATCAAATCCCCTTTTTGTCTCGGGAGTCTGTCCAGTAACCCATCTGCCAGACCTGGAAAAGTTATTGGCCCGTAAAGATCCATAAACTTAGAAAATGACGGAACATTTCAAAAAGTTCGAAAACAATCGCGAATTTTAATGAAATGTTACAATCATCTTAGTTAAAATTTTTTTCGGAACCATTTCATGGTCCGCAGACGACATCTAGTAACCGATTCTAAAGCATTAAAAACTTTCATTGGGAAAATATCAATAAAATAGGAACAAGACAATAATTTTCAGAAAATCAGAAAAAAAAATTCAAAAAGTTGCAACATTTCGAGATATTAAAACGTTGAAAACCATTCCATTGCACCAGTAACCATGCAGTAACATACTATAGGTGAGGTTACCTGGCTGCTGAGGCAAAAAAATTGAACGAAAGACAAATATTTTCAAAAATCTTGAAAAGAAAAGCAAATTTTATCAAAAAAAAGTGTGTAACAATAAAATGTTGAGAACCGTTCATTGCCATTTAAAACAAATGTACTAACCTGTTATAAAACCCTAGTGCGGTTTTATGGCTCCTTAGGCTGGGAAAACTAAAAAGGATCAAAAAACATGAAAAAATTGCAAAAATTTGAATCATTTGTCGTGTTCATAAGTCCAATACCAAAACATATAGCTCATGAAAAGCTCATAAAAAATTTGTTTATCTTGCGAAAGATTTTTATCCACTTTGACAAAGTCAATTGAAGACTAAGCAAACAAAAACCTCGAAAAATGACCAAAAAAAGTTGAAAATTGCACCATTTCGGGATCAAAAACTCCTAAAAATGACAATTTAATCTTGAATTAATCTCCCAGAAGCTGCATTACTTTAGGCAATTGAAGGAATATTACCGATAGCTTTGGGCCTCTACCGAAAGTTAGTGCCCACTGGGCCTTACTTGGTTATCCCGTTTTCAAAGACCAGTCATTAAAAAATGTGTGAAAACATCTTAGAATAAAAAGACAGAGCCTCAATACAATCCAATTCTTCAATTGTAAAAAAAAACAAGAGAGGGCCGATAATAGCCTCAACTATCGCTCCGCGGCTATTAAATAAAAACATTGGTTCAATGTTAAACTTTCTCAGAAACTTAAAAGAATTTTTTATATACTTTTAATAGTTTTTCTCATTTATCTGTTTTTATCCTTTATTGTTCCGACCCCACTTTTAGTGGGGGGAGGAACTATATACTTAACTGGGTTTTTTTGTTCAGTCCATTTTGGCCGATCGATATATTCATCGTAGAGAGTTGTGAGTGGTATTAGAAAGCCCCTCCAGCGTAGAATATGGAATTAAAAAGATTTTTTTTGGTTTTCGTTTTTTACAAGGAGTTATCGAAGGTTAAAATTAGAGAAAAGTAGAGTGAATTCTCTTGTTTTTTGTTCACATTTTTCGTAACATTGGACCAAATTTTTGATAATTTTGCAAAAAATAACTTGAAATTGTTAACGGTAGTGTTATTGATCTTATCTTAAAAGATAGAGGGGAGTTGCTGAATTGTTCGATCTGAGCTCTTTGGCTAAAATTTATGCAAAATTTTTCAAAAATCAGTCTTTTTTCGTCAAAAATGGGACCAAATAAGCATTTTTGGCCCGCTTTCACTCAATTTACTGAAAGTAGACAACATAAAACTGCAGCCATATTCATTGCAAGCTTGAGGAGAGAGCTAGTTGCACTCCCGCTGGTTTCAAGAGACTTCAGAAATCATAATTTTGCCTGATTTTTGCAAATTTAATCATGATAATTAAACGAAATGCAACATTTATTTTTGAAATACTAAAAAAATTCGTTTAAAAATTGATCTACTTTGCGACCATTTGAACAATTGAATGTCTTCTTAGTCGCGCAGCAATATCAGGGCTCATATTGATCTCACCATGGATCCATACGGTAAAAATTTTAGATTTTAATGGGGCGTGGCCTTTTTTTTGAAAAAAATTTCGCATATAGTTTTTTATGCATATTGCTGACAAGAATTTCAAATGCAGATACTCGTTTATCGACAGATACTATATACAAAAAGTGAATATTAACGACCATATTTTACGGTCTCAGAGTAATGCTCGTGTTATTTATGGCTCTGACCAATTGCTTTTGTAAATTTTTGTGGATTTCTTATGCTTCGCATTCATTTTTTTTGAACTTTAGTAGTCCAATGGCTTAGTCATCCCAATCAGTGATCGGAATGGCTTATTAGGAGGTATATTTGAAGCAGACCATTTTTTCAGTTGTTACCTAATGTCTCTTATAACTTTGAATTCATTTGTTTTAAGAAAACGTAGGCGAATTTTTGAGTTTTGCCACCAATTTCTCTTATTTCTCTCAGTTTCGGCGTAGTCTCAATAAAAACAAGCAAAAACCCTTTTCCTGTTAGTCCAAAAATTAATGTCTGTAACGGTTTTATATTTAACTAATGGATTCTTGGTTTTGACACTACGAGTTTCAATTTTTTTAGTACAATTGCAGATTTTTTGAGTTCATTTTGATTCGTTGTCGAATTATTACCTTATTGACAGATCCAAATGAAGATAAGTATAGTTGAGAAAATGAACGGGGTTAAAAAAGGCGTATCCGAATAGGTTAATTGCTTTTAGTGAATAGTTTGCGCTTTTGGGCTGAATCACAGTTCTCCTGCAAAATTTACTGATCTTTTTTCCGTAAACTTGTATTTCTTTTGGTTGTTATAAGACATATACCTGATAATGATTGCTCTCAATTGCTTCCCCAGGATATATAACAACCTATTTTAACCTTTCAGTATAACGCTATTTCTTTTAGTAACTTTCAAGCTAACTTTTTTAAAACAAAGAGTTTTTCAACTGTTTTCTTTCTGCTTGATGAAACATTTTTTTCGCGGTTGGTTATATGTTTTGACTGATTGCTTGGGCCATTCATTTTTGTGAGAAATTTTCGAGATTTCTCTACTGTTCGTTTTTTTGGTTTTTGTCTATTCTATGTAGTTCTTTTAAAGGGAAAACCCCATTGATTTTCAGATGAGAACCAAGTGATGTTTTACAGCTCTTGTAGATAACATCTTATAAATGTAGTACCTTAAACATTGTGGTTTAAAATTATTTCTGAAGTTTTGGCTTCTGCCTGTTTTCGATATTTTGTCGTCTCGTGACTTTGTCTTATTAATGACAGGCCCAATTGGCTTTTTGAGGTGTGGCATCTAAATTGACCTCTTTTTGTTGAAATCTTAGGTCTGTTATGACATTTGAAAAAAAATTGTTTTTCAAAAACTTGAAAGTGTTTGCATTTTTGAGCTTCGGCATTTTTAAATTGTTTTTTTGGTCGAGTTGTAGCTTAGCCTCTAGTAAAGACAGGTCACAACCCATTTCTAGTGAACTATAATTTAAAAAAATAATGGTTTTAGTTCCAACTAATTGTTCCTCGGCTTTGTTACTACTGTTACTACACAATTTTAAAACATAATTGAGAATTTTATGTATTTGTACATTTTAAAGGACTTTTGTTTTCTTTTAAAATTATTACGCTAATGGTAGGTCCCATTGGCTTTGAAATTTTGCGAAATTGAACATTTTCATTGCTCTTAGTAACAAGTTTATGGTTTCAACCTTTGAACGGTTTCACTGCCATTTCGTGCAAAGCTTAGTTTTGCCGGTATTTGTACTTATTTTTGTAGTCGTATGACGTACACTGGATAATGACAGGTCTCAATTGCTTCCTATGCAGATACAAATGAAATTTTAATGATTTCACTTATTACCTAAAGATAATAATCCTTTTTGAAATCGGTTGTTTTCAAAAATAGAAACGTATTTCTGAAGTTCGCACCTTTTTGCTCTGTTTGTCGACCTGTTACCCAGTCGCATTGAGAACAGGTCTCATATCTTTTCTATTAAAATAAAGGTTATTTTGTTTTGTTTAGCGAATTTTAATGAAATGTTACAAATATCTTAGATAAAATTTTTTTCGGAACCATTTCATGGTCCGCAGAGGACATCTAGTAACCGATTCTAAAGCATTAAAAACTTTCATTGGGAAAAAATCAATAAAATAGGAACAAGACAATAATTTTCAGAAAATCAGAAAAAAAAATTCAAAAAGTTGCAACATTTCGAGATATTAAAACGTTGAAAACCATTCCATTGCACCAGTAACCATGCAGTAACATACTATAGGTGAGGTTACCTGGCTGCTGAGGCAGAAAAAATTGAACGAAAGACAAATAATTTCAAAAATCTTGAAAAGAAAAGCAAACTTTATCAAAAAAAAGTGTGTAACAATAAAATGTTGAGAACCGTTCATTGCCATTTAAAACAAATGTACTAACCTGTTATAAAACCCTAGTGCGGTTTTATGGCTCCTTAGGCTGGGAAAACTAAAAAAAAAGATCAAAAAACATGAAAAAATTGCAAAAATTTGAATCATTTGTCGTGTTCATAAGTCCAATACCAAAACATATAGCTCATGAAAAGCTCATAAAAAATTTGTTTATCTTGCGAAAGATTTTTATCCACTTTGACAAACGTCAATTGAAGACTAAGCAAACAAAAACCTCGAAAAATGACCAAAAAAAGTTGAAAATTGCACCATTTCGGGATCAAAAACTCCTAAAAATGACAATTTAATCTTGAATTAATCTCCCAGAAGCTGCATTACTTTAGGCAATTGAAGGAATATTACCGATAGCTTTGGGCCTCTACCGAAAGTTAGTGCCCACTGGGCCTTACTTGGTTATCCCGTTTTCAAAGACCAGTCATTAAAAAATGTGTGAAAACATCTTAGAATAAAAAGACAGAGCCCCAATACAATCCAATTCTTCAATTGTAAAAAAAACAAGAGAGGGCCGATAATAGCCTCAACTATCGCTCCGCGGCTATTAAATAAAAACATTGGTTCTATGTTAAACTTTCTCAGAAACTTAAAAGAATTTTTTATATACTTTTAATAGTTTTTCTCATTTATCTGTTTTTATCCTTTATTGTTCCGACCCCACTTTTAGTGGGGGGAGGAACTATATACTTAACTGGGTTTTTTTGTTCAGTCCATTTTGGCCGATCGATATATTCATCGTAGAGAGTTGTGAGTGGTATTAGAAAGCCCCTCCAGCGTAGAATATGGAATTAAAAAGATTTTTTTGATTTTCGTTTTTTACAAGGAGTTATCGAAGGTTAAAGTTTGAGAAAAGTAGAGTGAATTCTCTTGTTTTTTGTTCACATTTTTCGTAACTTTGGACCAAATTTTTGATAATTTTGCAAAAAATATCTTGAAATTGGTAACGGTAGTGTTATTGATCTTATCTTAAAAGATAGAGGGGAGTTGCTGAATTGTTCGATCTGAGCTCTTTGGCTAAAATTTATGCAAAATTTTTCAAAAATCAGTCTTTTTTCGTCAAAAATGGGACCAAATAAGCATTTTTGGCCCGCTTTCACTCAATTTACTGAAAGTAGACAATTTAAAACTGCAGCCATATTCATTGCAAGCTTGAAGAGAGAGCTAGTTGCACTCCCGCTGGTTTCAAGAGACTTCAGAAATCATAATTTTGCCTGATTTTTGCAAAATTAATCATGATAATTAAACGAAATGCAACATTTATTTTTGAAATACTAAAAAAATTCGTTTAAAAATTGATCTACTTTCCGACCATTTGAACAATTGAATGTCTTCTTAGTCGCGCAGCAATATCAGGGCTCATATTGATCTCACCATGGATCCATACGGTAAAAATTTTAGATTTTAATGGGGCGTGGCCTTTTTTTTGAAAAAAATTTCGCATATAGTTTTTTATGCATATTGCTGACAAGAATTTCAAATGCAGATACTCGTTTATCGACAGATACTATATACAAAAAGTGAATATTAACGACCATATTTTACGGTCTCAGAGTAATGCTCGTGTTATTTATGGCTCTGACCCATTGCTTTCGTAAATTTTTGTGGATTTCTTATGCTTTGCATTCATTTTTTTTGAACTTTAGTAGTCCAATGGCTTAGTCATCCCAATCAGTGATCGGAATGGCTTATTAGGAGGTATATTTGAAAGAGACCATTTTTTCAGTTGTTACCTAATGTCTCTTATAACTTTGAATTCATTTGTTTTAAGAAAACGTAGGCGAATTTTTGAGTTTTGCCACCATTTTCTCTTATTTCTCTCAGTTTCGGCGTAGTCTCAATAAAAACAAGCAAAAACCCTTTTCCTGTTAGTCCAAAAATTAATGTCTGTAACGGTTTTATATTTAACTAATGGATTCTTGGTTTTGACACTACGAGTTTCAATTTTTTTAGTACAATTGCAGATTTTTTGAGTTCATTTTGATTCGTTGTCGAATTATTACCTTATTGACAGATCCAAATGAAGATAAGTATAGTTGGGAAAATGAACGGGGTTAAAAAAGGCGTATCCGAATAGGTTAATTGCTTTTAGTGAATAGTTTGCGCTTTTGGGCTGAATCACAGTTCTCCTGCAAAATTTACTGATCTTTTTGCGTAAACTTGTATTTCTTTTGGTTGTTATACGACATATACCTGATAATGATTGCTCTCAATTGCTTCCCCAGGATATATAACAACCTATTTTAACCTTTCAGTATAACGCTATTTCTTTTAGTAACTTTCAAGCTAACTTTTTTAAAACAAAGAGTTTTTCAACTGTTTTCTTTCTGCTTGATGAAACATTTTTTTCGCGGTTGGTTATATGTTTTGACTGATTGCTTGGGCCATTCATTTTTGTGAGAAATTTTCGAGATTTCTCTACTGTTCGTTTTTTGGTTTTTGTCTATTCTATGTAGTTCTTTTAAAGGGAAAACCCCATTGATTTTCAGATGAGAACCAAGTGATGTTTTACAGCTCTTGTAGATAACATCTTATAAATGTAGTACCTTAAACATTGTGGTTTAAAATTATTTCTGAAGTTTTGGCTTCTGCCTGTTTTTGATATTTTGTCGTCTCGTGACTTTGTCTTATTAATGACAGGCCCAATTGGCTTTTTGAGGTGTGGCATCTAAATTGACCTCTTTTTGTTGAAATCTTAGGTCTGTTATGACATTTGAAAAAAATTGTTTTTCAAAAACTTGAAAGTGTTTGCATTTTTGAGCTTCGGCATTTTTAAATTGTTTTTTTGGTCGAGTTGTAGCTTAGCCTCTAGTAAAGACAGGTCACAACCCATTTCTAGTGAACTATAATTTAAAAAAATAATGGTTTTAGTTCCAACTAATTGTTCCTCGGCTTTGTTACTACTGTTACTACACAATTTTAAAACATAATTGAGAATTTTTTGTATTTGTACATTTTAAAGGACTTTTGTTTTCTTTTAAAATTATTACGCTAATGGTAGGTCCCATTGGCTTTGAAATTTTGCGAAATTGAACATTTTCATTGCTCTTAGTAACAAGTTTATGGTTTCAACCTTTGAACGGTTTCACTGCCATTTCGTGGAAAGCTTAGTTTTGCCGGTATTTGTCCTTATTTTTGTAGTCGTATGACGTACACTGGATAATGACAGGTCTCAATTGCTTCCTATGCAGATACAAATGAAATTTTAATGATTTCACTTATTACCTAAAGATAATAATCCTTTTTGAAATCGGTTGTTTTCAAAAATAGAAACGTATTTCTGAAGTTCGCACCTTTTTGCTCTGTTTGTCGACCTGTTACCTAGTCGCATTGAGAACAGGTCTCATATCTTTTCTATTAAAAAAAAGGTTATTTTGTTTTGTTTAGGTTTCATCTGATGCAAGGTTGATTTTGTTATAATTTTTTAAAAATATAGACATGGAGTTTTGGTCGTAATTAAAGTTTGTTATTTAATTTTTATTATAGTCTTTTCCAGTAACAACAAGTTTTATCGGCCCTCTAGCGTGGCCTTATTGTATTCCATAATGGTTTATTGAGCGATATGTATGTTTTTTAAATTTTTCTATCGGTTCATCATTTGGTAGCCAATTAAGTCAAGAATGTGGATGAGCGGGGTCGGAACATTATGTGCGTACGCACATTACCGAGCCTCCTTGTCATTTATATTTATCATTTATCGACCGACGCTGTCTTCTACTAACAGTAGGCATATTTAGTAGAAGATGTCTTCTACTAAAATTGCGGTCACTGACACCGTTCATCAACTGGAGGCAAATGAATGGCCAAACTTGAAAGTCACATGAAGAATCGGGACAATCAAAAAAGAGTTCAGAAATTAACCGGATCTTTTATAGTATTTTTCTGAAAAATTCCTTTTTTGGTCTAATTGAAGTATCTAGTTAGATTTAGATATAGTTATGTTATTATTTTAATTTCCTATTAAATTTTTTAATACCACAAAATAAGATACTATTCCTTTTTTCTTTAAACTTTTTCAAACTTTCCATTGTTCCTTCAGACTTGCTCTCCTTTCTTTCCAGAATGCTCTCCTTTCTCAAACCGTACTAGAATTTGTAATTTTAAAATAAAAATCAAAAGTAGCCTCTTACTGCTACAAAAAGTTGTTTTCTTTTTCTCTACAATGTGTAAACAAAAAGTGAAAGTTTGACTGAAGAAATTAAAACCGGCCTCGAATATATATTCTCTCATTTTGGAAAAATATGGGAACGCGAAGTCATTGCAAGTACCGCTGAATCAATCTGGTCGCTGCCCTTTGTTGAGACTGAGATGTCAGGAGATGAGGCATTGGATCCCTTCCTTCCCCTCCCTCTAGTCGATTCCCTCTCCCTCTCCCTGTTTGTAGTGTTAGTGGAAGTGGCCATGGCCTGTAGACCCCTCCTCCTCCACTCCTCGTCATCCTCCCTCTGCTGTCTGCGCCTCCTCTCTTCTGCCAGAGATGATGACTCACCCTAACACAAACTAGTACAATGAGGAACTGAAATGGATATAAAGTAATTATCAAATATTTTCCACAATTTATAAAATGTTTTTTTCTTAAATAATCAAATTAGGCACTGCATTTGACTTTAGTTTAAACAATCCAAAAATCTAGTTCTTCTGCACGAACTTGAAATCCAAATTGTGTAATGAAATCCAAAAGTACCTGAAGATCTTCACTGCCAATAGCAGACATATTGGGGTCATTAGTTGACCTCTGTGCTGCTTTCGATGGGAAATCAATGCTGTTCATAGTGGATGTCTTTCTCATTGCTTCTTGATGTTGAGCTTCCTTCAGTTTCTCACATTCCTTCCTGCAAACAATGGAACTTGTTGATAGAGAACTTGAACGATCAAATAACAAGAGAGAGCAAAAAGCGAACGGCAAAAACTTAATATAACTAATGCAATGAGACCAGCCCATAATAAAAATTGAAGACGAAAAGGTGCGTCAAGTCTCAAGCAAACAAGGATCGCACAAAAACAAAAGTTTGCTTTCTTTGAAGTTTGCTTTCTTTCTTTTTGACCTTGATGATTCTACGTCTATAAAACGAAACTACGCAGGCCGTTTTACGCATTAGCTTATCGAAACTGAATCTTTCTAGTCTTTTATTGATCAAAACAATTAAATTGAACTTCTATTTTCTTTACTATTATTGACTGGACTATGGAATCAACCAACGCAGAGGATGTGGCCAATGGTATCGTAAGTAAAAACAACACACAAACATCACAAATACAAGAGTTACAAAAGGAAGTATCTAAGCTTCGTAGAACTATTGTTGAACAAGACCAAAAAATTGAAATGCTAACAAAAAACCAGAAAAACATGAACGATCGGCTCAGAGCACAGGAACGATACTCAAGGAAAGATAGCGTTCTAATCGTTAACCCCCCATTTGATAGTCGAAGTGTACAGGACGTTAGCCTCGAAACATTGAAATTTTTTGATAAATTTCTTGGAGTGTACCTGGAGAGACCCAGCATCAACGCCTGTCATATTGTACCGGGTCAACTGAAGTACAACAATATGCCTACTGTTATATGCAAGTTCATCTACTTTGCTGACCAAAAAGAAATTTTTAAGAAAAGACGAGCCTTACGAAACAAGAAAAACGCAATCAATGGAAACAACATTTACATAAACGCGCCACTCCCTGAATGTGATGCTCAAATCAAAGCAGAGGCTACGAAACGCAACTTAATTAAAACAACACACAATTGCGTTGTTTCCGTGCTCGTTGAAAACAATGCACAGAAACCACAATTCGTTCGGGTGAACGAAATAGGAGAATTAGACAAGCTTACAACCATTAAAAAGCGAAATGTTAAGGACGATGATGTAGACATCAGGTCTCCCGCTGCCAAACGACAAAAATAGCAAAACAAGATGAGAACTAAAAACGAAATCTGAATCAAAATAATTGTTCTGGATTTATGTTGAAATGTGCTTTCTGTTTCTGTAACTCAAAAACTCCCATCATGTTCAACCGGAAGAGCAATTTTATCTTTTTATTAGGATTCTAAAAATTAGTATTATTATTGCACCTGACACTACAGAAAACCACCAGCTGGTTAAATCCTTTGGTTAGCAGAGTTCTCTGTCCTTAACTCTGCTAGTGATTTCCGCAAGTAGTCTTTTCGGACTGTGATATACGCGGTCTTTTTGAAAAGACAGGGGTTAAGGAAGAGTAACTTTGTAATCATTGCTCTCTACTTCCTGTGATTTTCGCGGGAACTGATTCCATTTGATACTACTAATCTGTGGAAAGTTTTTTTTCCTTCTTGCTTTTGTTTTGCGTTTTTTTTTCATTTAATTTTTAAAATCATTTACACTTTTTACATTAGGCTGTGTCTGGCGGCCTGCGTAGCTAGTTAGTTCATTAATTAAGTTAAAACTTCAAGTCTTATCGAAAAACATGTCAAATTGTTTCCAAATCATGCTTCAAAACATTCGTTCACTAACCAAAAACCTTGATGATCTACAAGTGTTACTAGAAAGTCTAAGTGAGAAACCGTCGGCAATCTGTCTGACGGAAACTTGGCTCAAGGAATATCATCACACAAAATCAATGTTTCTAGAGGGTTATAGACCTTTCGTTAATATCAAAAGAAAAAAAAGAGGTGTTGCAATTTTTATTAAAAAATCTCTACAAGCAAAAGTTGTTAACTCGTGTAATTTAAACGGACTTCAGGCAACCACTGTGAGAGTTACCGGAACCGTCGAGACCGCCATCCATGTAACTTGCATGTATATGCCTCCAAATTCAGTTAACATGGAAACCCTTTCAAAAATTGAAAGTTATATTGACAGTTTGATAATAGAACCACAATCTTATAATATCGTCTGTTGTGACTTTAATATCAATTTTTTAAAGAACAATCAGAAACGAGAGACGTTGAAGGAAATTATGAAAGGATGTTGTATGGAAATAATTGATGAAAATTCAATTACGCGAGAAACCGCATGCTCAAAATCAAACTTAGACATCTTTTTTTGCAATTTTACAGCAGAGTAAAAAGTTAAAAAAAAACATGTATATCTGATCATAATTCTGTATTTCTTGGTTTTCAGACAGGAACACAGATGGAAAACAAACTTGAATACATCACTTCAAGAAACTGGCAAAAACTTAAAGATATCTCCCTAATTGAAAAAATAAATTTTGTTTTGAGTCATGAAACATCAAAACTTGAAAATTGTGAGAAATACAAGACAATTGATAACAAGTTTGAAGAGCTTCAAATTTTACTGAAATCAATTTTGGACAGATATCTTCCCAAGCAGGTTGTAAAAAATAAAAACCATCACAGCTGGGTTGATAACCAATTGAAAAGAGAAACTGCAAAAAAGAATAGGATGTTCAGAGAAAGTATGAAATCAAAAACAACAGAGGCCAAAGAAAAGTACCAAGAACAACGTAAAAAAATTAAACATATGGTGAAAGTAAAAATGAAACAATTATATCATAAAGTAATAGAAAAGCATGCAGCAAAATCAAACAGAAAATTTTTTCAATTAATAAGAAATCTTAGCGGAAATGAGCGAGAAAAAGTACAAAATCTCAACCAAAAGGAAGTAAACGATTTCAATCACTTCTTTGCAACAATGGGTGAAAAATTGAACAAAAAGTTTAGACAAAGTGAGTGTTCATTAAAAAATCAACAGGTTCAATCTATGTTTTTGTTACCAACGAGCAAAAAAGAAGTGCTTAAAGTTATCCAGGATTCTAAGTCAAAATACAGCGAAGACTATATGGATCTTAACTATATCTTTATAAAATCTGTACCAGTTTCAATCGCGCGCTACGTATCCAAACTGATTAACACATGTTTTCAGGAAGGCATTTTTCCGGACTCATTGAAAATAGCATCAGTAATACCTCTACATAAAGAAGGTGAAAAAAATGAGCCCAATAATTTTCGCCCAATATCCCTCTTACCAACTCTTGGTAAAATTTTTGAAAAAATTATTCTAAATCGTGTTTCCAACTATTTTAAAGACTTTGAAATTTTAAACAGCAGGATTTAGGGAAAAAAGAGGAACTGTTGACGCAGTTAGCAGTTTGGTTGAGTTGATACGATCATCAAAACATTCTTATACGGAGCACACTTATTGCACATTTTTAGATTTACGTAAAGCTTTCGACACTATTGACAGAAAAATTCTGCTTCAAAAGTGTAAAATGGATGGATTAAGGGGTCCTGTATATAGTATTTTGGAATCTTATTTGAAAAACAGGAAACAATTTGTACAGTCTGGACAAAGGAAGTCGCAAATGACAGAAGTTAAATACGGGGTACCACAAAGGTCTATATTAGGCCCACTTCTTTTAATTGTTTACATAAATGATTTGAAAACCAACAGACAAAATCAAATAAAGCAAATGCTTGTCGGGAACATCAGCAGATCTTATCTCAAACAGAAAACTGGCTTAAAATGAACAAACTTACACTGAACACGGATAAAAGTAAAACCATAACCTTTAAGACTAAGCATGACAGAAGTGATGTCTTTACAATGAACGGCAAGCGCCTTGAAAATATAAATTCTTTAAGTTACTTGGGCATAACAATTGACAAAAAATTATGTTTTAGAGAACACTCGAATCGCGTAGAAAATAAATTGGTACAATTTTGCGGACTTTTCTATAAATTGAGAAAAATTTGAAAACGCAGCCAATTGATCAAGATTTTCAGCACTTATGTTAAACCAGTGGTTCAATACGGGATTCTAGTCTATGGTACTGTCAGTAGAGCTACGATGCAGAAAATCGATGCGAAAATTAATAGAATACTGAGAGTAATCTTTTCTGTTCAAAAGTTTGACTCAGTTTCTCTCATCAGAGAGAAATACAAAGTTTTTTCGGCCCAGGAGCTTCATCTGTACGAAGTTTTTAAACTGATGACAAAATGCATAAGACGTGAAAGTTGCATCATGGACATAAATCCCTTCATTACACAAAATGAACTGTCAAAACTGTGCTCATGCGAAAAACGAGTTAAAGCTGTCCCCCTTAATTCATCTTTTTCCGAAAACAGTCTGTCAAATAAAATCTGAAAACTCTTAAACATTTTTCTCAAACTGGATTCTAATTTTGTAACAAAAGTGAAAAATTTGAGCGGCGCACAGTTAAATAATTTTGCTCACGAAAAGCTAGAAAACTATTTTTTACTGAATGAACAACTCACTAGGTTGATTTATGGCTTAAATTAGAAAATTTATTCATCAAAAAGTATGACCAAATTGAAATCATTTTAACACTAACCTTCCTTGTTTTTTTTATCGCTATCACTTTAATTTTGATTTCCACTGAATAACTTTGAAATAAATAACATGAAATTTCTCTTCCGACTATGAGACGCCTGAAAACGGACCTTATGGTCTAATGGCGATCTTTCTGGTGCTCTTTTTTTGTATTGATCAACTGTGTAAGTGCTCTATTTATTCTGCTGTAAAGACACCAGTAAACAATTTGTTATTATTATTAAAAATTCGACTAATCTTTGACTAAGTAAGTGGTCTCAACGACGAGTTAAGGTAACCAGAACCCGACAGCATAGGTACCAGTTCATCAAATCAGCTCAAAATCGTATATCAAAATTTTAAGTAACAAAACTGATAACAGATTATTTGTAGTCATTCGATATGTGGGAAAAAAAGAGCACATAATTACGATGAGAACTTTTAAAACATCTTTATACCTCAAAGCGCTCTTTATACCTTAAATTTACTTTCCGTACGTCTGTCTGCATAGAAGCCGGCTTCCTCTAAGAGAGATATGTTAGCTTCATTAATGCAATTTTCACATGTTCGAATTGCATTACGGGCAAATGATTTTTCGGTCAAAAATCAAATTTAGTCAGAAAATCGACTTTTGCTGAAATTTGTACTGGAGTAATTTTTCGTTCTTATTTATTTATAAAAACCAACATAAACATTGTTTTATTTTGACCAAGAGACCAATCTCAATCGCTGCCTTTTCACTGTTTTTTAACCAAAAATTGTGTCATTATAACAAATTAATTAACCAAAACAATCTGTTGATCAGTACTTTGTCAAATAAAAGTTGACTGCAGTTACTACCACAAGAACACAAAAAATTTTAAAAATAATAAAACGTTAGCAAACTTGGGGTTACGCTGTACTCTTGTCTAGAAGTTGGCAGGAAATAGATAGCCTTATCGAGAGGTTGAACTATAAAACTAGCCAAGCAATATTTCTGGAAAAAATGTAGAAGTTACAAAACGGACAAAAAATCTAAACCAAAAATTGGCCAAATTCCCTTTTAATTGTCAAACGTTAAAAAAATAATACTTTATTTCATGAATTGTAAAACAGGACATCTGTAAGTCATAAAATATTTTGTGACTGGACCCTTAATCCCAGCTAACAACAGAGTCGAATAACTTCACGTGGAGCTAACTAAGACTGTACGTTAGCAAAACAGCCTCTATTCAACTCATGAAAAAAAGTGCGTTAATGTCGTGGTCTCGAGCACGAGTAAAAGAACTTTAATGTTATAATAACTCAATTTAGAATGGACTGAGTGTACAAAAATAAACAGATATTTATAGTCCGTATCAATACAAAAAACTACAGATCCGTCCAGATACAGATTAGCTGATATGTGTTATTTTACACCTTAAGTACTAACAAGTTTTCCCTTGCCGTATATGGCAAGTAATAGTGCAGTTATTTGCACATAACAGATTGTTCTACTAAACTGACAACGTGTAATAGATATCTACAGGGAGAATTGGCGAGTTGATTTATGACCATGATTGATGGTGGGAAGGTCGAATTTATTGCCCAAATTTATGGCTTATGTACACTGATAAAATCGTGGTTCGCACAAATTTGAAGAAGCGATCTTGTTCCAATCAGAAGCTATTACTCAATATTATAATTTGATCAACATCAGGTAAGAAAGTTTTCTTTATATATCGAAGCTTCAATTTATACTCCCAAGTTCACTACTTCGCGATCTATCACAGTTAAGGCATAAATTACAAGACTATCGCGAGGAATATTATTCTGACAGTTGACCTTGGAAAACTGGAAAACGAACACCAGGAAAATTTGACACAATTTTGTACGGCGCCGTCCCAAAGTTTCACAAGTTTTCTGTCGCCCCTAATGGTCTTGGTAAGTTTCCAAAGGTTTGCCCCAGGTTGGCAACCTGAGTAGATAAAATAAAAATATAATAGGGATAACTCTCAGAAGTAATATAAAAAAGCGTGAAAATATAGAAATGGCATGCCAGTTTTTAAAAACATTATGAGAATGTTTAGAGAGCATAACGTTCACTATGCAAAAAATATATAAAATATCTGTGTCGTACTCTAGATAAAGTAACTAATAAAGAAAATTGGAACTCAAAGAATCAACGAACAATTGCATAACTACCTACGGGTTTTCAATAAAATATCTGGCAACCTCATTTGCATAATGGAAAAGAGTTCAAGCTTATCAAAAAAGCACCGTAGGTAGTGTCGAAAACGATGCGGGAGTTTTACATCCAAAATATTTCACTTCATGCAAAAACAGTGCACAATATTTTTAAATCGGTTAGGCGAAGCAAAAAAACTGTCACCAGAAGTATTATAATAATTGTTAGCTTAATTCAAATTTTGGTCAAATTATTGGTCCTTTCAATTTATTTGGTGGATAAAACTGTCGAAATAACCACTTAAATATGAACGAAATTTTCGCCTTGCGGTACATAGCAAGTACTAGTGCATTTTTTGCACTAGCAAGCTCAAAAACTAGTTGCGATAAAACTTGGGGTCTTGGAAGTGTTCCGATTTGTCATCTATGATCGCTGTAGGAAAGCAATAAGGGACACATTTAGACTGGACACCAGGCTTGAATAGCCCGTTTTATTATTTCAACCGCCCGCTCAGCAAGTTCATTTGCTCTTGGATGGCAGATGGGTGACTCCATCTTCTTAATCCTCAGTGATTTACAACACTTATTCAGATCAGGGCATACATACGGGACCATTATCTGATACTAACGTTTTTGGTATCCTCAATCTTGAAAATACACTTTCACTCTTTGTGAAGTTCTATTTCCCACAGGGCAAGTCAAAATCCAACCTCATCCCGCGTCTATTATAACTGAAATATAATCTTGTTTTTCGACATAACACCAGTCTATATGGAGTCTTTCCAAAACTTTTGCTTCTGACCAAGTAGACATTTATTTCCGCAGGCTATGCCCGTATTCCTGGCAATCAGGCCATTATACAGACTGCTGTTTCTGTTGCATTTTTTCCGGGGTGGGTCTCATGAGCTTCAACCATCACCACAGGTATTAGTTTGGGTGGTATGTAAAGTACAACACCACGAAAGATGATTGCGTTGTGGATGGTCAAAGCATCTTTCTGTTGTTTGAATTCATTCTCTGTTTCAGTGAATTTTTGCAGTTCTTTTATTCTTTTGATGAAATCTTGGAAGAGCCGATTCAATTCCAGCTCAGTTCTGATGACTGATTAGGTTACAAGAACGGATTTCACAAAATAACTATTGTTCAAGGTAATTCTGACTGGATCAATGTCATCGTCGTCGTCAAAGCCTAGTGTGTTCAAAGCATCAGCATGGGGAATCTAATCTCCGGATGTGTATTACAATTCGAAGTTGCATCCCATCAGTGCTACTGCTCATCTTGTGCTTCTGGCTGGTGTTGTTTTTGCTATTTCCTCCTCTGGCTCAAAGAGATATTTGAGGGTTTTGTGGTCAGTCTGTAGGTTGAACCTCCTTCCGATAGAGAACCTCCTTCCGAGCTACAAAGAGAATTGCTAACGCCTCTCGCTCTATATTGGAACAGTTCGGTTCGGCTTAGGATGATTACCTGGAGACGCAAATCACAGGATATCATTCGTGTGAGCAGAACCGCCTATTGCTTTCTCTGAGGCGTCTGTTGTAAAAGTTTCTTCTTTTGTCAAGCTGTAAAGCTCAGCAAGTGGTTTAGCAAAAAAAATTGTTTCTGATGTTTCAAAAGCTTTTTGCACTTTCCAATCTAAAGTCGTCTTTTCGAATTCCGCTCAAAAGTAACATCTTTGTAGCAAAAAGACTCAGCTTGTTTTATGTTTGATGGTGGTTTCGCCATTTTGACTTTCTCGACATGCTTAGAACCGGGTGCTACTCCTTCCTAGAAACAGAGTAAGCAATAAAGTTAACGCTTATAAATGGTTTTTCTGGTTTTCGATTTCTTTTTGTTGATGGCGAATTTTTTTCAAGTAGTCGAGGTTTGACTGCAAGCAATTGCTTCTCGTACTGCTCCATCGTTGTTACATATAGCAGTGCAACGTCTTAAAAGATGACCACACCCTTGATTACTTTGAGAGTTGACTCGGTGCAACTCTGGAAGATTAATGAAGAGTTTTTCAAGCTCTGAGGGAGCCTGCACATCTTGAACAATCCTTGAGATGTGTCCATTTGGCATATCTCATTTGAATCCTGGTCAAGTTAAAATTGATAGTTTTCGTCTGATAGATCGATTTTTCCAAAGAATGAGACACCATGGAGATTATGGAAGACGGTCTCCATGCCTGGGATTGGATCAGCCTCCTTCATAACCTTGCCATAAATGTGAATTTTCAGGTTCACGCACAGTCTTAGAAATCTATTTCTTTACCACTGCCACACTACTGTTGATGTATTAGTTAAACCAACAGGTTGAAAAGTCTCCAGGATTCCCTTTCTTATCATGGTCTCAAGTTTCTCCTTGACTGTCTTGTAAAGGTAGAGGCATCTTTCTGGCCTTGAAGAACATTGGCTGTAATGCCTCCCTGAGTTTGACATGAACTTTGTATCCTTTTACTGCCCGTAGTATCTCACCACACCCTTTATTGATGCTTTCTTGAGGTAGTATATCTCTCCCAAGTAGTCCAAAATCTTTGTCGAACTGTACAACTGCTAGTTCTTATTGCTTAGACTTACTTCAATTCCGCTCAACATTACATGTTAATGATCTCAGAAGCGTCAGTTGATGACCATCATAGGCACTCAAGAATGCTTTTTTATTTTATGTTCGCTTACTGTAAACTACTCCGATTTCACTGACATGTTAAAAACGTTTTGCCATGTATAGTAAACACGCATCTCTGTTCCAGTAGATGTTCAACCCACTAGCTTACATTCTTCGTCGCAAAAGTTGTCGTGTTGGTCAAACTCACCTGACTTAGGCTGGGTTTGACTTTTGCGAATTTTAGCAAAGTGACCCACCTTATCACAGGTACTACATTTCTTGAAATGTCAAGGACATAGACTGCCGCTGTGTGGCTTACCACCACATCTATTGCACAAATTACCACTGCCGTTAATACCAGTGAACTTATCACTTGGTTTTCTATAGATCTTCAAGTTATATCCCACTTCTTCTTTTAGTTGCGGTTTGCTACATGATGAACTTGAGAAAATCATTCCTTGACTTCTGAACTGACTTCATTCTGTCATTTCAGAAAAAAACAACGTTGGTTTATATTTTATGCAATCTAGTAGTCTTAGCTTTGCCTCAGGTTTTCTCAAACCTGAGAAAGTTTTCATTTTATCAAATCCTCATGCGGGTGGCTTGCTGTTTTAAGTGTTTCGAACTCGCACTAGAGTACTAATTCTCTAGTACGCGTCAGGAAATCGTCATCAGAGTCTCCTACTTCATGGAAAACGGAGAGAAATTAGGCAATTTCTGCCGTTATTACTCTCTTTAGGAGATAAGGCTCTTAAGTTTCAGAATTTCCTCTTAGCCGCAAATACGAAAGAAAATTGTTACATGTAGGTCCACGCTGGTACCGTTTATGTTGATGTTGTGCTGTTGCTTCTCTGCGCAACATTTTGCCACAGTTGACATGCTCCAAGCAGTACAGAATTCAACATTTTGCAGATCCGAAATTTTTCGATCGGTCGGTGGTCTGAACCACATTGTCGTGTTCTCGAGCACTAGTAACAAGAATTTTTATATTATAATAATGGAAACTAAAATGGCCTAAATGTACAACTTACAGGTAATGACAGTCTGTAACAGTATGCAAATCTACAGATCTGTCGAGATATAGATTAGCTGATGTGGGTTAATTTAAACCTTAAGTACGAACAAGATTTCCCTTGCCGTAAATGGCAAGTACTAGCGCAGTTATTTGCACCTAACAGATTGTTCTACTAAACTGACAACGTGTAATTGATATCTACAGGGAGGGTTGGCAAGTTATTTTACAATCATCATTAATGGTGGAAAGGGCTAATTTATTGACCAAATTTATGGCTTTTGTACACTGATAAATTTTTTTTTGAAATTTGAAGCAACGACTCGGTTCCAATCGGAAGCAATTATTCAAGAGTATAACTCCACCATTATCAATTAAGAAAGTTCTCTTTACATATCGAAGTTTCAACTTAAACTTCTTAGTTCTCTACTTCGATATATCACTTCGATTTATCACAGTTAACATTGAAAACTCATTTTAAATCTGCAACTTCAAAAATTTGGTTTTCAAGGATACTAGTTGCGAAGTGTTGCATTGATAAAAGGGGCACAAAAAATTGCATTTTGCCTGGTCTTTATTGACATCTAATTTTAAATCAGCAACGTAGGATTAGATTTTTTTCCACTGAAGGTAAAATTGCACCAATTGTCTGGCATAAATTAAAAAACTATCGTGAGCAAAATTATTCTGACAGTTCACCTTGGCAAACTTGAAAACGAACACCTGGAAAACTTGACACGGTCTTGGACAGCGCCGTTCTAAAGTATCACAAGTTTTCTTTCGCCCTTATATGTCTTACTAAGTTTTCAAAGTTTTGCCTCAGGCTGGCAGACTGAGTAGATATAAAAATAAAAATATAATAGAGATATCTCACAAACAAAAATTGAAAACCCGTGGAAATATAGAAATTGCATGCGAATTTTATAAAAAATTATGGGAATGTCTCCAGAGCTTAGCATTCATTATGCAAAAAAATATATAAAATATGTTTCGTACTCTCAATAAAGTATCTAATAAAGCAAATTGGAACGCAAATATTCAGCGAGCATATGCAAAAAACTACCCATGGGTTTTCAATAAATATAAGGCAATTTCGTTTGCATTCTGGAAAATAGTTCAAGCTGATCAAAAAGGCATAGTAGGCAGTGTCGAAAACGATGCGACAGTATTACATTCAAGATATTTGAGTTCACGCAAAAACAGTGAACAAATTTTAGATTAGGCGAAGCAAAAAAAGCTGTCACCAGAAGTGTTATAATAATTTTTAGCATAATTCCAATTTTGGTTAAAAAAATGGTCCGTTCACTTTATTTGGTCGATAAAACTGTCAAAATAACTGCAAAAGTTGTCTAAGAACCTGAAAGCAAAATTCCAGATATCATTTCTTCTAGTAAAAGCTAAATGTTTAAAATCGGTATTGAGAATGGAATTTTAGGCGTCAAAAATACTTGTGCAAACTAGATAAAAAATTGTCTTGTGTGAACCCAAAAAAGAACTGGCGCAACCAAAAAAAAACACGAAAACCTGTAAAGCTCCATTAAAGTTAACCAATTAGATATTGAGAGCCAAAAGTGTTGTGAACTTTACTTCTGTTTAATACATGATAAAACATCTAAGCCGATTTTGCCAATAATGCCCTTCATTGAAAATAATTTATAAAGCAACAATGACGTTGCAACAGATCCTGACGCAATAGTCTGATGCAACACCATTCATCTATCAAAAGTAAAAGAATTAGGGGACACTCGGAATCGAACCGAGGATCTCTCGCTCTGCAGGCGAATGCTTTACCACTCAGCTATGTCCCCGTTGAGCATGCTCACTTCAGGTAGAGCAAAGTGAACATGCGATGAGAAATGTCGCCAAACATAATCAATCAATTGCTAAACAAATTAAATACATTGTGCGTGGCACTATTTTGAACTCCAAAGAAAAGCTTGAAACTCGTACCACATTGCATATTAAACACAGTGAAATTGAAGCAACTGCGTTATCAAATCGTACAGTTTAATAAGACATTTTCGCGCTCTCATTCAGTTCATGAAAAGACAGTCAAATCTTTAATAAAAAAAATAGTTCTCTTAACAACAAAGCATACAGTAGATGGTACAACAAAGTAGATCATACTTGACGTCCTCGTATTTAGTCCTCCAGTCGTCTCCCTCGTCACGTAGCCTGGACAGACTGGACTTGTTCTTCTCCACCTCCTGCAGCAACTCACTCTCCCTCCTGTCCAGGGCAGCGAATCTCTCTGCAAAGGAACCCTCCAGCTTCATCTTACCTAAAATAATCAATAGTAGTGGTATAAAACTTCAATTACCTTTGTTTTAAAAGGATATAGTAATTCTAAAGCAAAAAATGGCACAGTATACAAAAGTTGTAACATTTTGCAAACAAAACAGAAAATTAAGCCACACAGCTGCTGCATCTGGTAGCATAAGCTCAACTGGTAGCACAGCTGTTAAAATTGGGACCGAGACAGAGATTAATTTGCAGCACCACATCACCATTTAAGTCCTTGGTAATTGAAAATTTCACATAAAATTTGAGTGATGAAGATAAGTCAAATCCGAATACCAAGCAGGACAGCCGTACAAGAGTATCAATAAAACGCATGCATTAAATAAATTGAATTTATCGATATTTTTAACTTTAAAGCGAACTTACAACTTCCGCCTCCATTTTTCTTGCATTTTCCATGCAGCGCTTTTTATTTTTTCAGTTCATTTCAATCAACTATTTTCGGCAGAAGTCGCCCAAATTCACCCAAACAAATACAATTGCTAAATTTTTCCCCATTTTTTTCATAAATTGTAAAATAGGGGCGTAACTTTTATCTTAAATATCACTTTACATATCTAACAATAATAGCAGTATAAATACAGTAACATAATACTTGAATTTGTCTTGGAACGCAAGGCTGTAGCCAAAAAGCATAAACAGAACGTTACAAATGAGGTATCTAGAAAACTATAATTTGACTTTTAACCTTATAAGGAAAGTTTCAGGTGCATACCTGGAAGTTTCGGCTTTTCCTCATCGAGTTGATCAGCCATGACCTCGTCATAGCGGTCCAATTTCTGAAGAGTAATTCAAAGTAAGTGTCTAATTTTACTGTACCGTTTACCAGCTGTAGGATAATAATAATAATAATAATAATTAATAATTATACTTGAAAACTTTGAGAAACCAATATTTTTGAGACAAAATTGTGTCCACAGCTTAGGTGAAAAGTCTCGGGTTCTATCTTTGTTACTTACAACAACTGATAATGGATAAGGCAAAATACAGCCATATTTTGAAGCCAAAATAGATTCCATATGCTAAAAGTAACTATGAATAATTTGTATAATAGCAAAAAAGGAAGCTCGGTATTGTGCGTTTACAGATAAAACTCCAACCCCGCTCATCTACATTTTGACTAAATTATCTACCAAAAGAAGATAGGAAACTTTCAAAAATTCACATACAGTTCGAAAATGATAGGTGTATGAGAAAAAACTGTTACAACCTCAAACCATTAAATGAATGTAAAAATGCTGCGTTAAAGAACTGTCATTAATGAGACTACAAGACAAGACAAACAACAAAATAAGATAATAATAAAAAAAACGTTAATTATGGTCGAAACTCAATACCAATTTTTATTTCTAAAAAAGGTTTAGTCACAAAGTCCTTAAAATAGAAGGCAGCCAACAAGTAGAAAGCTGATGCGGCCTGTCCTTGATGAGACTAGTTAACAAGTCAACAATACGAAGAAAAAAAGGGACAATTCAAAAATCCATTGAGTCGAAAACAATTATTTTCCAGGCTTACGCCAACCATTAGCCCGTAACTAAAAAATACTCAATATATTCAATTGTATCTCCTTAGGAAACCAACGGGACCTGTCACTATTGAGACTAAGTAATAAGACTACAAAAAGAACAATAAATACAGGCAAAACTCGTGGATTCGTTAAAAGCTACGAACACAGTCGAAGCCATAAAACGTTTTCTAAAATTGACGTTAAATTTGATTTTAAAAATTGTGAAAAGATTTGTAAAATGAGACATTGCTCCAACACAGTCCGAATCGTTTTCACTGTAAAAATCCACGATGAGACCAAAACTAGACTTGCTATCACTGAGCATCTATTAAAAACACGTAATTGTTCCAAATCTTGGCGTGATACATAATTTGGCAACATTGATTCTAGAAGTGAACAAAATCTTGTCAAGTGTCAAATGTTCACAAAAGCTTTAAACCTCGATAACTCCCAATATTCTACGCTTGAGGGGCAGTTTTATTGATACCACCATCTCTACGATTAAAATATGGACAGCCGAAAATTGACTGAACAAAAAAACAGTTGAGCATATAGTCCCCCTCACAATAAGGTGGGGTCGGGTTTGACAGTTTGTACCTGTTGAAGCTTGTAAGCAGTATCAAGGAGCTGTTCCCTGGTCATGTCTTCCATGTCACCGCTCTCGGGTCTGTCAAGACTGTCTTTGACACTGTCCAGTTCTCTCTTCAGTCTCTCATTCTCACTCTCCAAGTCTTTATTCAACTCCGATAGTCTAAAAGATCAAAATTATACATTAGTCAGAATTGGTTCCGGAAATTTGTATGAAGGCAGAAACAATCAAGTTCTTGTGCCGATAGTTGTTACATCTCCTGTCAATATTATAGTAGCCATACATTTCACTTGCAACGCTCTAAAATTTTACGCTGGATCCATTGAAGTTATAAGTTTTGCTGGCGTGTAGTTAACTGGAAACTGTACTGTATCAATTGTAATAGGATCAATTAAGATGTTATAGGCACAAACAATTACCTTAATACGTTGGCATTTAGAGTCTTCATTTTACGATTAGATGCAAAGTCATCTCCTCTATCTTGCTTGGACGAGTCAGTTCCCAATGTTGTTTTCTTACCTAAAAAGGAAGTAAAAGCCACATTATATACAAATACTATACAATGAAACAGTGTCAAGGGAGATATGCCGATATCAAGTTTTCTCTGCTCATTGGATTGATACTAGAGTGACACATACGGTTTGAGAGATTCATTTCTCGAAAGTTATTTTGAAGTTATCGTCAAACTCTAGCCCTTTTTGATTTTAGCTCATTTATGGTTAAAATAGATAGTTATTTCACGGCAATTACTAGATCAAAAATCAGTTATTTAAAAAACAATATTATCAGGTACATTTTTAAAACAGTAGTACAGAGTAGTGGACGAAGTGACGCAACATCTGTACTATGTTACGCCACTGTCAACAATGTTGCCTACCCGTGTGCACAGCTGCCCTTAGCCGAATGATCTCTTGATAGAATGCCTCCATACAGATCTTCATCTCCTCAGCTCGTGTGGTCTTCACGTCTTCTTTCAGCTTCCTAAAAATAAGTCCTTTCCTTAGGCTTTTCCTTACGCTTTGATTTTACCGTTTTTGAGTAATTATTAGCATGCAACGAGGCTCGCTAATATGCACTGGCAAATAATTTTTCACATTTATATGAAATCGCTCTAATGCAAACTCTTACAGGAATTAAAAATTGTCACTTTAGAGTGAAGATGAGAACTGCCATTAATGAGACTACGAGACACGAGACAACAGAAACAAAATCAAAATACAACAATTAACATTATGACCAATAGTCAATATCAATTTTTCTAAAAAAAACACAATAACAAAGTCAATATAGCATCAGATCAAAACCAAAACTAAAGAAATTAACTTGTATTTCACTAGAAACATACAAAAACAGAAGCACACAAAAACACAACAAAAAGAGTAAAACTTTTGCGATATCAGTTGAAATCAATAAAAGATTTATGCATAACTCCATAGGAAGCCATTGAGAGCTGTCATTATCAAGAATAAGTCACCTTACTAAAAATCGAACGACAAAAACGAAAATAAAAAATCAAAAAAATTTTGTCGAACCCGTTAAAACCATATACTATTCACTGAAAAATGTAGACATTTTCAGCTTTGCCTTCTTTCAACGCCTTTTCGTTGATATGTGAACTGTCTTAATGGCACAATGCAATACAAAAGAACCTCAAAAATGTCCAGAACTCAAAATTTTTTATGAAAACTCGCAATTTCAGAACCGAAGAAATTTTATTTAAAACATAAAACGGCAAAAAAGATCAAATTTTAATTAATCAAAAAATGTGACGTGTCGTGTATCGGTATAGAACTCGCTACAAGTTGACAGAAATAAGATAAATAGTGGCAAAGCTCCAAAATTCTTTGTTCTTTATTAAAAAAAAGTATTTCTCAAAGTCTAAACAGCCATAAGCCCTCAACAAAAAAAAATAGGTAGATTAACACTTTAGGAAGCCAATTGGACCTGTCATTAGTGACACCGAGTCATCGGAGTACAAAAACATAGCTCGCAGATTGCCAGAAATAGCCACAATAGCTTTGTAGATCTGCAACCTCCAAAAGATAAAAAAAAACAGGCAAAAAAAATTCTTTTTTATTAAATGCTTAGAGGTTATATTTTATTTGAGAATGCTTAGGTTATTGAAGTTTCTATGAGCTGCTGTAAAATAAACTTCTACAAGAGTGATACGCACTCACTTGACCATATCTCTTTGAAGTAAAGCAAAGTGAGTTTCAGAGTCAGGAAGTCAATTTTGTGAGCGAGGTAAGCCACGCGAGACCAAAAACTCAATCAGCGAAAGAACAACAACTCACTCCAATAAAAGTGAAAAATAACGTTACACACGCACCTCAATTTATATTGCATGAACGAATGAACGAAAGCAGATTTCTGATTGTGACGTCAAATAGTGGTAACAAAAAATCTTGACGTCTAAATAGAAAAACCAACAGAAGGCCAGCAAAACCCCCCACTTATCGTTGTGCGGCAACCAATACAAGCAGAACTCAACATTTCACAAAAAAACTTTTTGCAAAACACTGTGTTTAAGCCACAAAAAAACTTTTTGCAAAACACTGCTTGAGCCACAAAAAAATTTTGCAAAACACTGTGTTTAAGCCACAAAAACTATGGCACTCTCATTTTCGATAATTATGGAGTTGAATTAGCTAAAAACAGGCAACTCTTAATTCCAGAACACTCTCATAGGAAGAGAAAGTATAACTAGCCCCCTTTGGAGTTTAAAAAGCAGATTGTGTAAGCGGTTTTTAGTCCTGTACGTCCGGTAAAATTTAAAAAAAGTGAGTTGAAGAAGTGTATTTGGTACTTTTGGTCAAAATTTTAGACAAAAAGCAGGCATGATGAAGCAGTTCAGCAACACTCCTCTATCTTTAAAGGTAAAACCAATAACACTATCAATAACAATTTTAACAAATCTGAAGCAAAATTGACGGAAACTTGAGCAAAAATACGGAATATGATAACAACAAAAACAAAGGGAAATCAGTCAAATGCTCTCGAAACTTTAAACCCCGATAAATCTGGGAAAACATGATACTAAAAAATCTTTTTAATTGTATATTGGACGCTAAAAAGGGCTTTCCAATGATATCACACACAACTCTCTGCAATGATTATATCGATCGGCCAAAATCGACTGAACAAAGAACACAGTTGAGCATATAGTTCCTCCTTTACTAAGGTGAGTAGCAAAAGAAATGATAGTATTCCTCAAATGTATTATGAAAAAAATTCGGGCGATATGGAGATTAAGGCAATTAGAAAGGTTATTAAAAGACATTTTGTTAAGAAAAATCAGCTTTCCTTAAAAAGGCCGTAATATGAAATAGGTTACCTTAGTTCATTTTCCTTTTCTTTGAGAGTTAGTTCCAATTTGATATTTCTGTTTTTAAGACTGTTCACCACTGAGGAGCTCTCGCCACCTCCCCTTTCGGCCAGAGATCTGCGAGTATCGTCAGAGCCACCCGGGTTCAACAATTGCTCTATCTGTTTATCCTGAAGAGGCACAAATCTCTTTCAATGACAACGTCAACAATTCGTTAAAAGAATTTCATTGTCTCAGTGGCTGCCGTCTATGTAGAATTAAGTGGTACTAACGGACCAGGCATGTTTCGACTGAAATCTGAATCTTCAAAGATCTCTAAAAAGGAAAAGCGTCAGAAAAAATGCGTCCGCAGCAAATTTAAGGAAGTAGTGATCAAACGGAAACTATCGCAATGGATAAATGAGCGCAACTCAAAAATAAAATACAATTCTGCAGGATACGATACAGCCGGTTCGCTCTTACTTCGTCTGATGACAAGTTTGAGAGACAATTTTGGTCTCAACGATTTTTACAGCAACACAACCAATACAAACTAAAATAAATTGCAACTGATTGGTTTAGCATTTCAATGTTTACATGGGTATATTGTACCAAAAATCGTGCTAGCACGCTGCTATGAAAGAGTAGCTGCAGAAGGGCCTTAAAGAAGTTGTTGAATTAAATTAAACCTTTCTGGAGTTTTCTTCTTCAAGTCGTCGCATTCTGCCCTTTGATTGGTTGATTGTAGACTCAACGAGAGCTAGTTTCCTCTTCAGTTCCACAATCTCATCAGCCATGTCTGCCGGGTCCTTACTACTCGGTCCGTAGGCAGAGGATGCCTTGGAGGCTGTCACTTTTGCCGCACCCCCTCCACCTGACGACAAAAAGTCATTTATCAATATAATACAGCGTTGGCTACGTTGCTATAAATTTTCAGCATCTTTCAAAAAAAAACTTTGAACTGAACCTTCACTAAGTAGAAGTGAAGTCAAAGTCCAAGTTTCATTTATGTACTCTATCTTATTGAGTTTAACACTCGTTGTTATGAAGAGCTGCTTAAAAAATGCCATTATACCACGCAAAGTTATTGTAGGATGAAAGATGAGGCATCACATTACAATCAATTGCCTCAAAAATTTATTATGAATTTGAAATTAACCTGAGCGTCAGCGGTCAGTTTAACGCTTATTGCAGTTTTTGATATACTTAGAGTAGTGAGAAATGGGGTGGTCTACCGCACAGAAAAAGGATCCCTCCACTTATTAGTCTCGAACCCAATCTTTTAGTGCTTTCATATGTTTCTCATAGTTTTTTAGCCTAAACCACCGTACTACAGGAGCATCATTTTGAAACGTTTTTGGCAATCATATACCGAACTTCATCAAGGTTAGTTCATACAAAGTTCGTTTTATGGCCCATTATTTACTGCTTTATCTTTGTGTTTGACATATCGCAAATTGACTAATTTGCTTTTGGTCCTTTTTGCTTCTGTCTTGTGTGCTGAATTTACCAAACCGCTTCTGGGTAAATTTGATTTTGAATCAAAAACTGTTGTTTTAGATAAAAGCTAAAACTCATTTATTGCTGCACGTTTTGGTATCTCTATCTTTGCCGCCTTTTATCTAGTGTAGACTCAAAGACTAAGAAACGCTACAATTTAAATGCGAAAATCTTAACCGTTCTCTTTCGCGCATACAATAGTACAGCTTTCAAACAAGATTTCTAATTAAGAACAATTTGTAGCAAGAAGACAGCTATGATTATTAAATACAAGGAACAATACAACAATGCTTTTAATAATCAAATTTAATGTTATTGTTTTGCGAATGATAATTTCAAAATTATTCTCTTGAGTCTCTAAAGTTTATCAGAGGCATATCATCCTCTGAGGCTAAATCAACAACCTCGGGGGGTTATTTTCGCTTTCAGTCTCCCGCATTCTTTTCATTGGTTTGACTTCGGCAATCGGGATCAAACGCTTATTGATTTTCTCTCGCTTAGCCCTCATATAGTTTCTATGGTGAAGCATCAGGGCTGTAAATTCACGTAGATGAATGGCTGTGTATTGCAATGCCCACATATCACCTTTGAGGCTGAACTTCTTAAGGTAGAAGAACACACTCAGTATGATGTCCTGCGGGTCGAAGTATTTGACCGCAAATCTGTAGTACGTGTTGTCTGTATCTAAATAGAAACAAAATTGTCTAGACATTTATGTATCAGAACCTCTCTACCCATCCGCATACAGTTTTAATACGCACATTGATATTCTAGAATAAACCCTAATTAGTTGGAACATATATGAAATATTACCCTAAATAGAAACAAAATATCTAGACATTCATATCAGAACACCTCTACCAATCCGCACAGTTTTAATAAGCAGATTGCTATTCTACAATAAACCCTAATTAGTTGGAACATATATAAAATATTACCCTTTATGTCTCGTATCACTTCGCAGTTTTTGCTGTCCATCCTCATGCGTTCGCAGACATTGAAATTTATCACGATTCGGCCTTCTGTGTTGAATTTACCCTCGGAGATTAGTCTCAGTATATCAGACTCGAGAGTACAAGAGTCCATTATTTCTGAGAAGTGGTGTTCAGGTATCACTACTGACTGGTTCAGATATCGTTTGTCGTTTGCGAACTTAAACAGCGTTATCTCAATATTGCTCCCGTTCTCCGATTCATCTCTCGCAACTCGAAGAAGGCGGGTTGATGTTTTATACTCAAAGAAGTATCCACCAGAGACACTTTCCATCATCGACTGGGACTGAAGTTCGGTTTGATTTTTTTGAAATTCGGTTTGATTAAAATTTGAGTTTGTTGAGATGAATCGGTACCTGCGTGAGCCCTTTTTATACTACTAATCTTTTATTGATAACGGTAATGGTCGCGTAAATCAGAAATATCTTGGCGTTTTTATAGCTTTTTGTCTAGGTCCGTGCATATGGAAAACCTGTGTTACCACCTAATTTGGTGCGACTTAAGCCTGCATAAGTCGAATTTATCTTTTCGGCGTGAACAAGTTTTCACTAGATACATTCAATACCAACAACCATCTTCTTCATGAACAAACATAGTATCAATTTATCAGCAGGTGATACCAATATCAAATATATGAGCCAAATAACGGAGACTTCTTTCATTCGGTCCTAATTCCTAAACTTGTGCCTCTGCTGAGCAGTCAAGAAAAATTTACTCCGTTCTCTAACTTTCTGTCGAAATTGAAATAATTCTGAAATACAATCAGAATCGAATTTATGATATTTTCCAAAATCGGTAGCACTAATAATCCAAAGTTGTGAGGTGAGAATCGTTCACGTTATTGTTAGAACTAATATCAAGAAAATGGGGTATGGGTTGGTCAATATAGTGAACTGATGAAATGGGATATGCGGGTATGAGGGAAAGAAAGAGGGTTTTAGGAACTTTATGCTTGGTGCTCTTGAAGAGCGAAGCTCTTTTTTTTACCGAAAGAGCTGAGCTCTTATTTTTGAGTTTAAAGTTTCCGATCGCTGAATATGAACTTCACTGGGTTGTTCATTTTTTTCAGAAAAAATTTCGCATTGGTTTGTCAGCCCACACGCATCAACAATTTTTGGTGCTTTTTTTCAGTGAAATTTTAACTCCTTTTCGATTCATACCTTGAATTGAAAATTTACTTTTGGTTAATCTATCGGACTGGCTGACAAAATGAACTTTATGCTAAGCTAGTTAAATACGAAGAGTTGTGCTCTTCCTGCTTTTTTTCTCAAAAAAGATTTGAGTTTAATTACCGATATCCGTCAAGTTACTGAAATTTTTATGCATATTGACCAAAAGTCTGAAACTTTGAGTCCCGTTTGATTTTAATTGCTAATCAAAAACAGATCGGCATGCTATTTTGAGATGTGCTCTCAAAATTAATAGTTCGTGGTCTTGATAGTACTGCTAAAAGCATTCAAAAATTACAACAGAAAAAGCAAAAATTAGGAATCGTAATTTTTGTGATGTGAGGGAGCTGCAAGTAACAAAGGAAACAGAGTTGAGGTTTTGAGCTTCAGAGTGATGTTCAAAATGTTCGACTTTGTTTTTTTTTCTTATATGCAGCTTTCTTATACCTCGCTAAGATTACTGAAATCAGTATGCTTTTTGATGTGAGAAAGCTGCAAGTTACAAAGAGAACAGAGTTGATGTTTTGAGCGTCAGAGTGATGTTCAAAATTTTTGACTCTGTTCTTTTTGTTTCTTGTAGTTTTCTTATACATCACTAAGGATACTGAATTCTCCTTCTGGCTTCCGTCAGTCTTGGCTACCTCTCGTCGAAGGGACCAAGCAGAAGTCGGGTGGGGGATAGTTGGGAAATAGATTTCGAAAAACTTATGTTTTTCGAAGTCTGTTTTCCGACTATCCTCCATTACAGGAATTAAACAAAAAAAAAGATGCTTGGACTCCCGGTTTTGAATAAACTGGACCCTTGCATCTTTTCTGGCTTGTTCAATTGAACAACGCCAGAGACTTCCTTGTAGCCACTTCCTACAAGGAATAAATAATAAAAATTGATTTAATTAGTTTGTTTAGGCGTTATGGTGAAATGCAATTTGTGTAATCAAGACATTGCGAAACGACAAGATTTTCTATTGCATAGGCATCAAAAACATTCCGAGCTGCCTGATCAGAGTTTTCGATGTGGCCATTGCCAAACTGTTTTTACGCTTGCCAAAAACTTAGTCCGTCACCTAAAGAATGTGCACAAGTTTGATCGTTCAGTAAGATGCAACACATGTCAGACCTTTTTCGGTCAACAGGACGCATGGCAGAAACACTGCACGGATGAACATTCAGTGACTGCTCCTGCCGCCAGAACAAATCCTGCTCATCTTTGTCAAAACGATAATTTTTTATTAGAGCGTGAAAGAAAAGCTATTCGGGAGCACTTCCAGTCCTTTCGGCTGAAATTATCAGGAGACTCCAGTTTTGACCCTTTTGAGTTTCTTGTTAATAAGGAAAGTGATATCATTGACTTCATCAACAGCAAACTGGAAGATCTGATATTGATCAAATTTGGAATGTGTATTGAAGTGAAATTTGTGAATCCGTTGACCGATGATAGCACTGTTTGCTTTTTTCACAGTCCAATGGAAAGCCTCTCGACGACTTTAACAGCCGACGAATATTTTTCACACGTCGATAAACTGTTGACTAAAATCAACGTTTTCTGCACAGCTGGAAGTGGATGGGTTATTGAAAAATTGCATTTAGTTGAGCTGAAGGTTACAAAGTTTGCGCCTCTCCGAGCCGGATCATATATAGCTACACCGCCGGAACTCGAAAATCAACGAAAATCGGTTCTGAACATCAAGAATCTAAAGGATAATTTTTGTTTTCTCTACTCTGTGTTGGCTGCGCTTTTCCCTATAAAGCAAAATCAAGAAAGACCTCAAAGTTACCGTCAAAATTTTAGCGCACTACAATCCGAAAAAAATGCCAGTTGCTCTAACTGACATACCGGCTTTTGAGAAAAATAATCACCTTAAAATCAACGTCTTCGCTTATGAACAGACAAAATTTTATCCTGTTTATTTGAGCAAGTACAGAGGCAAAACCAAAAGAATAAATTTGTTACTTTTATCAGAAGAAAACAATTGGCATTATTGCCTGATAAAAAATTTGGATCGTGTTATGAAAGTTTTGCTGCGTTCGCCTGCCACCGCCAACTCAAAGAACAATATACGAAAATTTTGCGAGCGTTGTCTACAGAGCATTGCGCGAGAAAAGTTTAAGCTGCATAAATCTCTCTGCGAGCATCATCAACCTCAAGTTACTCAGATGCCTGAAGAAGGGTCAACGGTGAAATTCAAAAATTGGCAAAAAACTTTCAAATGCCCTTTCGTGGTTTATGCGGATCTAGAGGCTCTCGACGTTCGAACTGAGGCTTTTAAATCAGTTGAGGAACTTGTCAGAAATGGCTTAAATGAAAGCTCTGCTTCGAGTTTTGTCGTTGAAAAACAGTACCCTTGTAGTTTCGGTGCTGTATTAGTTGACAGCAGGAATTACAACGTGCAACTAAAGAAGTTTTATAGAGTAGAAGACTGCATTTCAGTTCTGATGAGTACTTTGCGAAGTTGGGTTAAATGGGCGGACTCCGAGCGACAACGTTATCGCTTTCTAAAAATGTCAAATTCTGCGAAACAAGACTTTGTTGAGAACTGGACAGCGCCGTGTTGCATTTGTGAAAAAAATTTTCTAATCACTGAGGAGAAAGTAGTCCATCACTGTCATTTAACTGGAACTGTGCTTGGAGTGGCGCACTCAGCTTGCAATTTAGCTGTTACAGTTGGATCGTTTTTACCGGTTCTCTTTCATAATTTGTCGCGATACGATGCTCATCACATAGTGAAGTACCTTGTGTTGGAGGAAAACGAAATTCTCTCTGCAATATCAAGAACTGAGGAGACGTTTATTTCTTTTTCGGTTCAAGTTCCTGTTAAGACCTACATCAATAAATGTGGTGTTGAGAAAATTGTTCGAAACGAAATACGTTTTCTCGATAGTTTCAATTTTATGGCTTCAGGTCTTGATTCTTTGGCTCAGAAGTTACAAGATGGTGATCTTAAGTTGCTTCGTAGCCATTTTGCTCAATACTCAGATGCTGATTTCAAAAGAATTAGAAGCAAAGGAATTTTTCCCTACTCCTATCTGGACTGTTTTGAAAAGTTTAAGCATGGTCTTCCCGTTTACGGTGAAGAGTGGAAAAACACATTAACAGGAAAGATAGATATCACAGAGGAAATGCATCAGAAAGCTGTTGAAATGTATCAGTTGTTCAAATGTGACAACTTTGGAGATTACCACGATGCTTATTTGGAAACTGATGTCTTTTTGCTGGCCGATGTATTTGAACTGTTCCGTTCAGTGTGCATTAATGTTTACCGTCTAGATCCAGCATACTTCTACAGTGCACCGAATCTCAGCTGGGACGCAATGTTGATAACAACGGACGTTGAACTTGGATTGCTTTCGGATGTTGATATGCTCCTCTTTTGCGAAAAAGCAATCAGAGGTGGTCTCAACGGAGTAGGAGCCCTTCGCCACTTTCGAGCAAACAACAAGGATCTGAATGGTTACAACAAGGATCAAAAGTCAGTTTATGGGGCGTTTTTAGACGTAACCTCGCTTTATGGTGGGATAATGATGAAAAAACTGCCAAAAGACGGATACCAGTGGGCTGAGTTTGCTGATATTGATTCTCTCATTGAGACTTATAAAAACAAAGATAGTGTCGGTTACTTTGTTGAAGTTGATCTCAATTATCCCGCCTCGATTCACAACGATCATTCTGATTTTCCACTGGCTCCTGAGAAACTTTTTATTAGCGACGACTGGTTGTCACCCTATAGTAAGCAGTTAGCTCAAAACCGGGCATCTGTTCCGAAGCTTGTGGAAACTTTATTTGATAAGAAGAATTATATCTGTCATATTGAAAATTTGTTGTTTTATCTGGAACAGGGACTGAAAGTGGTTGCTCTTCATCGCGTGCTCCAGTTTAATCAGTCAGACTGGTTGCGTCCTTATATTGAAAAGAACACTTCTATGCGAAAAATGGCATCAACTACCTTCGAAAAAAATTTCTACAAACTTATGTCCAACGCCTGTTTCGGGAAAACCATGGAGAATAAACGAAACAGAAAAAACATTCAGTTTGTTTCGGATCAGGTTAAAGCTTCGAAACTGACATCAAAACCGAATTTCAAATCGTTCCAAATTATCAGTGACAACTTATGTTCCCTTTACTTCTCCGTGCCAACTGTTAAATGGGATAAACCAACGCCTGTGGGAGCGGCCATCCTTGATCTTTCTAAACTCGCACTATACAATTTTCATTACAACGAGATGAGACCAAGATACGGTTCGCGAATTTGCGTCACGTATAAGGACACTGACTCACTTTTGTATCGCATAGAGACTGATGATCTGTATAAGGACATGGAGGAGTTCAAACATTTGCTGGATTTGAGCGACTATCCAACATCTCATCCGCTTTTCGACCCGACAAACAAAAAAGTTCCTTTGACAATGACAGATGAATTAAATGGATCAGTTTTGGAGGAAAGTGTAATCTTGCGATCGAAAATGTATAGTATCAAATTTGTCAGCGGTGTTAAACAGAGTGCAAAGGGCGTTCAGAAGGTACTTAAGAAAACGCTTCATCACGACAAATACCTCCAGTGTCTTCAAACAGGTGTTAGCAGCAGGGCGCCAATGACCAGAATACATTCCGCTAATCACCAGATACAAGTTACCACTACAAATAAAACAGCTCCGAGCTGTTTCGACGACAAGCGGTTTATTCTTGATAATGGCATTGACACCTTACCGTACGGTCATTATAGTCTTGGCCAGGAGCCACCAAAATCTTGCACAACTAGTACTGACTTTTCAAGCGATACCGACGACGACGATCGAGCTTCACTGTCAGCTGACGAAGAGAAGAACTTAATTGAGTTCAAAGAGCTCACTCCACATGACGCAGATTCTGTCTCCACGGCATCAACTTCATCTTTCGGTTGTTAAATGTTTTTTTTTAATAAAGCAATTAGAACAAATTTTATAGTGACTATGTTTTAGCTCCACCTGATCCCGGGTTCTTTCCGCGAGAGTTCGATCAAAATGAACCTACTTTGAATTGGAGTGATCTGAGTGACAATGAGCAAGAGGATGATAGCGAGAAAGAGTGTGGGACTGGGAACCCTTTCATTTATGATGAGGCGATAGAAGACGAATTGATTGGCGAGAGCGATGATGAAAATTGTTCAATTGAAGTATTGCCTGCAAAGCGATCGAGGCTAATTGTTCCTTACTCTGACTCAGACTAGAGAAATTAGAAATGTCAAATACAAATTTTTATTACATAATTTTGAACGTATGTTTTGACTGCAGTCGGCTATTAAAAAATCGTATTAAATTTACTTCATTAATCAAACCAATATTTTTAACTGCGCTCTCAACAAGGTGTCGAAATTGCTTCATCGCACTTATGCAGTCTTTTGAGTCATTGTAGTAGGCATGTCCAGTTTTTTCAAAAATTTTCAATGCGGTGTAAAGACAGTACATGCCACACAAATTGGAAGATTGGGATTGTGGATGAGGTGATGAGGCAATTTCATGAATAGTATATTTGTCACAATTTGAATAAATAATATGCACCCTTTCGTAGAAATCGACCTAGAAACTTAGTGGAATTGGCAAGCTATTCCAAATTACTATATTAGTTATTGACTTCTTTGCTGGCTTAACATGACTCTCTCTACCACGCCGCCTCTTATTTGAGTTTGTAGTAGTTCCAGAAAAGGTTGAATGAATAGCAACAATCAGTATCCAATGTGTTCCCCTCATATAAGAAGGGGAAGTGTTTATTATTTGGAAACGAGCGCTGCGTTGTGCTATTTTTGGAAAATTGTTGGCCGACCATACGCCTCCAAAAGTAAACTTTAGGAGACAAAACTTTTTAGCTACTTTCTTAATAGACACGTTATCCATTGAAAATAGTTTGGTTTTTGGAGATGTTTCTTTTTGCGTCAATAAAGACCTGACTGAACCTTTCTCCAATCAAAAAAAGTTCAACTGCCTCTGGGAGAAGTTCAGAGAAAAATAATTTGAGGGTTATTGGTGCTCCTGTCAATTCGGGGAATAATGTGAGGTTTTTAGACGCCTCCTGTGATGATGTCAGGTCAAAGGTTACAATGAATTTGTTTGCAAAATCCTTCAGAGAAATTTTGTTTCCACCGTTTTTAAATCCCAGAGCCGTTAAACTGTTGTGATATATGCGGACATTGTTCTCTGTGTCGACGGGAGTGCCTGCTATTGGTAAGCCGTTACCGCGTATTATTTCGATTCGTTTCATGTCGTACTTGTGATCCAAGAACGGGTTTGTGTCCTTCGAACCTCTAAACTTGTCGTTCGCGACCATGCACAACGTTAAGCGTCTGATTGGCTCAGTTCCAAATATGGACTCTTTAACAAAAGAGTTTTGTCCAGATTGCATGATGAAGCTTTTGCACAAGGATTCTATATAAGGATACCTTGCAGGAGCTTTTAGCAGTGCCCTTTCAATTGAAAGCCGAACGGACTCGGTCACAGTAATTTTGCGAACGAACAGCGAGGCTTTTTCAATAACTGCTGTAAACATTTTGTCTGAGTCGTCACCTAAGCTAATCAGACTGAACTCATTACTGGCTCGGTAGAGTTTTATTCGAATGTCAACTTCCGGGAGCATTAGTTTTTCGCAACTGAAAAAATCCACATAGAGAGAGCCATAGAAATTGAACGTGTAGTCGCCGGTCAATGTGTCCTTTAAGCGGTATTGCAGCCATTCTGATTTATTGGCATCTGATGAGGGTTCTGGATCGTAAGTGTATCCCTGACAAGCTGCCCAAGTCTCCTTACTATCACTGTTTGTTGTCAACTCGGTCTCCAAAACAGCGCGATGATGGTACGTGTTGTTGCTGTCCGAAATCAGAATTCCATTAGCGTATACTTCAACTTGTGAAAACAGACTGTGTAGCGCGTTATTTGCAAAAACAACCTTGCTTGCGTCGCTAGCCTTGATACGATCTTTTCCATCGGGCGTGTAAATAGCCACTTGAAGTCCTAATTGTAAAAAATTGAGGTCGATGCAATTGCGTTGATCTCCACAAATCAGAAAATCCAAGGTTGGACCTCGAGAACCAACTTGTGGGTAGATTTCCTGGTCGAATCCGCTTTCATAATTAACAAGAACATTGGGTTTTTCGAAAAAATCTAGCGCTGTATGTGTTACAGGGTTGGCAATATCTGCTGCTAAGGTCGTAAACTCGGTCATTTAGTACTTTATGTTTGACAAAATATCAGTTCGACTGCGTTTGGCTTTTGAATTTTTAAAAGTGCTGCCGTTGATCGTTTTTGCAGTCCGCTTGCGAGAGGTTGTCTTTCTTATCTCTCGTGTATTTGCTGATAAGGATTCCCTGGGGGGGGGGCTCCCGCCCGCCACCGGGCGTACGGACGGCGCGGCGACGCGGGCCCGGGCGCCCGATGCGTGCGTGGAGCGCGGTCCTTTCGGCGCCGCACGCGAGCGGGACGGCTTCACGGAGTCCGAGATTGTTTTTGAAACTGATTTTTTGATCGAATCTTTCGCAACAGCTTTTAGCTTCTTTTTTCCGGCTATCATCTGACCAATTTCTGGAATTGCTGCACTGACTAGATTCCGTCCAACCTTCTTGGCAATCGGCAATGCGTATTTTTTCAAAAGAGGTAATGTGCAACGGCCAATACGCACAGCTAGAGCACCAAGACCAGCGGCACCTGAACCAAATTGTCTGGCAGGGCCTACATGGGTAACAAAATTGTCTTGATTTCTTGAAATTTGAGCGTCGTAATGTGCGTCCATGAGCGACTGGTTTTTGTGTTCGTAATGGGATAAATGATTTTTATTGGGGCAAAAGTTGGAATTTCAGAGTCAGCCAGCTGCGACCTATTGATAGAAAAGGCATAAGTTGGCCTGTTTCATCGCGAATAGTTATGGTTATTGATTGAAATGATGACTTGACTACATCTTTCCACTGCAGGTTTGAGAAGGATTGGTGACAAATAGTTGCTACCTCGTCTAGTTTCCTATTTGATGTACTGTTGATCGCAATTGATCTAAGAAGTGATGTGAAAGTGTTGCCCAGTATTTCATCCTGTATGAGGTCACAATAGACAAACATTGTATGGCGCCCACCTGAAATGTCAACTGGAAATTTTGGGTTGACGCCAACTTTAAGAATGTCTGTACCAAGAATATTTTGAAGGTCACTGGAAATGAGTTCTATACTAAATGGTGTTTCAAAGGGTTTTGTTCCGTTCCATGTCTGTTGGCCTTCATCTTCACTTGAGCTGGCGGCTGTCAGAAAACCGTCCTCCTCGTTTTCTGTAGACTGGAAATCATCTTTTTGGTGTCCTCGTGGCAATATTTTTAGCTTTTGACTGTGACTTGATATACACCAATTGTAAGGCCAATCAGTTGCGTGTCTTGATCGAAAACTCTTAACAAAAATTTTGCTCATCAAATGATCAATCGATGGGTAGTAGCCAGTGTCAATTGTGCATCTCGAGTTGGAAATTTTTGCAGGACTGTCCGTCGCACCTGTAGGTCGACGCCGACGACGGCCTATGTCAACGTAGAGCTCGTCAGCACTTGTTGGCTCTATTACCTTATCGCCATCATCGTCATGATCATCGTTATCATCTTCAGAGGACTCTGATTCCCCATGATTAGTTTCTAGTAATCCTTGTGTAACGTTTTGAAATTTAGCGGGCCATGAAATTTCGAGCAATGCCACTTGCCAGCGGCCAAATTTTTTGTTGAGATCAATTGTTTTTGGCAACAAGTTGGTAAAAGATGCCATTGTGTTGCCGGGGTAAGTGTTTGTGGACGAGTTTGAAATTAAATTTATTGTGAAACTTCTAAGGCTGTCTAATGATGTCATATTAAATTTCGGAATATTTTGTTAGTTCAGCTTCGTAAAATCTGCCGTCTATCGCTTCACTTGTTTCATGGGAAACTACACGGTATGTTGGAGGGTTGAGTGTGAGGACCTTATCTATTCGAAATATCTCGTGACTGAATTGTATCTGATAACCACGATGAAACGTTTTAATATTTCTCTTTATCCGAACCGTTTCACCAACTGAAAATTTTGGTTTTTGGATCTTCTCGTTCAATGTGAGGGATACCAAGAAGCTTGTATGTTGCTTGGTCACTTTTTTCGGAGCGAGACCAGTCACTCTGTTTACACGCGAGTTGATTACATTGACAACGTTTTGTAAGTTATCTATGTAGCTGCTTGTATGGTTTTCATTCAAGTACTTGTAAATCAGAGACTTGATTGATCGGATGTTTCGTTCTGCAAAAGCGCTTTTCTTTTCGTTTCTTGTTTGGTAGAGAATTATTTTTTTCTGTTCGCAAAACTGTTTGAAAGAGCCTAAAAATTCCTTCCCATCGTCAGTCCACACTTTCTCTGGTCTGATTTTTGTTGTCATTGTTGCAAAAGCTCTCCTAGTTGTGGTGGCGTATTTGTTTTTCATTGGTTGAACACGCAGGAAACGACTTAATGTGTCCACAGCGACTAGTAAATATCTGGTGTTTCGGTTGTCGGCAGATAGTGATTGCATATCTGCGAGATCAAGGGACCAAATTTCATTCAAGCGGTATGATTGCACCTTCAGTCGGGGAAAACGGTGCCTAGTTTGTTTGAACTTGGTGTATGTTGAGTTTGTTTTCAGATAGGTCTCTACAGTTTTCCGCTTTAGTCCGGTTTCTTTCATCAATCTATTGACACTGCCGTAGGCTGAGGGGTAGTTTGAGTTGGTATAGAATTTTTGTGCAATTTGTAGGCCACGACTATGGGTGATTGCTGATGAGATTACCCTTTCATTTCTGCATTTTGTGCAAGTAAAAGTTCTGCTGTTGTAGTCATTTACATTTTGTAAGCCAGAGCACTGGTAATGCACCCAACCGCATATTGTGCAGTAGAAAAGCGGTCGTTTTTTGTACTTTTCCCCAAAAGTTTCTTGCAGCTTCCACATTTGAGTTTCCTGACTGGTCCCGGGTTTCTCTCCACTCCGGCAAGTATTAGGAGCAATTCAATAAGAAGGTGTAGTGTTGAGATGTTCAGTATCTGGGAGAAAACATGGAAAGCCATGTGGTGTTCGAATCTCTCGTAAGTTTAGGGCTGACTGCCTTGGCGTTTGTATTTGCAAATAAGTGTTGAGCAATTTTCAATGCTCTAATCAATTCAAGGTCTGCAGGTGAAAATTTTTTTGTGGGATGCTGAATGTTCATCAAAAGTTGAAATAAATTGCTGTCTGATGGAGGTCCTCCGGATTTGTTTTGTAATTTTCCTGTTTGCTTGTCAATTGCTATTGTTTCTGATTTCTGCAACAATTTGATTATTGCTTTTGATTTTTCAATTTTCCCACTTGACAGTCCAGTTGATAATAGTTGTTCTACTATTTCGTTTGCTTCGTCCGAACTCAAATTATTTTGCTGATGTTCCCTAGCTACCATTTCATCTGTTTCTTGGTTTGACCCACCAGGCTTAGGTACTTGATTGAGGGTGGCTGCAACACTCAATTGAGCTGCAACGTCTGTTTGGTTGTTTTTGTTGCTGTGAGAAAGTAAGTATTCTTTAGTGGTGGAGGTTGAGGTCTGGCTATCTTGTACTGTTTTGTTTCCGTTCAACAGCTCGTTATAGGTTTGTAATGAAATAAGTAAAAACTTTTTTGCTTCTACTTTAGTTTGCTTGCTCATCTTTAAAATGATTTTGAACGGGCTCATAAATTATTTTAATTAGCTGCAATCCCTGCTTGGTTGCGAGAAGTTTTTGTTTCTGACTGAACTTCACTTTCTTATTACAAACAAATGTTAAAATGTTTTTAAATTTTTTTAATTTGCTCTCATTTAAAGTAGTTTGAGCTAATGAGACATTCCCATGAACAATGTTATAAATACAGTCCAGTAGAAACTTTATAAACTCATTATGAAGATGGAGAATTGCGAAACGCTTCAGTACAGGTTTGAAGCCCATAAGCAGTTTGAAAGTAGTCAGATGATGTGAATGATTCATCGAGTTGAATTTTATTATCTAAAGTTTGTGAACTGTAAAATATTGTAAAATTGTCCGTCAAGTTTGAACATAACCGTAGCTGCTCACAGCATCGAGGATCCAGGTCAATCAACAAATGTCCAAATGGTTCCTTAGTTGCAGTTTTATACGCTGACAATAAAAGATTACGGCTGCCCAATTGGCGGCCAAGAACGTCAATTTGTATAATATCTCTGGGGTTTTTCAGCAAAAGCATATGCGTAACATTAAGATCGATTGTTTTTGAGTTTTTACTTTTTTGATACAAATTATGCTTCAATAAAATTGCGTGTCTGTTTTGATGGCGACCAGAAATAACTAGGTTTAAAAATTCTTCTTGTTCGCTGGCTTCATTGTACACATCGTCGAAAACCACTAGTTGACGATTTTTCTCATAAGTAGAGTTGATTTTGTTCCAATCAAGTCCATGAATGAAACCTATTTTTGTGTCAAGAATATTGGCAAGCTCTGTATAAACTTTTTGCCAATGCTGATATACATATGTCACTTTGTCAAAGCTGGGAGAAAATAAACGTTCTTGTTTGATGAGGATATCTGCAACCAGGCGTGTTTTTCCTGATCCACTGGGTCCGACGACCACCATCATCAAATGAGGTTCCGTTACAATAACTTTATTCATTTGGGTGTGGGAATAAAACAGCCAATACTAAATGCTAAAAGCGACCAAATTTCTGGTCTTTCGGTTGAGAACTTATTGATGAACAGAAAGCAAAGGCTCGTTGCAATCGCTCCAATCAAAAGAAAGATGTGAATACTATAAAATACCAAAGATCTTTCAATGTTTCCACACAGTTTCCACGGTGGGCGCTCCTCATTGTTATCATCAAAAATAATCTTACTGGCAAAATCCAACTGACAATCCGGTGAGTCGGCCATGACTATTGTGTACTCCTAGGCGGTGGCTCAGGTGTTGGCGTCTTATTCGATTGCTGTGATATAGCGACAAAGTATTCCAACAGTTTAGCTGCCTCAATTAGCAGTTCAATTTCATCTCGAGTAAGATCAATTTCGGTTTGAACGGGAACACATCTCTGACCCACCTTTTTCCAACACAGTTTCCGCAAAATAATTTCTTCATTCTGATTTTTGTTTAAAAATTGCAAAGCTGCGAGCTTTGAAATATGCAGTGTAAAGTTATCTAAGTTATTGCTAGTCATCTAAAATGGCAACGCATCAAAATAGGACCGAAAAACTAGTTTGAATATTGTCCAAAAAAGAACACCGGTAACGTGCCCGAAAAGAAAATGGCTAGGAATGTTTGAAACAATGTATACATAGCCGGGCCCTGTTGCGTATTGTTCTTTCATGAACCCAAAGGCATCATGAAATGCAGCATGCGTTCTCAAAATTTTAAAATGCTTGAGATATTTATGAAGTCTGCTATCACCAGGTCCTATCAATCCACCATGTGGGGCCAGTTTGTTGATGACCTGGAGATCAGAATTTGGTTCAATGAACATACAAACTGCCAAAAAGGCATTCTTTGTTGTTTCGTTCCTAGGAAAATGCTTGGAAACAATTTCAAAGTTGTTCAATACTTTATTAATATCAGGAATGTTTATCATTCAAATGCCCCAACCAACTGATTTACAGAGTGTATATAAAGAAAATGGTGTTTATAGTTACAGTTTTTTTTATCAGTTTTTCTTTGTTTGTTTAGATGATTCATCGGAATTTTCCACCTCTTCTTTGCGCGCCTTGTTCTCCCAGTCCTCCTCTAAAGGAGCGTCCCAACATTCCCAGCAAGTACACTGCGCATTATTCATTCCACATTGAACTTCCAAGTAGACCGAGTGATCCGATCTGTAAATTGATCCCCAGCCAGTCGCCAATATATCAATGTAGTCTTCTAAAGTGTTCTTGAACGGAGAATCGGTACTCTCAAGGCTTTCAATTTTCGTCAGAATTCTTCTCTGATATTCCGTCATGCCTGCTGGCTCTAATCGCCGATTCGGGCAAGATCGTTCAATTTCCCACACTGTCTCCATTGCGCTACATCTTTTGGGTGAAATGTCCCTTACGGTATCAGCGTTTCTTGTGAATTGCTCGAAGATGTCTCCCCGTCTTGTAATGTCTGATATGTTGAGACGCAAGAATTGCTGATTGAACGTCTGAAACGCGCTTGATGGTGCAAAAATTCTTGCCTTGATCTCAAAGAGGATTTTGCTTTCATGGCGAATATAGGATTTGATAATCTTCTCCATATGTTTTGGATTATCGTTTGTATAGACCAGAATGTGTTGGTGCTCAAATGAGATGTCGTCGCACCATCTGAAATGCTGTTGAGTCTTTTCTGGCTCATGGTTAACAACAGCAAATTGCCATTCTGTGAACTGATCAATCCAGTGTGCAAGGCCTTTTGGCTGAACTTGGGTTGTCTGACTGGCCTCTCGTTGGTCGGTCTTGCGTCTCTTGCTGTTTGAATCGAATGGAAACTGAGAGGGAATGAGGACTTGAGCACTGTAGACTATGAATCGAAAGTTATCTGAATTTTCTGGACAGCTATTCATGGTAACTGCTGAAATTGAGTGATTGTAAGTTTTGGAGCTTAGTATTTATAGGGTGGCTTATTTATTCGAACTCAGATAAAATTCCAAAATTGTGATAGCATTGTTTGTTCAATCATGATAAAAAGTAATTTTGGTTACAAGAAGGCAACTTAGCCCCGTTGGTCATAATGACGTACCATCTGGGCCAAGTTGCCTTAGAATTTGCGGTATTTTGAATTGTTTTAAAGAATTGTGTTACAAAATCCAATAACCGTAAATAGTGATACAATGTTAGCAGTATTTGGGTTTTGTAGCTCAAGGGAGTAGGCAGCTTTCTAGGTGTTAGATAGAGTGATTTTGGCGTAGGTTCGAGACTGGGTAGGGAGGGATCCTATATCTGTGCGGTAGACCACCCCATTTTTCACTACTACTTAGTTAGCTAGTTAGATGTCAAAAACTGAGTTTCTGGGAACATAAAACAGCTGTAATTTTTTTTAAAAATACACTTCAAAATTTTGCTTTGAAAGTACGACCTCAAGGTTAATTTTCTGATCACTAAACCTTCCGTTCTGTTTTTCATTAATAACTTGAGAACTCACCGATGTGATTTTCCAGCAGTTTCTTCTGTAGGTATTTTGATGTGCTAAGAAACGCTGCATCGTCTGCGTCTGTGTTGACTGTGACCTTGACTGACCTGGCTGAACCGACTGCACTTGTAGTACTCTTGCCTGACCTTGAAGTTGACGCCCCTCCCGTTCCTGTCGTCCCAGTAATTGCTGAAATAGATTTAAACATTAAAAAATATGCTAAGTATTTATCGGCTTGACAACCATTGCTATTCTGTCGCCTATGATATCAAAAAGAAAAGTGGCACCATTTTTCTAGGAACTGTGAACAACTGATTATTCGAGCTGATTATCCGGAATGAACTTTTTTATACAAGTAACAATCGTCGAATTACGGTGAAATTGAACACTTCAGTGTAATTAAATTCAAATTTGAACATGGACCCCGAGACCTATTCAAATATTTCGCGCACTCACTGGGGCGGTATTTTAGAACATTAGCAAACAATGGGTTTTAAATTATTGGGCCACATCGTACTATAGTTATTTATTCCATACCTCATGCTAGAAACCTGCATGTACTAATAATAAATAACAATTCTGTAAACAAAGAGACGTCTATCAAAAAGTACGCTATTGGTATGATTAATATTTGTTGTCAAAAATCTCTCAAATAACAATGAGGCCGTACCATAGTGTTTACTGAAAAACATTGGCAGTAGCAGAAAATTCAACGGCAAAGATCTACTAACGTAGCCAAAATCAACTTGACGCGTGAAGTGTGCTTGCTTGGCAGGTATGCATTGAAAAGCTCGTTCAACAAGCGCCAAACAGAGATAAAATCAAGTAGCATAAATATGTCCATTGAGTTAATTAGAAAAGTTAATGAGACCACACTGACTTACCTCGACCAGACATCGTCCCTGAAACGGACAAGAAAGGAGTTAAAAAACAAAACAAAATATAGGGAACTTTGAGTTCTTTAGTATTATATTGTACCAGGTGTACAAAAACATCAACCGATCTAACTTTAAAGCTATAAAAAAAGTCATCGGGGGAGCGGATATTTTGGAAAATTTGTATAAAAATATTATCGGTAAAAAATGAAGAGCACTTTTTTAAATAACTTTTATTTCCCGTCAAATTTTCAATTATGAATTTTACAAACTGCATGTAACTGTACTTTAATCATACAATGTAATCATGAAACTTTAAATGAAATCCAGTTTTACAAGAAAACCTGCTTCAGGTTTTTGGTTTTAAACACTTACTCCCATTTCCGCTTCTCAGGTCTTTCAGCCATTGCTCTCGCCGCTTGTCCGGATCAAATTGCTTGGGCAGACCAGACTTTGTTTTGTATGGAGAGTCTAAACAATCATGGAAATATAATCAATTAATACAAGATGCAGTTAGCACCAATAAAACGACTGAAAACATACTAAATTTTTTCTTCTTTTGACGGGGTTTGGTCGTGCTCACCGTACTCTCACTTCCATCCATGAAAGTGGTCTAAAAGGCACAAAATTATATCATGCTCTTGGATAATGCCTGGTAAGCGTTCGAAACCCATTTTAAGATATTACATTAGCCCAATAAAAACTCAAAATCATCCACATTCACGTGAAAAACATATCATCAGCATCTAACATAGCATCAAACGCATCCTCAAAAATGAAAAAGGAAAATGATTTCCAAAACAGCCGCCAAACCGTACGAAAATTGATAATCTGAGTAGCAGTATAAAAAGGCAACCGTACGAAAATTGATAATCTGAGTAGCAGTAGAAAAAGGCAACAATAGAAAAAGGCAACAGCAAGAAAAAGGCAACAGATCTTTCTGCTAGCTTTTTAAAGCTAGCAGAAAGATCTTGATATTCTTGTATAAAAATCGCTAACGTGAAATTATAAACTGCTCGAACAGAACAGAACTAACAAATTTATTAATGCTCTGAAATTAATTCGACATGATATGACTCACAATGCGAGATTGGTTATCTAAGCAATTGCATACAACGGTTATCTATTGCCAAACATAGGGTAATCAGACTTGGGTCGGACCGATCAAAACCTAATGCACGAAACAGCGTGTACATAGAGTCGCCAGCAATTAGTTTTTGAGGCTCTCTTACTGGGAAAACAAGGACGCCTCAATAAAAATTAAATCGCTGTACATGGAACGGCACAATTACCAAGCAATCTCGCCAATGCAAAGTATGAGTTAGCTTTTCATAGTCTTGTCACATATAGCTCAACCAAAACACCATCAGAAAATGAAAACAAGATCACAACGAGACAGTATGAATGAGACCAGTTGGTACTGCAAAAAAAACAAAACTTCGAAAAGCAGACCTGGATTTCTATCGATCTAGCGAACTAAGGAATGTGCTGGTAAAATGTACAAACGCACCTTTATCAAAATCAGTCCAGTCGAAAATGTACTAGAATCAATTGATGAAGTTCTACGCCAAGTCTCAGCTGTTCACGTGAACGACATTATGCAGGTGCGGCAGCTGGAATCCTCTCAAAAACTGACGCAAATGAAATATGATATCTAAGGGTGACAAAACGCTGGAGCTATCCCGGAAGACTACACTATTACTACAAGTATATTGCCCGTCCCATTGGTATTTGGTCTTTTTGTATTTTCACTTTGTTCTTTTTCAATAGGTAAGCTCTAAAATTTATTTTAAAGGCGTTCTATCGAACAAACATTAATACATCATGTGCAGTATCAAAAACTAACTGAAAAAAAGAGCAAAAAAAAGATAAAACTAAGCAGAACACATTTAAGTTCGAAGGATCAAATAATAAAATGTTTCTGGCAGCTAGTGTAGCATATCACCCAGCATAATCAGAAACCCCATATTTTTAACTCTAGGTGTTGCGGTGCAACTCGAAAATTGACATGTGCTCAAATATTCCGAACAAAATTGATGTGGAGCCTCCTGAAAAGATAAATTTCATGTTGAATCATAGTAATGCGATATCAAAAGTCAGAAATCCACAAGTCATACTTGTAAGTGATAGTTAAACAAAGAATTTGTGATAAAAACTAGACACTTTGACTAATCAGTTTTGAATGGTAGAATCGAAATGTGATAACGGTGTCCAAATTGTTACATCAAACTATGGCGGACTATCAAACTTAAAAACAACTAGATTAAGAAATGGCCCTCCCCAAACTGCGTGAATAATGGCTGGTTCTCGTCCCTCCCAGCACTTCATCATCATATAGCATTTCGTATTTTTCAAATCTATCAATAAAAAGAAAAAATAACAAACACACATCAGTTGAGGAAAAAGTAAAAACAAAAGAAAGACAACCATTGAAAACCAAGAACTGAAGGCGAGAGTAGATGAGTCAAACTAACAGCCTCCCTTCTCCAACAGCAGCTCCCGTAGAAGTATCAACAATCCCACAACAAGCGCTTTAGAAGCGGATGGGACAGCTCCACCAGTGCACGCAGAGACAAGAAGGCAAAACGTTGCATAAAAAACATCAATTATTCTTTGTTCATATTTGTTCTTTTTTAATAAATTGGTAATACTGGTAGGCTTTGGTACTGCTTTTGGGGACAACTTTTTGATAGCGGGTTGAAAATTAAACATCAATATATGTTTGGTTGAACCTGGATTGATGCCTAACGTCTGCTAGAATTAATTTCAAATCTTGCATCATTATCATTTGTCGTTGATTTAAAAGCAAATGTCTCCCCTTGCAACAGCTGAAAATCACAATCAATCTCAACATCACTTAACAGATTCGAAAAGAAATCGCGAATGTCATTATGTCTCATATGGGTGTATCCTCCTTTTGGACGATGGAGAGCATGTGCCACGGTGAAAATTTTATTACATGCAGATAAAGAAGGAATCTTTACTAGTTCACGATCATAGCAAAGGGCAATGCAATAACGAAACTCGCTTTTCGTTATGTCTACTTGATATCGATTCAATAGCATAGCGAACCACCTGATGCGGCTTCTTCACTAGCTAAGTCAAGTGAGCGAAACTCGTTCTTAATCAATTCGCTCTTAATTAATGTCTTCTTCCATTTGATATCAATTTCATCTGATAACGAATTGATATTTCATTCCGCATAAGATTTGCAGTTGCTTTAGTTCGGCTTCGGATAAGGATAAGGGATGTGAAAGTCGGACTGATCGTTCCTATCCCTTAAAACGGTCTGCACGTTTGAATATGTTTAGGCTAGCCTGCCTTGTCGGCAACGAAAATATATTCTGGTATTTTTGTTTGTGGGCTCGAATCAAAAAAAGCTCATTGTTGATTGATGTCTCCACATTCTTTTAACAAGTCTTCAAAATTGAGGGTTGTACGAACTAAAAATGTCAATTTATGCTGAACCGATGAAATGGACGATTGACATATATTTTGAGGTGAAAAATTTGCATAAGATTTTTAACAAAAACTTCTGCTGTCTTAGTGATCTCTCTAAAAATTTCTTTTTCCATTATCAGGACCTATAACACTATCCAATACACTACAACCGTCAAATACTTAAATACTTCCCCTTCCACATTAACAAAAATCTGCAGATGTTCATTAGTAATAAGATGGCAATAGGTAAGAAACCGTCAAAAAGTTCTTTCAGATTATTAAAAGACCCGCCGACAGCGTAGCGTTACCATTGTCCGCATAACACTTTTGAACTGTGAAAAAGTCATGAAGTTCAATTAAAGGGTTTAAGGGTTTATGTTAATCCCATATATCGACTTTGCAATGGGGTTCAGCCAGTGTTGTACCTTCCTGAGAGTATTGTTTGTTTGTTGATAAACTTTTTTGATTGTTCTCGATATGAATTACATATGAAATTTTAGAGGGAAGGGCATAATAGTTCTCGGTGTTTGTTGAGGTTAGGTCACATGAGCTCAGACGAAACTATAATTGATGGTACTTAATGTCCTGTGGGGGCGCAAACGGCAAAGATCCAAACAATTGTACTGCGTAAAATTAAAGCGCGCCAAATCAAAGCTTAACAGTGCACGCGAAGTACCAAAACTAATTCTCCCTCTAATTTTAGAACTCTTGTTCAAATCAGCAGAACGGGATGAACAAATCAATTCCCAAGCAAAATCTGAAGAAATTATTCGAAATATTTTTCCCGGCCAATCAATCTTTTGAATGTTAACACAACTTTGAGTCGAAATGCAGCTGTTATCTCTTGGCAAAAATTAAATTTAGAGTACAAAAAATCGGATCTATTCTATTCCCCCCCCCCCCCCCTAGTTTTTAGATTGCCATTGGACTGAACGTTATTCTAATTTCGTCCAGTTCTTGCAGTTTGAGCACTTGCAAATGATTCGCAAGGTGCGTATATTATCGTACTTGTAATTATTGGCGAATACGCTGCTTTTGTCTTGAATAGTCATGTTTTGTATTTAGGGGTAATAGAGAGGGCAGGCAGGGGTATTGGAAACTCATCTAGTTTTCGGAGTCACTATATTTGGCTCTTTTCTGTTATTGCCCCCCAGCCTTATATAGCCAGTCTATTTGCACCCCCAAATATGTTCTTTTTGGTCCTTAGAGATCCTTTATTTAAGTCATAATAAATTGCCGGTACCGGTAGGCGAATAGATGAGTTTTTGTTTCCGGTTGTCAAAAAAATTAGTACCATAGAGCTATTCCAGCAAAAGAAAAGCGAAAAAAATATTAAAAACACGATTATTCTTTGTCTGCTTACATTATAAGCAAAGTTTGATTACCGTATACGTCTTAATTTCAAAACTTGGCTGCACAATTAAATTGTAAATACCGTTTGTATATAATTGTATATGTTAGTGTATGAAATGAAACCAATATGCTATAATATGTATAAATGGGGGGGGGGGTGCAAACGGACATGGGGGGGCAATAACAGAAAAGAGCACTATATTGCATTTGCAGATGAACCGACAGCATTCGGATTGATGGTACTATCCTATCTGTCCTCATTCGCCCCTTTTCAACTGCAAATGAGATGGAGATTGTTTAACCAACTTCAATATAATTCTATTGCTGACACTAAATGGGATCTCAAATGTGCCTCGCAACTTTTGTGAAAAATGAGTTCAGCATTTGAAACAACTTATTCATCAATATGATGATAGTGTGCGCTTTCTTCTTTTTGAAAGCAGCATTAATGCATGACTTTTCTATCCCACGCTTATCCCATTGAGTTACAGCTTCAGACATGTGATGTAAAAGGGTTCAGGAGTGCATTTATACAAAGATTTTTTAAATGAAGAGGAAAAGCAGAAAATCTTCTGCAAAAAGATGTTCACTTACATCTGAATCGAGCACCATGATTGAGGATATCGTTACATTACTGATCTGAAAATTTTAAAGAAGACATTTACAATTTTTGGAAAATACTTAAACATCCGATTTCAATTAACGGTATCTCGTATGGGTTATATCAGCATAGTAATCTATAATGAAGATTGTTTACTGATACTTGTTGTGATAATTGAAGAAGGAACCGATGGATCGGTCAATTAACGCAATCAGCATAAGAAGGTTTGGCACGAAATTAACGGATCTCAATAAAGAAAAACTTAGCTAAGAAATTCGATAACTATTTCATTCTGTCCACCAAGTGAAAAAAAAAACAGGTCCTCCTGACACAAGAACATCCTTAAAAAACCAGTGATTTTCTAAACTCAAGGGCTATCAGGTTGGGCAATCTCCTCACGCAACCATATGAATAACTTGCCACATTGATCAACCGGTTCCTATCGGAAAGGCAGCCAACTAGTATTCCTGGTCGCTGCTGCCAGAAGTTCTGTGCTGTTACCCAGTATATTTCAGAAATAACTGATGCACTTGATCTTTTTGGTTCACTTTAAAATACTGTCATGTTATAGTCATTACTTTAAACTCAATCGAAAAATTATTTTTATAAGCTTGTAATTTCATAAGCAAGTACAACTGATGTTACTAAGCATGTACAACTATTAACAGAAACATTCAGTATAAATTCAGTTGAAATACCTGGTTTCACATGCTTCTGCACAAGGGCGATAAAAAGCGGGAAGGGGCGGCCGCAAAGCGGCTTAGCAATTGCACTGAGTAAACAATTAAGAATTACATGCAATGTTCTTCATCAAAACAATAAATTACTAGCTCTGCAGATGAAAGAATTCAGCCTAATTATAATTGTAGCATATTTTCCATCAAAAACCGATTTAGAGACAACATATCAGGCACTTGCCGAAGCATTTCAATGCTGTCAAGGCAGAGCACGTATGATCCTGGGCGGCAACTTCAATTGCAGACTCGACTCAACGGAAAGAGGCAACTTACTCTGCGAATTTTTAATTAATTGGAATATTCAGTGTTAACGACAATGAAGAAAAAACATACGAATTCCAGTGCGGTAAGTGTTATCGATTTATTTTTCGTAAGCAAGGAACTTTTAGAACATTTTAACGAGATAAAGATCAACAATTCATTCCTAACAAAGCACAAGACGGTTTCTTGCTGCTTTGATCTAAAACGCAGACATGATATAGCGGAAAACAGAAGGAAGCAAATGTAAACTCGATGTTGAACAATTGAACGAACGAATGAAAAGCGTTCAAAATCAGCAACGCATTAGACACATCGTATGACGAATTCGCCAAGGCCATTCATGAATCAGCAACCGTTCGGCCTGAAAGAAAATCACCGAATGGGTTCAAAAGAGAACTGTACCTATTGCATAAGCAGTTGAAAGCTGGATATAGACAGAGACATAAAGCAGACTCTGATTATTTTAAAAACAAAGGACCCTTAAGAAACTTTGCACAAAACACAAAGTGATGCATGACATAGATCGCAAAAGTTTCATAATCAGAAAAGCGGAATCAGAGGGGCGAGACTTTTGGAAAATTCTGAAGTCAAAGAAGGTTTTAGCAAAAGTATTCGGAATTACAGTTCCAACTTGGGAATCATATTTCGAAGGTCTATTTAAAGCTAAGGGCGAAATATCAGATGAGCTCTTAGACGAGCAAACCTTAGGAAACCACGATTATTGTTTTTCAAACTGGAAATGTACCGGACAATTGAATGATCCAATAACACGTGAAGAAATTACCGACAAAGCTTCAAAGTTAAAAGCTGGTAAAGCAGCGGGACCAGATGGAATAACCAACACTAGTATTAAATTAGATTTTCAGTCAATGCAAAGATATGTATTCCATTTACTTAACCTCTGTTTTGCGGAGCATAATGTACCACGAATTTTGAAATTATAATGTAATAAACCACTGTACAAAGTCAAAGGGAGCAAAACAAAACCAAGTCCCTACAGAGGCATTAGTCTGTTATCTTGCATGTACAAGTTGTTTACGGGTATCATTTACCACCTTTTGCGAATATGGGTCGAGCGAAATCAAATTCTGCCATCAAGTCAATATGGTTTCAGACGTAAACTGTCCACAATCGACGCAGTTTCGCACTTGAAAAAAGCAATCAAGCATGACATCAGCTGCAATGGCAAATACTATGCCTGCTTCATTGACTACGAAAAAGCATTTGACTTCGTAAATAGGAACCTCCTGCTTACAAAACTGATAAAAACGGGGCTCCACGGGAACATGCTACACAATACAATCAGTGCTAAATTGCAACTTCAGCAGATCCTTGATGGAGAATTCTTGTCAAATGAGATTGAACAGAAATCAGGAGTAGCACAAGGAGAGAAACTCTCACCACTTTTATTTAGTTTATTCATAGCTGAATTATATTTTGAGTTGAAATGCAAGGCACTAGATGTTATATTTTACGCTGATGACTTAGGACTTGGGAGCCATAGCCAATGCCAACTACAACAAAAATTGAATGATCTGAACACGTATTGTAGCAGGAATTATTTGAAAATTAATGTAAACAAGACAAAATGCATAAAATTTAGAAGAAGTGTCCGTTTAGCCGTCGACGAAAAATTCTATATATCGAAAAGAGAAGTTGAATTTACTAACACCTTTTGTTCTATAGGTGTACTTTTTTCAAGCACGTTATCTCCCAGTCATCATCTAAAGCATCTAATGAACAAAACATATCCGCCAGTAGCTTCAATAAACCAAAAACTAAATCTAAATCTAACTAAATTAAAGGTCAGCTTCAACTCAGCACAAAACCTCTTCAATTCAATTGTTTTTCCAGCTTCAACATACTGATTAGAGATGAACTTTTTGAATTCGAAATAAAACAACATTACCGGAAAGTAGAAGCCGTTTTTTGGAAAAGTTGGTGCGGAGTAAGCAAATACCTGAACCACAACGCTTTTAAACAAATTGATGTTTCATGATATACAAGGATTAAAAGACTGCCCGCCAAAACACAGGAGAGTGATAGCCAAATTCTATGCCAATGGACAGCACAATAATTTTTGTTGTATGTAAGGTTGTTACCAATGGGAGAGAAACCTATGTGTGCGCAGATTTTGCGAAAGAATTTTTTTATCAACCGACCATATTCTTTATTGTAGTCACTTTTCAAACTTGACACCTTTACAAAAGTTCTATAAAATTTTAAACAATTAAATTTAATGTTTATTTTCTCAATCTATAAATAATTTGGACAATTTGTCAGTGTGATCTGATGCTTAATTCAATCTTCTTCTTCTTCTTCTCCTGTACAACTGATGGAAGGATACTGTGATGGGCGCGCTCTGTGTTTCTATCCAGTAAGTTTGAAACAACAATTCGTTTCCGGAACCTGGAAAATCCGGGGTCATTTCAAAAAAAAAGAACAAGATTCTGGAAACGTTATCAGAGAAAAATATCGTTATCTACGCTTTCCAGGAAACACAAAAGACAAAAGCGAAAGTGAAAAACTTGGATATCCTTTTCTTCGATTGGTGCAGACAACACCACGGACAGGGCTTTACAATCAAGAACAACCAGAAACGGTCAAAGCGAAAATTGTCACCGACAGGATTCGCTCTATCACCATTAAGAAAAAGAGTAATGGAATACGAAACCAGGTAAGGAAAATCGAACGACCATCTACAAAATAGATATCAAGAGAAACCACATGGTGCTTATCAACAGCTACGCACCACACATAGGGTTAACAGTGAAAAATACCGAGAAACCAGATAAATTCTACCGAGACCTAGAGGAACTGTTGAAATCACTCAAAAGTAAAGAAAGACATCAAAACTCTGGGCGACTTCAATGACAAACGAGGATGTAAAAAAGATGGAACCGTAGGTTCGTTCGGAAGTTGAATGAGGAACGATAACGTAGAAATGTTAACCGAAATCCTAGACAAGATCAAGTTCATCGCGGCAAACACTACCTTCCAGCACAAAGCCAGCCACATTACGACATGGGAAGGAATAATCAACCAGAAAAGAGTCTACTTTCAAGATTTGAAAAAGGATTGTCAATTTAAAACTGTTACGAAAGTTTTCAAACTCTGAGTTGATCGTCAGGTTATAAACAATGCAAAATGCTAAATAAAAAGCCAGAACATAAAATTGAAATCACTAAATCACTCATTCAAGGAAATTCAAAACAAATTTTTACATATCTACAGTCGAATCTACAGAATTTCACATCTGAGTAAATATACATTTTCGATTTGATGTAGCCGATGCATATCGACATGTTTTTTATTAAAAATCTGCATATAGTGCTTTAAACTTTGGTTTTGTTCAATTGTAAAGTTGAAATTTTCGTTTCATAACGTGTCGTGTCCTTCTTTCATGTTGGATTTTCATCTGCAAACTGAGCTTTTAGTGTCAATTCTCGTTTTCGGTATTCGTAGCACGTGATGGCTGGTTTCAGTGTTCTTATATAGAACGCCTCAAGTGTCATTAAGTTGGATTGGTTGCTGCTTTGGTCTAATATCTTCCACTGGAAAGCTGTTTTATCACCGTTGCACTCGATTGCATGTACTCCAATCGGTGAGTCCGTCTTGGCATGCTCTCAAACCCTTGTGGTAATTTGTCGGCATTTCTGCCCTACATAGATGGATTTTCATCCATTACAAGTGAGTTCATAGACCACGTGGGATTTGAGATCCTTATCAAAGCTAGATCTAAGGCTAGCTAAGCAGCTCTTAAGTTTCCGAATGGTGAAAATCGTCCGTACGGGATAAATTTTGTTCAGCTTCCCTACAAATTCATCAGAGATGTTGCCTCTGTACTGAAATACAAATTGTTGTTTCTCAGTATTTTCCTGTTGTTTTACGGCTACAACCGAGTTATATCTATGTCCTTTTTTTTGTTCTTTCATTCGCGGCTGGTTAATTGTATCTTTGACAATATTCCCTCCCCAATTCCTAGGATATTGATTACGTTCCCAAAATTCCTCATTTTTGTCAATGCTTCACGGAACGCTTCCGAATTACTGGTGGCTCGGAACACGCGGTGTATTGTTCCCTGTATTATGCTTTTCGTATGTTTTAGGGGTTCACAGCTACGAAAGTTCTGAATTGTTCCAGTATTTGATGGTTTTTGATACAATGTGCAATAATTTGTCCTCTCCGGTTGTACGTTAATTGACATGTCCAGAAATGGCAAACTGTTTTTATCATCTGTTTTGGATGGAGGTTATTGACCGCATGTAACAGATCTTTTGTGTCACCTCTAACTGTTCTCACAATATCGTCGACATATCTTAGAAAAACTCTAGTTCGGACGAATGGTTAATGTCAGTCTGATCATTTTTACGGCAGAATGAGCACATCCAGAACTGGTTTTTCATGCTATCATATTCTGTGTTACTGATTTGCTGACATTTTGCGTGGGACCGTCTATTGCAAATTTCACACTCAACACCCCTGGAACGTGCTGTCACACGGTGTTCGCAATTGCAACAAGTGCTAGATTGTGTGTTGGTTTTACATTTAGGTGTCTGTAATTTCAGTTGCGGCTCCCACGATTTCATCCAAAGTTTTGCCAAAATCACTGCCAAGGACGCACCCATTGCAAACCCTTCTCTCTGACAGTACCAACTTTCATTGCATCTGAAATGGACGTTGGTGATGGCTAGTTTGAGCAGATGTTTCATCGTTGTTCTAGGTATGTCTGGTTCATCGTTCCTAGCATAAAATGATCACAGGGCAATGTTAATCGCTTCCTTTACGGGAAAGTTGGTGTATAAACTTTTTAGATCTAATGATAAGATTTGTTCTTCTTTTTCAAGTTTTTTTTTGCTCCAGTGTCTTCCATGCGTCATTGGTGTTAGTTTCTACGTTTGCTCCTTCAATTGTATGGAAAAAAAGTGTTAGAAACTTGTTAAGTTTATGGTAAAAATTTCCCGGGATAGAAAGAACAGGTCTCAGAGGGATTTCTTTTTTGTGTACTTTAGCTAATCAATACAAACTTGCCGGTTGTGCTCCAGTGGACCTTTGAGCTTCGTAAACCTTAACCGGTATCTTCCTTTTCTTCCTCATATTCAAAAGTTCTTCGTTTAATTTTTTTTCCTTTTTCTTTACGATATTATCACAACTCTTTTCAAGTTTTTTGAACTGTTCACAATCTAATACTTTTTCCTGTTTTTCTGCGTACGCGCTCCTTTTCATAACACAAAACCCTACACCATTATCAAAATAAACAGCAATCAGGGGGTTGTCACGCAGATATTTCTGCACTTTTGCTAATGCTCTATCTAAAGGTGTTTCTCTGATGTTTTTTGAGTACCATTTTGCAGCCGCTTCAATTTCAAACAATTTTTCACCGGGTACATCGTTTTCACGCAGATTTCTTATCAAACTGTTCATGTCCGCCAAGAAATGCAACTCTTTAAACTTGTCCCTTATTGGATGTTTTGGACCAAAAACGAGCAAGTCCCTGACGAATCCCGGCAAATTGATATTATCTAGAACCACTACACTCTTCTCATTAGATGATCTTAGCGGCTTGTCTTGCCTTTCTAAAAGTTTGGCAAGTTTTCCCTTTGTTCAGAACTAACTACATGGTTGCAAACTCGGTTGCGCAAAAAAAAATTAAGGAGGAAATTAGGTGGTAATCTAAAATCTTAAGGAGATCTTTTCGACTAGCAGCTCGCTTTTGGTCACATTTATGATGCGTGTCCGCTGCTGTGAAAATTTCCGACTTTTGCTATTTTATTTGAAGACAATGCACCACTTGATTTAAAAAAACATCTGTTTTATGAACACAAAATTTCAAAAAATCCTGTATTATATTTGTGCTAAGGCAACTTTTAAGAAAATTTATTCTGCATCTGCTACTTTCATAATTACAAACAATTTTTTCATAGTCCAAGTATGGTTTCCAACAGTCTCTTTATTGCAGAATTTCTGTCAATCAACATCCTGGCAGTTTAGGCATAGCTGAAGGTTTGTGAAAAACCTCCGGTGAGCGAACACTAAGAGATGCTATCACTTAACACTGAGTATTCGCTTTTTTTTTGCCTCCCGTTGATTTTTGCACAGTTTCCTTTTCCTCCTGTTCTTTTTCAGCAGTTTCCGTAGATTAGATTGATGTTTCAACACTAACCCCAGTGATTTAAGCTCAATTTTGGGGTCCTGATGTAATTGGAAGTATCTGCTGATGATGCTGATGTTCCTTTGCTTCCGTCTTGACACCAAATGCTTCGCTGACCAGATCACTAAAATTCCCGAATTTAACAGCTGTTTTAAAGTGTATTTTGCGCCATACCTTTGACAGTAAACTATATCCTTGATCTTCTCCGAATGACGTTGTAAAAAGGCAACAAAATCCTCTACATCACACGGCCTGTTGTCGTTTGTTCGTTTGTGAGTGGTGATGGATTTGTTCAAGGTGTCGTGCCAAATCACGAAATCACTGCGCTCGTTCAAATGACCCTTGTCCAAGACACAAGGCGTTTCTTATGTTCTTTTTGACGTTTCTGGAAATTGGGTTGAACGAAATACCCGGAATGGCCGTCACGGTCGGGAGTAACAGTTTTGTATCTTTGCTGTTTTTCGGCTTTAATGCATGTAAAAGCGAACTTGCCGCCAGAAAATGCACCATTCTTCAATCTGTAATTGTTTTATGTTAATCAAGCTAAAATGACATAGAATACCACTTGCCCCGTCCTGAGCTTCGGCTTGTTGAATTGACAGATTCAACCAAGATTTGAAAAAGGATTGTCAATTAAAAATTTTCTTACGAACGTTTCTTAGAGCCAAGTCTACATTCAGGTAGACTACATTGCAATTCTTTAATTCATGTAAAAGCGAACTTGCCGCCAGAATATGCACCATTCTTCAATATGTATTTGTTCCATGTTGTTCTAGCTAAAATGACATAGAAAACCACTTGCCCCGTCCTGAGCTTTGGCTTGTTGAATTGACAGATTCAATCAAGATTTAAAAAAGGATTGTCAACTAAAAATTTTCTTACGAACGTTTCTTAGAGCCAAGTCTACATTCAGATAGACTACATTGCAATTCTCAGCTGACGAAACTTAGTCATAAATGCGAAGAACTACAAAGTCAAAAAGGCTGAAAAGGATCACAGAATTGTAGAAGTTAAGATGCACAGCAAAATAGACTCGGAAAGGGGCAAGGCAAAGGAGACCATAAGAGCAATAGAAGATCCAGTGCTTATAGAGCTAAAGATAAAAGAAAAAATATCTTTAAAAAGAGGAGCCAATTCGAATTAGAAACTAACGGGCCTAAAACAACAGAGGAATAGAATCGCAAATGCTATTAAACTATGAAAGGCATTCCTCACAACAAAGGAAAAGATAACAGAGGCAGGAGAAATAAATAAATCAAAGAACAACGCATAAGGAGCCTTAGTCCTGAGGAAGATCATCAAAGGGAACGAACGAACGAAGAAACAGAAAATTGATTTAGATAAAACCACTCAACACTTCAAAAGCCATTTCACCGATCCAAAAACAGAAGAGATAGCAAAGGAGCTGACAAGTTTTTTTCCGCTTGTCGGCTCCGTAAAAATTGTCGACTCAGAAAAGTTTTCGGTGCCAACAAGCCAAAAGAGGTCACAGAATGAATCAGAAGCAATCAAGAATTTCTTAGACATTAACAACTCTGGACGCAACCAAGTGACTTCAGAAGACATGCAAAAGTCCGACACAATCGCTGTCACAAAGTTATAGGACAAAAATCTAAGAGAAAGAGATGAGAAGCTCACGAACGGCTACAAATTACCGATTCTGATACCAGACAAAGATAGCCAAACCAGATAGTTACAATCCAGTTAATCTACTCTCCGCCTACCGGAAGCTCATCTCAATAATAATTCTGAAAAGAAATAATCCGAAAAATGAGACATCGATGCTGCCCTCTCAATATGCCAACCGAGCGAGGAAATCAACAGGTCATATTTTGTTAGCGCACAAATATGTATTCGCAGGATCATCAACGAATAAGATCTAGAAGGTTTGTGCAGGAATAGAAATGTTCGAAGCATTCGATACTGTTGACAGAAGAAAGTTGATAGACATAATGAGAAAAAATGTATCGAGGACGAAAATGTCAGCATCATAAAACGTCTACTCAGTCAGATAACCCTGAGAGCAAAAAATGATAAAACGATAGCTGAACCGTTCAAAACCAACAGAGGGGTTCCACAAGGTGATCGTGAACTTGAGACAGAACCATCAAAATGAAAAGACCCCCAGATACACGATCATGACTACGCTAAAATAAACAGGGCAAGGATACCCAGGCAATCGGAATATACAAATGGTATAGATTTTATTTGTTACAGTCATGAAAAATCACAGGAAGCTGTTCAAATAGCCACAATACAAATTTCAAGTCAATCATCAAAGACCCAATACACTATCTATCACAAAGACACAGACCTAAGAAAAACAACGAAACTGGGAATAACACTAGATGAACGTGCAGCACAGCAGAGAAGCGAACATCTCGCAACAATAGCTCTGTTCAAATACAAAAAAATATGGAGGAATCGATATATTAGCGTGAAGACAAGATAACCATCTATAATCTACATATGAGACCAATTTTTCTATATAAAAGCTCGAAATGGGTTGCAACCAAGTCCATTAGTGCTATAACTGATTCATTCTATAGGAAACAACTCAGAACGTCTAGATATGCGATATCCAATGATAAAAAAGAACTGTAAAAACGATAACCTAACCAAACAAACGCCAATTTCATAGACAATCGCAAGAGGTCAAAAAGCCTAGCAGGGCCACATATTGAGACAACAGATATCAACATGAGATATCATTAAGTATATTCCAACCGCCCCAACCGGTAAGGAATCATCAAAACCCCCGAATATTATTAAAACGTACAACCAGGATCTCAGAACAAAGCAATTCAGTAACTGGTATACGAAGGCATTGGCAAGATTATTGTAACAATCAGACTAGCTTTGAATTGAACTGTGTAAACGCATCCAATTTATTTTAGTTGTTCTTTCAAGGGTCCTCGCTCGAGGAGACAAACTCACCTTTTTTTTAATCTTTATTTTATTGATCTATACTACAAGTTGAACATGATGAACTAGAGGTAACTTTCTCACTCGGAAACAGCAGTCATCCTTATTACAGCACAGTCTAAAAGACGTCAAATTACATATTTCTAGAAAATACTTGCATGTTAATTTTGCAAAGACAGAAGCCATCAATTTAAGAGGAAGAAATAGACTAGCAAAAGATGACAAATACCTCTCTGGTCAAGCGATCATGTAGACTAACAGTTTCTGTTATCAAAGAAAAACCTTTTTCAAGTTTTTTTTAATCACCACGGCACAATTAAGCCACTTAATTAGCAAAGCCCAACAAGCCGTTGCGAATCTTACTCAAAAACTCAACTTGCGGAAGACAAACTTTAACTCGGCGCGTTTCATTTTTAAAAGTTTTTCGAGCTGGAAAAAATGAAAGAAACAACTATACTCTCTGTAAATATTAGACATTGTAAATACCAATTGTATAGTTGTCAGTGGTATATGACGCTCAATCCAATATTCTTAGGCAATTCGAAAATTATTTCAGGCAGATTAAGCTTTCCGCACTTTTTATTTAAGTGTTAGTTCCCTACTCTTGTGCTCGACCCGCGTATTCAGTTGTGGCTTGCGTCTACTAATATGTAGAGACTCTACGGTTATGAGTTTTTTGGCATCCAGGCACTGATCCATTATCTTATCATTAAAGGCTTTTAGAGCCACACAGCATTCGATACTGTTGACAGAAGCAAGCTGATGGACATTCTGAGAAAAAATGTATCGAGGACGAAAATGTCAACATCATAACACGTCTACTCAGTCAGATAACCCTGAGAGCAAAAAATGATAAAACGATAGCTGAACCGTTCAAAACCAACAGACGGTTTCTACAAGGTGATCGCGAACTTGAGACAGAACCATCAAAATGAAAAGACCCCCAGATACACGATCATGACTACGCTAAAATAAACAAGGCAAGGATACCCAGACAATCGGAATATACAGACGATGTAGATTTTATCTGTTACAGTCTTGAAAAATCACAGGAAGCTGTTCAAATAGCCACAATACAAATTTCAAGTCAATCATCGAAGACCCAATACACTATTTATCACAAAGACACAGACCTAAGAAAAACAAAGAAACTAGGAATAACAATAGATGAACCTGCAGAACACCAAAGAAGTGAACATCTCGCAACAATGGCTCTGTTCAAAAACAGAAAAATATGGAGGAATCGATATTTTAGCGTGAAAACAAGATAACCATCTATAATGTACATATGATATCAATTTTTCTATATAATAGCTCGAAATGGGTTGCAACCAAATCCATTAGTGCTATAACTGATTCGTTCCATAGGAAACAACTCAGAACGTCTAGATATGCGATATCCAATGATAAAAAAGAACTGTAAAAACTATAACCTAACCAAACAAACACCAATTTCATAGAAAATCGCAAAAGGTCAAAAAGCCTAGCAAGGCCACATATTGAGACAACAGATATCAACATGAGATATCATTAAGTATATTCCAACCGCCCCAACCGGTAAGAAATCATCAAAACGCCCGAATAACATTAAAACGTACAACCAGGATCTCAGAACAAAGCAATTCAGTACTTGGTATACGAAGGCATTGGCAAGACTATTGTAACAATCAGAACTAGCTTTGAACTGAACTGTATAAATGCATCCAAATTAATTTAGTCGTTCTTTCAAGGGTCCTCGCTCTAGGAGACAAACTGTCACTTTTATTTTTAATCTTTTTATATTGATCTATACTACGAGTTGAAGATGATGAACTAGAGGTAACTTTCTATGCCGAAGATCTAGCACTCGGAAACAGCAGTCATCCTTATTACAGCACAGTCTAAAAGACGTCAAATTACATATTTCTAGAAAATACTTGCTTGTTAATTTTGAAAAGAAAAAACCATCAAAATAAGAGGAAAAAATAGACTATCAAAAGATGACAAATATCTCTCTGGTCAAGCGATCATGTAGACTAACAGGTTCTGTTATCGAAGAAAAAACTTTTTGAAGTTTTTTTCAATCACCAAGGCACAATTAAGCCACTTAATTAGCAAAGCCGAACAAGCCGTTGCGAATCTTACTCAAAAACTCAACTTGCGGAAGACAAATTTTAACTCTGCACGTCGTCTGTTCGATTCAATTGTTTTGCCGGCGGCAACATATGGCTTATTACACCGATATATTTGAAATAGAGATAAAGAAACAATACCGCAAATTTGAAGGAATTTATTGATGCGCAATGAGCAATTGCACATTGAAAAAAAGTTTTCTGGAAAAAACTGATGGTCTTTGACCAGCATGGCCTGAAGAACTGTCCCCCCAAACACAGAAAAATGGTCTCACTGTTTTATGCAACTGTCTGCACAACTATTTTTGCTGCATGGAAGGCTGTAAGAAGTGAGGGAAAACTTGTGCGTCTGTAGATTTGGCGAAAAAACTATCAGATGATTGTATATTTCATTGCGTTTCATTTTTAAAAGTTTTTTGAGCTGGAAAAAATGAAACAAACAACTATACTCTCTGTAAATATTAGACATTGTAAATACCAATTGTATAGTTGTCAGTGGTATGTGACGCTCAATTCAATATTCTTTGGCAATTCGAAAATTATTTCAGGCAGATTAAGCTTTCTGCACTTTTTATTTAAGTGTTAGTTCCCTACTCTTGTGCTCGTGCCGCGTATTCAGTTGTGGCTTGCGTCTACTAATATATAGAGACTCTAAGGTTATAAGTTCTTTGGCATCCAGGCACTGATCCATTATCTTACAATTAAAGGCTTTTAGAGCCCCACAGCATTCCACAACCAATTTCCCACCGGTAGATTGGTTTTTTCACGCTTCGAAATTCTCGTGTTCAGTTGTCAACCAGTTTATCCGACATAGGTAGAAAACCATCCAAAAAACTGAGATCGTAGACCACATCAGACTTCAGAGTGATGTCAAAATTAGATTCCAGGGACGGTAGTCATGTTCGTAAAGGAGAAAATATTTGTCATTTTGCACGTTTTTTCCCCATTTTCACTTCAAATGCAGGCTGATGTTACCTCGTTACAACAGGAAAAAAATGGTTTAGCATTTTTTTCTGGTATTTTTTGTTGTACCTCTTGATGTGTTGTACCTGCTCGCCACTATTTTTCAGTTGATGTGTTCTTGATTTTTTTTAAAGCATCCTTGATAATCCTAGGTGTCCAAAATTCAGGGTATTTGATTTCTCAGCCAAATAATTTAATTTTTATTCAGCGCTTTGTCATAATTTTGCCATGACGCTGTGAACTGTCTCCTCTAGGATATTTTTCTAATTGTTGGATTGGTGCAAAACTACGGGTTCAAGACAACTCCATATCGGTTGGCTTTTTGTACCACTCGCAATTATTTTCATTTTGGCTATTTATATTGATATTCATATCTAAAAAATGCTAAATTGCCGTTTTCCCCAGGCTTTTGCATTGTGAACTCCAATTTTCTATGAAGCGAGTTGTCTTTTGTGAACAAAATCTCCGGTTGAACATTTACCGTAAAGAATAAATCGTCAACATACCTTTCGAATAATTGTCTTTCAGTTTCCGGTTCACTATCTAGTTTGTTAACTTTCTGGCAATTAGAACAATATCACCCATGTCCTTCATTTTAGCATAAAGTTGACAATCAATTTTTTGGCATTCTGCATTGAACCAATACACAGATTTTTAATATTCTACTCTTTTTAATCTATAGGTGACCTTACGGTTGCATTCATAGCAGGCCTCAAGATTTTTTTTAGGAAATTATTGATACTCTCTAGTGTTGATTGGATCCGATTTTCGATTGATTTCATTCGAATGTTTCCTAGAGTTACTGCAAGTAATGCCCCATCACTAAGCCATCAACCTGATAAAACTATCTGTCATCGCATTTAAAACAGCGATCTGTCACTGCTAAAACTGAAATAGTAAGTGCAGACGGCATATAGTGCTTAAAAACATTTTTGAGCTGCCATGTGTGCAAGGTTATTTTTTCATCAAAACAGAAATATCTTATTCAAAACATATAAAGAGAAAGAATCATATCAACAGCTTTAAAGTTCTTTCATCATTTTAACCATTTGTAAGGTCGACACTTAATGAAAATAAATAGATAATCATGACACCTTACTGCATGCATGCAATTCTGTAAATATTTGGCTTAAAAAATTCTTAAATCCTGACAATGCAAGTTATCGCGAAAACGATTGAGTAAATTAATAATTTTGTATCGACTTTTTTAAACTCCTTTTATTTCAATATTCTCTTCTCTTTCTGTCCCTTCAAGAGTCCGCATGTGCTTGTTGTCTATATCCATATGGTAACCTGTTGAAATTGTCGGTAAAGGAATTGAATTGTACAACCAACGTTTATTTGGTATTGTAGTTTTGGCTAAATTTCTTTTTTGTCATTGCCAAGTTGATATTGCTTTCTTGTTTTTCGTTTTCATGAAATTCGAATATGATTTTTCGTTAAAGCACACACCAAGGTCTAGAAGGTTTTGTTGATTCGGCACAGGTTTGTACCAACAACTTCAATTCTTTTTTTTGCAATGACATCTGAGGATTTGCTTAACATAAGCGCGCAATTTGTGATAGATAATTTCCCTGTCAGCAGCTTCGTTAAATGAGTGATCGTTTTCATTGCTGATATTTTTCATATCATTAGAAAAACTTTAGTGCTTGACAGTTTTGATTACGCTCGGCAGATCATTGATAAAGTAGAGGAAAAGAACTGGTCCTGACTGATTGTATGTAAGAAAACAGTTACATATTTTTCGTCTGTGTCCCAATATATATTTCCGCTGCCAGTGCACTTCAGATACTTTCACAATGATTTACCATATAGTGTAACAAGCTCTGTAATTGATGGTACATAATATTCTGCAGTGGCTCAAAAGAAAAAACGAATAATTTTATGGGTAAAATTTAAGCAACCAAATCAAAGATTAGCAGCGCACGCGAATTATCAAATCCAATTCTCACTCTAATTTGAGACCTCTAACGCAAATTAACCGTACTGGATGACCTCTCAGTCCATCAAAATCATTTCCCCCTCAAAATTTGAGCAAAACATTCAAAAAATTTTTTTCGACGAATCAAGCTTGTAAAAATTAACACAATTGTGAGTCTAAATGCAGCTGAATAAATCTTTTCTATCCCTTTATCAAAATTAAAATCAAAGTAAAAAAAATTGGATCTATTTTGTTTCGCCCCCTGTTTTTATGACCCTCAATTACCAACTTTTTTTTCTTATAAAGCACATTACTATGTAAAAATAATGCACGCATGCCATGGGATCCTTAATCATATATTCCAAATAAGCTAGAGGGCCCAAACAGAATAGGTCAGAAAAAATTTGCCGTGTTAAAAGGGCATTAGGATCTATTCTTGTTAATAGACAAATAAGTTCACCCTGCTACAGAAACACAAAGCTTTTGTCTTGAGTAGTCACGTTTTGCCTTTGGGAGTAATAGAAAGGGCAAAGGTGTTGGAAACTCATCCAGTTTTGTCAGTCACTAAATTTCACATGTAGTAGCTTATTGCGACCAATAAATGTAAACTGAGAGCATTTGGAATGATGGGACTAGTCTATCTGTCCATCTTCATTTGCCCCTTTTTAGTTGAAAATTGTATGGAGATTGTTTAACCAACGGCTTCATAGTTCTGTTGTTGACACAATATGAGATCTTAAAAAAACCTAGCAATTTTTTTGAATATTGAGTATAGTAATTGAAACAACCTATTACACTGTATGAGGATCGCTCGTGCTTTCCTTTTTTTTAAAGCAGCATTAATGATTGGGCAACCTTTTGTGGCAATTATCTCAATTTATCAATAGCATTAACATCTGAGGGTTTGCATACCATCAGCCCGTAATTCGTTATAGATAATGTTCCTGTGATCAATTTTGCTAAATGGGTGATTGTTTCTATTGATGATTCGTTCAGATCATCTCAAACAAATTGGTGGTTTGCGCTTTTTGAATACATTTGAGAGATCGTTGATAAACTAGAGCATAAGAACCAGTCCTAACTGATTGTATGTAATAAAGCAACTGTATGTTCTCGTATGTGTCGCCCAATATATTTTTGCACTCCCAGCGCAGATCACATATTTTTGCAATGATTTACCATTTAATGCCAAAAGCGCTGTAATTGATGGTACATAATGTTCTGCAGGGGCACGAACAGAAAAGACTCAAATAATTGTTTTGTGTAAGATTAGAACCATCAAATCAAAGATTAACAACGCACGCGAATTATCAAAACTAATTCTCCTTCTAATTTAAGATTTCTTATGAAAATTAGCGTTACGAGTTGACATCTCAATTCATCAAAACCAATTGTTCAACAAAATCTGAATAAAACATTCAAATTATTTTTCTCGAGCAATCAGTCTTGTAAATAAAAACACAACTTGGCAACTTAATATATCCCTTGGCAAAAATTAAAATTAAAAAAATTAGATCCATTTTGTTTCGCCCCCTGTTTTTGTGAACCTCATTGACAAAATTTTTTTTTGTTTTAAAGCACGTTACTATGTAAAAAAATGCACGTATGCCACGGGGTCCTAAATCATATATTCCAAATAAGATAGAGGACCCAAACAGAATAGATCAGAAAAATTTTGCCCTGTTAAAAGGTCATTAAGATCTATTCCTGTTAATAGGCAAACAAATCACCCTGCTACAGAAATACAAAGTTTTGTCTTGAATTGTCACGTTTTGCATTTGGGAGTAATAGAGAGGGCAAAGGTATTGGAAACTCATCCAGTTTTGTCAGTCACTAGATTTCACATGTAGTAACTTATTGCGACCAATAAATGTAAACTGAGAGCATTTGGAATGATGGGACTAGTCTATCTGTCCATCTTCATTTGCCCCTTTTTAATTGAAAATTGTATGGAGATTGTTTAACCAACGGCTTCATAGTTCTGTTGTTGACACAATATGAGATCTTAAAAAAACCTAGCAATTTTTTTGAATATTGAGTAGAGTAATTGAAACAACCTATTACACTGTATGAGGATCGCTCGGGCTTTCCTTTTTTTAAAAGCAGCATTAATGATTAGGCAACCTTTTGTGGCAATTATCTCAATTTATCAATAGCATTAACATCTGAGGGTTTGCATACCATCAGCCCGTAATTCGTTATAGATAATGTTCCTGTGATCAATTTTGCTAAATGGGTGATTGTTTCTATTGATGATTCGTTCAGATCATCTCAAACAAATTGGTGGTTTGCGCTTTTTGAATACATTTGAGAGATCGTTGATAAACTAGAGCATAAGAACCAGTCCTAACTGATTGTATGTAATAAAGCAACTGTATGTTCTCGTATGTGTCGCCCAATATTTTTTTGCACTCCCAGCACATATTTTTGCAATGATTTACCATTTAATGCCAAAAGCGCTGTAATTGATGGTACATAATGTTCTGCGGGGGCACAAACAGAAAAGACTCAAATAATTGTTTTGAGTAAGATTAGAACCATCAAATCAAAGATTAACAACGCACGCGAATTATCAAAACTAATTTTCCTTCTAATTTAAGACTTCTTATGAAAATTAGCGTTACGAGTTGACATCTCAGTTCATCAAAACCAATTGTTCAACAAAATCTGAATAAAACATTCAAATTATTTTTCTCGAGCAATCAGTCTTGTAAATAATAACACAACTTGGCAACTTAATATATCCCTTGGCAAAAATTAAAATTAAAAAAATTAGATCCATTTTGTTTCGCCCCCTGTTTTTGTGAACCTCATTGACAAAATTTTTTTTTGTTTTAAAGCACGTTACTATGTAAAAAAATGCACGTATGCCACGGGGTCCTAAATCATATATTCCAAATAAGATAGAGGACCCAAACAGAATAGATCAGAAAAATTTTGCCCTGTTAAAAGGTCATTAAGATCTATTCCTGTTAATAGGCAAACAAATCACCCTGCTACAGAAATACAAAGTTTTGTCTTGAATTGTCACGTTTTGCTTTTGGGAGTAATAGAGAGGGCAAAGGTATTGAAAACTCATACAGTTTGGTGAGGCACTATATTGCACATGTGGTTGTTTATTGCGACTAATAAATGTGAACCGACAGCATTTGGAATGATGGTACTATTTTATCTGCTCATCGTCAATTGACCGTTTTTAATTGAAAATGGGATGGAGATTGCTTAAGCAACGGCTCCATGGTTCTATTGCTGTCACTAAATGGGATACCAAAACGCTTAGCATCTTTTCTGAAAATTGAGTTCAGAATAGAAACAATTCATTCATCAATATGATTATCGTGTGTAATTTCCTCTTTTTGAAAGCGGCATAAATGCATTACGTTTCTAAACCACAAGTAGTTTCAAATATGCAATATAAAAGGTTTGAAAATTGCAATCATAAAAACATTTTTTAGATGACTAGGAAAAGCTGGAAAACGTCTGCAAATATTAGATTTTCTCTTGAAATTGAACCAGGCACCATGATTGAGGAGGTTACATTACTGGTTTGACAATTCCAAAGAAAATATTCACAATTTTTTGGAAAATACTGAAACAACCGATTTCAATTAAGGGCAAATTGATTGAGTTTCATCATCATAGTATTCTATTATTAAGATTGTGTGCTGATACTTTTCATTCTGTCTGACAACAGAAAAAAAACAGGTCGAGCTATTACCAGAAAGTGTTTTAGAAAAACGGTGGCTTTCTGCATTCAAGCGTTGCCAGGATGGGCAGTGAAAAGGGCTGTCTGAATGGACAAAACTTTCTGTCTCAAAAACTTTGAGTCACAAAAAATTAAATCGATCTTCTTATTTCATTTTGTCCAACATCTGACAAAATTAGGTTCTCTTGATACAAGCACATCTCTGAAAAACAGTATTTTTCCTAAACTCAAGCGCTATAAGGATAGGCGATCTGTTTTAGAACGGTGGTACTAGTCTACATGTCCATCCTCAATTGCCCCTTTTATTTGAAAATGGGGTGGAGATGGTTTAACTAACGGCTTCATAGTTCTATTGTTGTCACTATATGGGATCCTTAAAAAACCTAGCATTTTTTGTGAATATTGAGTACAGTATTTGAAACAACCTATTCCCCTATATGAGGATCGCATGTGCTTTCCTTTTTTAAAAGCAGCATTAATGATTGGGCACCCTTTTGTTCCAATTATCTCAATTTTTCAATAGCATTGACATCTGAGTATTTGCATACCGACAGCCCGTAATTCGTGATGGATTACTTCCCTGTGATCAAGTTCGCTAAATGAGTGGTTGTTTTCATTAATGATTCGTTTCAGATAATCAAAAAAATTGAGGGTTTGTGCTTTTGAAAATATTTGAGAGATCGCTGATAAACTAGAGGAATAGAACCAGTCCTAACTGATTGCATGTAACAAAGAAATTGCATATTTTCGTATGTGTCGCCCAATATATATTTGCACTCCCAGTTTACGTCACATTCTTTTGCATTAATTTACCATTTAATGCCTCAAGCGCTATAATTGATGGTACATATTTTTATGTGGGGCACGAACCGAAATGTTTTAAATAATTGTTTTGAGTAAAATTAGAACTATCAAATCAAAGATTAACAATGCACGCGAATTTTCAAAACTAATTCTCCCTCTAATTTAAGACCTCTTATGCAAATTAGCGTTACGAGATGATATTTCAATTCATCAAAACCAATTGTTCAACAAAATCTGTCAAAAACATTCAAAATATTTTATTCGAGCAATCAATCTGGTAAATAATAACACAACTTTGAGTCAGTTGAATAAACCTTATGTATCCCTTGGCAAAAATTAAAATTTAAAGACAAAAAATTGAATCCATTTTGTTTCACCCCCTGTTTTTGTGAACCTCATTTACCATTTTTTTGTTATTAAGCACGTTACTATGTAAAAATAATGCACGTATGCCATGGGGTCCTAAATCATTTATTCAAAATAATCTAGAGGGCTCAAACAGATTAGATCAGAAAAATTTAGCCGTGTGAAAAGGGTATTAAGATCTTTTCTTGTTAATAGGCAACCAAGTTCACCCTGCTACAGAAATACCAAGCTTTTGTATTGTATAGTCACGTTTTGCATTTGGGAGTAATAGAGAGGGCAAAGGTATTGGAAACTCATTCAGTTTTGTGAGTCACTATATTGCACATGTAGTTGTTTATTGCGACTATTAAGTGTGAACCGACAGCATTTGGATTGATGGTACTAGTCTATCTGTCCATCCTCAATTTCCCCTTTTTAATTGAAAATGGGATGGAGATTCTTTAAATGGGTTCTCAAAAGATCTAGCAATTTTTCTGAATATTGAGTTCAGGTTTGAAACGATTCATTCATCAATATGATGATTGTGTGTTCTTTCTTCTTTTTGAAAGCGGCATTAATGCATGGCGTTTCTTACCCACAGTTAGTTTCAAATCTGTAATATTAAAAAGGTTGGAAATATGCAATCATAAAAACGTTTTTATTTGATTAGGGAAAACCGGAGAACCAAAAATAAGATTTTTTCTTGAATCTGAACCAGGCACCATGATTGAGGATGTTTTATTACTGGTTGGACTATTCCAAAAAAGATATTCACAATCTTTGGAAAATACTGAAACAACCGATTTCAATGAAGGGCAACTTGAATGAGTTTCATTAGCATAGTATTCTATAAAGAAGATTATGTGCTGATACATTTATGAGACAATTAAAGGTGGAACCCATGGACTGGTCAATTAACGCACTCAGTACCAGGCGGTTTGGCACGAACTTAACAGATTTCAATAATGGGTAAAAACAACTTAGCTAAAGAACTCAATAACTTTTTCATTCTGTCTGACAACAGAAAAAAAACAGGTCCAGCTGTTACCAGAAAGTGTTTTAAAATACGGTGGCTTTCTGTATTCAAGCGTTGCCATGATGGGCAATGAAATGGGCTGTCGGAATGAACAAAAATTTTGAATCACAAAAAATTGAATTGAGCTTACTATTTTAATCTGTCCAAAATCTGACAAAAACCGGTTCTATTGATACAAGAACATCCCTAAAAAACAATATTTTTTCCTAAACTCAGGCGCTATAAGGAAAGGTGATCTCTTTTTCACTCAACTTCAAAATAACTGATTTATTTGATCTTTTTTGTTCTTTTCAAAATGCCGTCATGTTCATTATTTGAAACCTAATAAAAAAATTATTTTTACGAGCATGTAATTTCATAAGCACGGATAAACAAGCATTCAAACTAATATAGTCGTTCCTTCAAGTTGCTCCATGTGTGCTCTTTGTCTATGTTGATGTAGTATATAAATTCTGAATATTTTAGGTAGCTATCCGGAACGTTGGTCTTCCAGCAGACTCTGATCTTTTTCCTGCTGACCTTTTATACAAAGGCATGGACTAAAGGCTGAAAACAATTCTTGTAGTAAATAAACTAGTTGTGCCCCTGGGCCAAGGAAATGTGCCAAAAGTATGTTAGATAGTCGGCAACTAGAGGTGACAAGTCGGAAAATCCGCATCAATTTTCTATATAACTTTTCACTGGATGCGTTGAGTAAACAGACATAATTTCAACGCATTCAACGCAAATTAAAAGAAAAATGCCGTGAGTTTTCCGAGTTGTTAACGCTAAATTCAACGCCAAATTAAGTAAGATCTACGCTAAAATCAATTTAACGCAAAAAATGTTTAGGATCTACGCTGGATTCAATGCAAAAATATGCAATATCTACACTATACTCAACACAAAACTATGTAAGGTCTACGATGGGAAACGCAAAATCATATAAAACTGACCGTGATTGTGTAAATTTTATGTAAGATCTACGGTAAATTCGACGCAAAATCGTGTAAGACCAACGCTAAGTCCAACATAAAATTATGTAGGATCTACGGTAAATTCAACGTGATATTATGTTATATCTAAGCTAAATTCAACGCAAAATCATGTAAGATCTACGCCAAATTCCGCGCAAAATTATGTAAGATTGGCGGTGAATGCATTGAATTTAAACAAGATCTAAGCCCAAGAGTACCTGGGTCAAGGTGTCACCGCTAAAAATTACTGAAATATGTAAGATTTGTAGTGAATTTGAGTAAAAGTGTAAGATTTGCGTTCAATCCGATGAATGCAGTGAAAAAAACTTTAAGCGTTGAATATTTTTTTTCACCGCTTAAGAAAATTTTTAACCGCTACCAGCAAAATGCGGTGAAAAAATTTTTCAGCGCTACTAGCAGAAGGCGGTGAAAAAAAATTCACCGCTGCCAGCAGAGTGCGGGAAAAAATTTTTTTTTCATCGCTAAATTTGCAAATCTTACAAATATGCACCGCGTTAATTTCAACGCTTATCTTAAATTCACTTGAAATTTCATTGAAGTTAGTGACAGATAGCGCAGAGGAATAAGAAGTTGTTAGCATGCAAGAGGTGAGAGATTCGATACCGTGTACGGCCGTTTCTGTCTTGTAAGAAATCCGGTGAATGCGGTGAAAAAAATTTCATCGCTAAAAACCCCAAAATTTACCGCATTCAACGCTAAAAGATGCGGGCGCTTTGCAGTGAAAAATATTTTTTTTTCACAAAATTTTTTCACTTACATTTTTTAACTAAAACTCGACCCGGGTAGAACTTACATAAGGTCAACGCATTCATCGCCAATTTTACATAATCTTGCGTTTCTTATAACTGTCATCTCTGCCCGATGGGTATAAAAATCATCAAGGGAAAAATTGAGCAACACATGAAAAAATGCAAAACACTACCGCTCAGTGCGGATTCTGAAGTTCACTGTCGTCAATGTATGTGGCCTCACACTTAAAATAAGCAATCATAAAGAACGTGACACATAGTGGGAAGTTGCACTAGTCTTTTATCGATTACGAAAAGGTGTTGGATTCTATCGAAGCTGTAGCTATCAAAACTAATGAGAATGGGACTACATGCGAACATTCTCAAGACACTGCAATCATTGCTAAGGTGCAATTTGGTGCAAGTTTTAGTTTGTATATTATTTGAACACCACAATTGCTCATGCTATACACATCGATTTACGATGTAATGTTACGTATTTTGTAACTGTGGGGTTGTAAAACGCACTAGTGGGGTGGGGGCGCAAACAGAAAATGGATTAATTCTGTTTCTGTCCCCAGTCCCTCCAGTACATTATGCACCCCCAGTTGTACTGTACATATCCTTAAATAATAAATCATTATGTAAAAATATGGCACCTGTTTAACACGCTCGTCGAGTGAATGGGAATGATAGGTTTTGTTAAAATTTGAGAAAGCAAAAAATATAATCTGGTGTTTAATTCAATTTTATTCGAACTATTAAAAATCAAGAGCCGCATGTACTGGAGGGAAATCACAAAAATAGTTTATTAAGGAAACATGTTTTTAACGAAGCAACTGAAAGCTCATTTCTAAAACAGGCAGCATGAAGGGTCTTGTTTTTTTGAACTGAAACATACTTACAGAAAACATAACTAAGTTCTCAGAGTACGATAACTTTGTTGTATTTTCTGTTTAAAATGTTCCCGGGAATAACTGACCGTCATTTGCTAAAAAATGCAAAAAATACCACGAAAACAAAGGTGGATTTTTTGTGGATTTTTGACAATTTGTGCAGTTACACTCCAATCTGTTCCAAAAGTGCGACGCAATGTTAGAAGTTCTATATGCATGTTTTTTTAGTTAAGGAAAAATGTTTGAGATCAGCATCAGTTTCTATCAGAACTAGTAATTTAGGACTACATGGAAACAGCCATAAAACACTGCAATCAATACTTAGATCCAATTTGCAAGGATTTGTTCTCAAGTGACATAAAGCGAACTAAAGTGTTGCTGAAGGAGACAAACTATAACGTCTGCTTTTAGCCTTTTCTGTGTTGATCTGGGTTAAGAGTTAAAATGTGATATAGTTTGGTAGATAGACAAAGAACTGATACTGAAAATTACCTGAAGGTTAACATCTCAAGGCAAAATGCGGTCAAATTTAGAAAAAAAGGTCATTCGCCAAAAAACAACACTTGCAATAGCAAATAAAAACTGAAAACCAGCACAAGTTGGAAAAACAAAAGGGACCAGTCAGCCAGGAATTTTCTGCAATAAAAAAAAGCAGAATCTAATAAAAAAAAACATTCTAATATCTCGAAAAATAATCTCTGGAGCAATTCAGTTTACAATTGAGGCCTGTGGGGTGAACTTTAGAGGACTACGCATGAGAAAAACAACAGCGACGCAAACGAAAATATCACAAGCTTAACTGTTGGGGAACTATTACTATTTCTTCATTTGGTAGTGTAATTCAACTGTTTTTTGTTTAAAGTACATCAAGCAAAAAGTACAAAACAACGAACTAAATAAACTCAAACATAATTAACTAACTAACCAAATGAATATTAAAAAGACACTCAACATAATTATGAAGAGCGTTAAAGCGGGAGGACGAGGAGTTTTGTCGGACAAGGGTGTTGAGAAAATTTTAGTCTAATTTAGAAACCTCTTTAAGTTATCCAAGCTTTTTCATTTCAAGTGGTTCTAAACTGAACATCTTGAAACTAACATGCATTCAAACTTCAAACCAGGAACTGAACTCTTGTAGGGTGATAATTTAATGCCTTCTTTGTACAAAATGGTCAAGAGAGAACTCTATCAATGTATAAAAAGTGGAAGGAAAATTGCAAAGTACTAACGCCAAACCAAAAACAGATTTTCTGTATAGAATCGACAAAACGCGCGGCATCAATTTGGACACAATTAATCCAAAAAGAACGTGGCATGATGTGAAAAAATTTTCTGCATGTTTTATCGATTGCGGAAAATTGTGGGTCTTTCCCATTATAGCCCCCCTCCCCCAGCTTAGTGGTCAGATACCCTAGAGCCCCCCCCCCCCCAACATGGTAATGATACCATAATGGGGGGCTATAATTTCATGGGGGGCTACAATGGGAAAGACCCAAAATTGTTGAATTAATAGATCGAAATCTGATCAACGAAAGGTGCTAATTCGGGAACAATTGTTCCGAGGGAACAAAAGGTCCTGAAAATTAGGGAACAATTGTTGCTCTAGAAGGTAAACTAACTAAATTTAGTATCACGTTTTTGGACTCTTCATTGCTGATACGAATAAAAAAATGAAACCTGATGATCTAGGTGCAATCTTCTATGCCGTGAAGCTGCTATTTGTTGGCAGCAGTCACTACTATTTGCAGCAAAATGCAACGCACCCAAATCTTAAGTACTACGTATAACTTGAAAATTAACGGCACACCCAAAAAGCCGTCAAAACCAAATTAAAACCAAAAAAGCCATCAAATTCAAGAGAGGAGGTCTTTTGGTACAAAATGACAAATTTCCCCATCAGCTATTTCATTTAAAGGCATTGAGTCATTCAGCTTTTTGCGAGCAATCTTTTCAAGTTGTTCAATCACCAAGATACCACTCCCGTCTTTTATTTAGTAAAGCTTGTCAAACTGTTGCAAATCTGAAGCAAACAACCATCCCGCCGGAAACAGATTTTAACTTTGCGCATCGTCTCTTTGAAAACTTTTTCCGGTGGCTGTACATAAATTTATCAACGTTTACACAGATTATCTATTTAAACAAGAGATAAAAATTATTGCGCGTAGAAGCTTGAAAAGGTGTTTTGGAATAAGTAAATACAAGTATACTAAACATATTTCAGTCAATGTGGGTGGTCGAAATATTTTAAAAAAAGGAAGAGTGATCGCGAAGTACTATGAAAACTGTCTGCACAAATATGTCCGCCGCGTAGAAAGCAGTCAGAATTGGAAGCTAAGTTTGTTCACCTACACAATTTAAGAAAAAAATGTCTGAAAATCTTTCAAAAAAACATTTGTTAATGCATTTTCTCAAACATATCACTGCTTGGAATATATAGCACACCCATCCGAACACGTAACAAGACCTTGATGACTACGGTATTTTAAATTGGAAATTTACGGGATACCTTAACGCTGCGATGACAAGCCGGAAAAATAATGGTAATAATCAAATTTCTTCAATAGAATTTAGCAGAAAATAAGAGTAGCGCACATAGACAAACCCTCAACACCGTTTTTTAGCCTGCTCATAGAAACAATTGCGTGTTGAGTCTAATTACCCAGTTTGAGGTTCCAGACGGAAATGACCTGGCCGTTAGACCAAAAAATATTTGATCAAACCTCACACTGAAAACTTCGTAAGCGCTCAAAAAGAGCTCAAAGCTATCTCTGATCAGACCTTCCCAGACGCAAGTAGCCGCTGATCAAAAAAATAAGACCACTGTTCAGTCTTTTGTGCGATTCAGGCCTAGCCCAATTGCCCTCAAATTTCGTTCTGATCAGAATATGCGCTTGAGTCCACCTCTGAACAGATCATTCCAGACAAAAGTTAGACCAATGACCTGACTTTTGTGCCCTCGAATCATTTCCCAGACATTGTAATTTTGGTCTAGAAACACACCGTGTGTGTGTTCGACTTGAGTCTGGTCAGAGGTCAGTTCCGTCTGGCACCTCGAACTGGGTACGCTTATATTTTGACCATTTTTTCTACATCACAAAAAGGCAAATGCCGTTTAGAAGTCGTTGAAAAAATTTAGTTATCCAGTACGGTTTCCGCGTGAACAAAGTAAAATGAGAACGCCAGCATCAGATGACCAAACTATATCAAAAACAAGTACTGCAATAAATGTACGCTCATTATTCAGCTTCGAAGCTATCAAATTTTTTAAAACTGTTTCCTATTGGTGAGGAAAATATTGGAGGATTCTAACACCGGCCAAACAAAATTGGGAGCTAGGCAAATGTTTTCTTAAATAATCTATTAAATACGTAATCTTTCAAAAAAAAGTCTCCAAATGAATTCACCTGCGACAAAATTAAAATTTCAGATTGATCTGCTATCCCCGAGCTCGTTACCGGCGTTTTATTGCAGATTCAACTACATCTTCAATTTGACGGTAATCTTTTATCCCACGAATTTGTGTGGTCTCAATAGGTTTAAAGTGACTATTTTTAGCGATCAGCTTCTTTCTAAGCAATTAGTTGCCGGAATTTTTTGAAAGGTGAACTTGGAGTGGTAATATAGAATAAAAACAGTGCTTTCGCATAATTTTTTTAAATTTTTGAGTGTGAAAAGATTTTTAAACTCTCAAGAAACTTCATTAAGAAAGATAAAGACAATTTTTTCAATGCAATTGAATTCCGGTACCGGGATTTATATCTTGTGAGAATCGTAGCTCGTTGAACCGTAAATCTGTTTCTTCGAAAGTAGCTTATTGGTTGGAAATGGTCAAGTTAAATCTAACAAGTCCCAGCAAATTCGTTGGGACAAAATTTGTTGCACAA